>NC_088296.1:1218888-1538555 GCF_032854445.1 Liolophura sinensis | reverse complement strand
CATGTTGTTGTTGAACACTGTTTAATGTGAGAACTCACATACTGCTGATTTACTAGACCTATGCCATTTACGTGTTTTGTATTGTTTATAAACTTTTATCTTATAAATACAAGACTGCTTCTTAGAAATATTTCGAAATGAACACACTGTATAATGGTAGATAACGGAACAGTTTCTATATTTTATATCTAGTTATAAATCCTTACAGTATTATTCTAGAAAATCAGTACCAGTTCCAGGTACAATATGAAGAATGAATTGCAAAGGACATGCAGCAATCTAAACATAAATTCAGTGACTAAAACAATGTTTCCAGTTCGGGAACAGAAGCTTAACTGTTTTCTCCTAGATATTGCCCTTATAGGCATTTATCAGGCGCAGTAGAGATCTCCTGATCATAGTCTGAGTCATCCAAAAGCATTATTTAATTTATTTTATTAAAAATTATTAAATCGACCAGAAGTTTAACTCCAAGAAAAACATTTTATTCAGGACCCACTCATTTCCAATGGGACCCACTCATTTAGCCGCCTCTGGGTCCCAGGGACTCACTTCATTGAAAACCCATCAATATCACTGCATTTTTAATATGGTCCCTGAGGACAACAATATATTCAATATTCTTGAGAACTGAAGAAAATTACTCATTAAATAGAGGGGTTATTAAGAAATATAAAATATGCCCCAACAAAGAAAAAATTTTCTGAATGCATTGGAATACCTTCCTTAATTTTCCTTAGGGCCACATTCTTTGTTTTATTGTACTTTACTTTTTCATGTATTCTTTAACATTCATCAAAAATCGTGTTAAATATCAAAGCAAGTACAATACAACTAAACTTGCCAGCACAAACTCACCGATATTGGGGATAGCCCAGGGCGTACAGCCCATCTATAGACGCAACCACAGGCTCAGTGTACAGATTCTTCCACGGAATCTTCAGTGTGAGGTTTGCTGTGGGGGAAACAAGGCACAGTTGAGTACAAAACAAGGCACGATTGTGTACAAAACAAGGCACGATTATGTACAAAACAAGGCACAGTTGTGTACAAAACAAGGCACGTTTGTGTACAAAACAAGGCACTTTTGTGTACAAAACAAGGCACATTTGTGTACAAAACAAGCCACAGTTGTGTACAAACCAAGGCATGTTTGTGTACAAACCAAGGCACGTTTTTGTAAAAAACAAGGCACGTTTGTGTACAAAACAAGGCACGTTTGCGTACAAAACAAGGCACGTTTGTGTACAAAATAAGGCACGTTTTTGTACAAAACAAGG
The DNA here is from genome assembly GCF_032854445.1 of Liolophura sinensis. Classification (NCBI taxonomy): domain Eukaryota; kingdom Metazoa; phylum Mollusca; class Polyplacophora; order Chitonida; family Chitonidae; genus Liolophura; species Liolophura sinensis. The sequence continues at coordinate 1,537,275 of NC_088296.1, read as the reverse complement.
CACGTTTTTGTACAAAACAAGGCACGTACAAAACAAGGCATGTTTGTGTACAAAGCGTACAATTCTACTGTAATATGATGACAAAGGAATCCTCAGAGTGCAGGTATGTGTATTGTGCTTCCTTTTTGCAGGAGGGATTTCCATCGCTCTTTTATCTAGTGCTGCTTCAATGAGATGACTTACCAAAGGCAAGTAAGTGACCCCACCCGAGCCATTATACTGATACGGGTCAACGAGTCACTGCACCATACCCTTAATGCTGAACACCAAGCAAGGAAACTACAACTTCCTCTTTAAGTCTTAGGTGTGACCCAACTCTGGATTGACCCTGGATCTACCGCCCCCGAAACGAACATAATAATACAGCCACATGGACAGTCCACAAGTATGTGTTTGAATATGTTATAGTATGAACAGACACTGGCTCCAAGGAGAAGTGAGGAAGACAGCCTGGTCCCAACCAAGCAAACTTTGCTATGTAAGCCCTCAAGTCACACCAACTTTCATTGAGGTTTTACAGGTAGAATAAATCTTCAATGTCACCGGAAATCACTTAATTTGTGCAAATGATGACTATCCTGGAAACTTTTGAAGATATTAAAATGATCAGTAAGTCTAAAAAAAAAACATGAAAATCATAAAAAACATGTAGATTGAACAAAATAAAGTTTTATTTTTATTTCATTCTTGGATGTTTAGGAGTCGGCCTACCTACAAGTACACACTATAACCATAACAACAAATGTTTTAGGGGTACTTAGTGATGCGCACTTAGCTAAGGGCTAGTTAACATGCACACTTAGATAAGGGCTGGTTAACACGCGCACTTAGCTAAGGGCTAGTTAACATTAAGTACGATTCATAAACTGACCCCTGGTCAACTCACCTATATGTCCAGCACGGATCTTCACAGGGAGGTCAAGTTCATCCCTGAAAAAAAACATCACAGACAAGCTCAAATACACGAAATTGTACTACCAAATTTCACCTACAGATTAGTTTTTTATCAAATCTCACATTTTGATCAATTCTCATTTACACAACCACCTTATAAGGCCACAAAAAAAGGCATTTTTCTGCAATTTGATTAATTTCACATGAGTAAAACTTAACTTTAAGTTGGAATGCAAGGACAGACCAGAATTCCTGTGCTCCATGTCCACACACACTCCATACATGTACGGTAAGTGTTGTGCAGGGACGGACAAGAATTCCCTGTGCCCACATCCACACACTCTCCATACATGTACGGTAAGTGATGTGCAGGGATGGACAAGAATTCCTGTGCCCATGTCCACACACACTCCATACATGTACGGTAAGTGTTGTTCAAGGATGGACAAAAATTCCTGTGCCCACGTCCACACACACTCCATACATGTACGGTAAGTGTTGTTCAAGGATGGACCAGAATTCCTGTGCCCACGTCCACACACACTCCATACATGTACGGTAAGTGTTGTGCAGGGATGGACCAGAATTCCCTGTGCCCACGTCCACATACACTCCATACATGTACGGTAAGTGTTGTTCAGAGATGGACAAGAATTCCTGTGCCCACGTCCACACACACTCCATACATGTACGGTAAGTGTTGTTCAAGGATGGACCAGAATTCCTGTGCCCACGTCCACACACACTCCATACATGTACGGTAAGTGTTGTGCAGGGACGGATCAGAATTCCTGTGCCCACGTCCACACACACTCCACACATGTATGATAAGTGTTGTGCAGGGATGGGCCAGAATTCCTGTGTCCACACACACTCCATACATGTATGGTAAAGTGTTGTGCAGGGACGGACCAGAATTCCTGTGTCCAATCCACACACACTCCATACATGTACGGTAAGTGTCGTTCAGGGATGGACCAGAGTTCCTGTGTCCACACACACTCCATACATGTACGCTAAGTGTTGTGCAGGGACGGACCAGAATTCCATGTGCCCACGTCCATACACACTCCATACATGTACGGTAAGTGTTGTTCAAGGATGGACCAGAATTCCTGTGCCCACGTCCATACACACTCCATACATGTACGGTAAGTGTTGTTCAAGGATGGACCAGAATTCCTGTGCCCACGTCCACACACACTCCATACATGTACGGTAAGTGTTGTGCAGGGACGGACCAGAAATCCTGTGCCCACGTCCACACACACTCCATACATGTACAGTTAGTGTACAGCAGGACGGACCAGAATTCCTGTGTCCAATCCACACACACTCCATACATGTACGGTACGTGTTGTTCAAGGATGGACCAGAGTTCTGTGTCCACACACACTCCATACATGTACGCTAAGTGTTGTGCAGGGACGGACAAGAATTCCTGTGCCCACGTCCATACACACTCCATACATGTACGCTAAGTGTTGTGGCAGGGACGGACCAGAATTCCTGTGCCCACGTCCACAAACACTCCATACATGTACAGTAAGTGTTGTTCAAGGATGGACCAGAATTCCTGTGCCCACGTCCATACACACTCCATACATGTACGGTAAGTGTTGTGCAGGGACGGATCAGAATTCCTGTGCCCACGTCCACACACACTCCATACATGTATGATAAGTGTTGTGCAGGGATGGACCAGAATTCCTGTGTCCACACACACTCCATACATGTACGGTAAGTGTTGTGTAGGGACGGACCAGAATTCCTGTGTCCAATCCACACACACTCCATACATGTACGGTAAGTGTTGTTCAGGGATGGACCAGAGTTCCTGTGTCCACACACACTCCATACATATACGGTAAGTGTTGTGCAGGGACGGACCAGAATTCCTGTGCTCATGTCCACACACACACTCCATACATGTACAGTTAGTGTTGTGCAGGGACGGACCAGAATTCCTGTGTCCACACACACTCCATACATGTACGGTAAGTGTTGTGCAGGGACGGACCAGAATTCCTGTGCCCACGTCCACACACACTCCATACATATACGGTAAGTGTTGTGCAGGGACAGACCAGAAGTCCTGTGTCCACGTCCACACACACTCCATACATGTACAGTTAGTGTTGTGCAGGGACGGACCAGAATTCCTGTGTCCACGTCCACACACACTCCATGCATGTACGGTAAGCGTTGTACAGGGACGGACCAGAATTCCTGTAACCACGTCCACACACACTCCATACATGTACAGTTAGTGTTGTGCAGGGACGAACAAGAATTCCTGTGCCCATGTCCACACACACACCATACATGTACGGTAAGTGTTGTGCAGGGACGGACCAGAATTCCTGTGCCCACATCCACACACACTCCATACATGTACGGTAAGTGTTGTTCAAGGATGGACCAGAATTCCTGTGCCCACGTCCATACACACTCCATACATGTACAGTTAGTGTTGTACAGGGATGGACCGAAATTCCTGTGCCCACGTCCACACACACTCCATACATGTACAGTTAGTGTTGTGCAGGGACGGACCAGAATTCCTGTGCCCACGTCCACACACACTCCATACATGTACCGTAAGTGTTGTGCAGGGACGGACCAGAATTCCTGTGTCCAATCCACACACACTCCATACATGTACGGTAAGTGTTGTTCAAGGATGGACCAGAGTTCCTGTGTCCACACACACTCCATACATGTACGGTAAGTGTTGTGCAGGGACGGACCAGAATTCCTGTGCCCACGTCCATACACACTCCATACATGTACGCTAAGTGTTGTGCAGGGACGGACCAGAATTCCTGTGCCCACGTCCACAAACACTCCATACATGTACGGTAAGTGTTGTTCAAGGATGGACCAGAATTCCTGTGCCCCACGTCCATACACACTCCATACATGTACGGTAAGTGTTGTGCAGGGACGGATCAGAATTCCTGTGCCCACGTCCACACACACTCCATACATGTATGATAAGTGTTGTGCAAGGGATGGACCAGAATTCCTGTGTCCACACACACTCCATACATGTACGATAAGTGTTGTGCAGGGACGGACCAGAATTCCTGTGTCCAATCCACACACACTCCATACATGTACGGTAAGTGTCGTTCAGGGATGGACCAGAGTTCCTGTGTCCACACATACTCCATACATATACGGTAAGTGTTGTGCAGGGACAGACCAGAATTCCTGTGCTCATGTCCACACACACTCCATACATGTACAGTTAGTGTTGTGCAGGGACGGACCAGAATTCCTGTGTCCACACACACTCCATCATGTACGGTAAGTGTTGTGCAGGGACGGACCAGAAATCCTGTGTCCATGTCCACACACACTCCATACATGTACAGTTAGTGTTGTGCAGGGACGGACCAGAATTCCTGTGCCCACCTCCACACACACTCCATACATGTACGGTAACTGTTGTACATGGACGGACCAGAATTCCTGTGCCCACGTCCACACACACTCCATACATGTACGGTAAGTGTTGTTCAAGGACGGACCAGAATTCCTGTGCCCACGTCCACACACACTCCATACATATACGGTAAGTGTTGTGCAGGACGGACCAGAATTCCTGTGCCCACGTCCACACACACTCCATACATATACGGTAAGTGTTGTGCAGGGACAGACCAGAAATCCTGTGTCCACGTCCACACACACTCCATACATGTACAGTTAGTGTTGTGCAGGGACGGACCAGAATTCCTGTAACCACGTCCACACACACTCCATACATGTACGGTAAGTGTTGTGCAGGGACGGACCAGAATTCCTGTGCCCACGTCCACACACACTCCATACATGTACAGTAACTGTTGTACAGGGACGGACCAGGATTCCTGTGCCCACGTCCACACACACTCAATACATGTACGGTAACCGTTGTACAGGGACGGACCAGAATTCCTGTGCCCACGTCCACACACACTCCATACATGTACATGCACAGTAACTGTTGTACAGGGACGGACCAGGATTCCTGTGCCCACGTCCACACACACTCCATACATGTACGGTAAGTGTTGTACAGGGACGGACCAGGATTCCTGTGCCCACGTCCACACACACTCCATACATGTACGGCAAGTGTTGTACAGGGATGGACCAGAATTCCTGTGTCCACATCCACACACACTCCATACATGTACAGTTAGTGTTGTGCAGGGACGGACCAGAATTCCTGTGCCCACGTCCACACACACTCCACACATGTACGGTAAGTGTTGTACAGGGACGGACCAGAATTCCTGTGTCCACACACACTCCATACAATGTACTGTAAGTGTTGTACAGGGACGGACCAGAATTCCTGTAACCACGTCCACACACACTCCATACATGTACAGTTAGTGTTGTGCAGGGACGAACAAGAATTCCTGTGCCCACGTCCACACACACACCATACATGTACGGTAAGTGTTGTACAGGGACGGACCAGAATTCCTGTGCCCACATCCACACACACTCAATACATGTACGGTAAGTGTTGTGCAGGGACGGACAAGAATTCCTGTGTCCACATCCACACACACTCCATACATGTACAGTTAGTGTTGTGCAGGGACGGACCAGAATTCCTGTGCCCACGTCCACACACACTCCACACATGTACGGTAAGTGTTGTACAGGGACGGACCAGAATTCCTGTGTCCACACACACTCCATACATGTACGGTAAGTGTTTGTGCAGGGACGGACAAGAATTCCTGTGCCCACATCCACACACACTCCATACATGTACAGTAAGTGTTGTGCAGGGACGGACCAGAATTCCTGTGTCCACGTCCACACACACTCCATACATGTACAGTTAGTGTTGTGCAGGGATGGACCAGAATTCCTGTGCCCACGTCCACACACACTCCACACATGTACGGTAAGTGTTGTACAGGGACGGACAAGAATTCCTGTGTCCACACACACTCCATACATGTACGGTAAGTGTTGTGCACGGACAGACCAGAATTCCTGTGCCTACATCCACACACACTCCATACATGTACGGTAAGTGTTGTGCACGGACGGACCAGAATTCCTGTGTCCACACACACTCCATACATGTACAGTTAGTGTTGTGCAGGACGGACAAGAATTCCTGTGCCCACGTCCACACACACACCATACATGTACGGTAAGTGTTGTACAGGGACGGACCAGAATTCCTGTGCCCACGTCCACACACACTCCATACATGTACAGTTAGTGTTGTGCAGGGACGGACAAGAATTCCTGTGCCCACGTCCACACACACTCCATGCATGTACTGTAAGTGTTGTACAGGGAGGGACTAGAATTCCTGTGCCCACGTCCACACCCACTCAATACATGTACAGTTAGTGTTGTGCAGGGACAAACAAGAATTCCTGTGTCCACGTCCACACACACTCCATACATGTATGATAAGTGTTGTGCAGGGATGGACCAGAAATCCTGTGCCCACGTCCCACACACACTCCATACATGTACGGTAAGTGTTGTGCAGGGACGGACCAGAATTCCTGTGCCCATGTCCACACACACACCATACATGTACGGTAAGTGTTGTGCAGGGACGGACCAGAATTCCTGTGGCCCACGTCCACACACACTCCATACATGTACGGTAAGTGTTGTGCAGGGACGGACGAGAAATCCTGTGCCCACGTCCACACACACACCATACATGTACTGTAAGTGTTGTACAGGGACGGACCAGAATTCCTGTAACCACGTCCACACACACTCCATACATGTACAGTTAGTGTTGTGCAGGGACGGACCCAGAATTCCTGTGGCCCACGTCCACACACACACCATACATGTACGGTAAGTGTTGTGCAGGGACGGACCAGAATTCCTGTGCCCACGTCCACACACACACCATACATGTACGGTAAGTGTTGTGCAGGGACGGACCAGAAATCCTGTGCCCACGTCCACACACACACCATACATGTACGGTAAGTGTTGTGCAGGGATGGACCAGAAATCCTGTGCCCACGTCCACACGCACACCATACATGTACGGTAAGTGTTGTACAGGGACAGACCAGAAATCCTGTGCCCACGTCCACACACACTCCATACATGTACGGTAAGTGTTGTACAGGGACGGACCACAAATCCTGTGTCCACGTCCACACACACTCCATACATGTACAGTTAGTGTTGTGCAGGGACAGACCAGAATTCCTGTGCCCACGTCCACACCCACTTAATACATGTATGGTAAGTGTTGTGCAGGGACAGACCAGAATTCCTGTGCCCATGTCCACACCCACTCAATACATATACGGTAAGTGTTGTGCAGGGACAGACCAGAATTCCTGTGCCCATGTCCACACACACTCCATACATGTACGGTAAGTGTTGTGCAGGGACGGACAAGAATTCCTGTGTCCACACACACTCCGTACATGTACGGTAAGTGTTGTGCAGGGATGGACCGGAATTCCTGTGCCCACGTCCACACACTCTCCATATATGTACGGTAAGTGTTGTGCAGGGATGGACCAGAATTCCTGTGCCCACGTCCACACCCACTTAATACATGTATGGTAAGTGTTGTACAGGGACGGACCAGAATTCCTGTGCCCACCTCCACACACTCTCCATACATGTACTGTAAGTGTAAGTCTCAGTATGCGCAGTATAAGTAGTTGTACTTACCAAAGCACTTTCCTTTAAATCCAAGTTTTTCAGAACAACATCACCTGAAACAAATAAAAACAAGCTGAATGCACATATCACCATGGTTACACATCCAATCTACTAACTAACTGGCATCGTTATTAGTTACATGTCCATGGTGACTCAGTGATAGGATACGCAAATATATGGTGTCGCCTGGCTCAATGTGACGCCTGACCCAAGGCATGATGACTCATTGATAGGATACTCAAATATATGGTGTCGCCTCCCTCAATGTGATGCCTGACCCAAGGCATGATGACTCAGCGATAGGATATTCAAATATATGGTGTCACCTCCCTCAATGTGATGCCTGACCCAAGGCATGGTGACTCAGCTATAGGATACTCAAATATATGGTGTCACCTCCCTCAATGTGATGCCTGACCCAAGGCATGATGACTCAGCGATAGGATACTCAAATATATGGTGTCACCTTCCTCAATGTGATGCCTGACCCAAGGCATGATGACTCATTGATAGGATACTCAAATATATGGTGTCACCTCCCTCAATGTGATGCCTGACCCAAGGCATGGTGACTCAGCTATAGGATACTCAAATATATGATGTCAACTCCCTCAATGTGATGCCTGACCCAAGGCATGATGACTCATTGATAGGATACTCAAATATATGGTGTCACCTCCCTCAATGTGATGCCTGACCCAAGGCATGGTGACTCAGCTATAGAATACTCAAATATATGGTGTCACCTCCCTCAATGTGACGCCTGACCCAAGGCATGATGACTCATTGATAGAATACTCAAATATATGGTGTCACCTCCCTCAATGTGATGCCTGACCCAAGGCATGATGACTCAGCGATAGGATACTCAAATATATGGTGTCACCTCCCTCAATGTGATGCCTGACCCAAGGCATGATGACTCATTGATAGGATACTCAAATATATGGTGTCACCTCCCTCAATGTGATGCCTGACCCAAGGCATGATGACTCATTGATAGGATACTCAAATATATGGTGTCACCTCCCTCAATGTGATGCCTGACCCAAGGCATGATGACTCAGCGATAGGATACTCAAATATATGGTGTCACCTCCCTCAATGTGATGCCTGACCCAAGGCATGGTGACTCATTGATAGGATACTCAAATATATGGTGTCACCTCCCTCAATGTGATGCCTGACCCAAGGCATGGTGACTCAGCTATAGAATACTCAAATATATGGTGTCACCTCCCTCAATGTGATGCCTGACCCAAGGCATGATGACTCATTGATAGGATACTCAAATATATGGTGTCACCTCCCTCAATGTGATGCCTGACCCAAGGCATGATGACTCAGCGATAGGATACTCAAATATATGGTGTCACCTCCCTCAATGTGATGCCTGACCCAAGGCATGATGACTCATTGATAGGATACTCAAATATATGGTGTCACCTCCCTCAATGTGATGCCTGACCCAAGGCATGATGACTCAGCGATAGGATACTCAAATATATGGTGTCACCTCCCTCAATGTGATGCCTGACCCAAGGCATGATGACTCATTGATAGGATACTCAAATATATGGTGTCACCTCCCTCAATGTGATGCCTGACCCAAGGCATGATGACTCAGCGATAGGATACTCAAATATATGGTGTCACCTCCCTCAATGTGATGCCTGACCCAAGGCATGATGACTCATTGATAGGATACTCAAATATATGGTGTCACCTCCCTCAATGTGATGCCTGACCCAAGGCATGATGACTCAGCGATAGGATACTCAAATATATGGTGTCACCTCCCTCAATGTGATGCCTGACCCAAGGCATGATGACTCATTGATAGGATACTCAAATATATGGTGTCGCCTGGCTCAATGTGATGCTTCACCCAATAGGAGGATTACTGACACCATATACCTGTGTATCCTATTACTAAGTAACCAGGTAACGAATTTATCCTGCAGAGACCTATCAGTTCAGTGCAGAAGATCGATGTACACGTATACAGTGTACATGTAGGTGAATTGTTTCACTCAGTGTCAGCGGCGTGACTATTGTATTCACAACCCCACAATGGGAGATAACCTACTCAGCAAACACATTTGACCGTGTCTGCAGGATTCGAGAATATATGGTGTGATGGTGTGTTGTTGGCCAATGAAAAGTGGAGTATTTTGTCTGATACAGGATAACATAATATACACTATACACACACAATCGGCCATACATTCAGATTTACACGTGTGACGAGTAAGGCAAAATGTCACTGCTAAACTCCTTCACAACTCGATTTGAACAAGTAGCGGCCTTAAAAGTCCTGTTGGACTAAAATTCCTGTCATGAAACACTGCAGTATTGAGTGCACAATCACATGCAGGGCTACATGTACATTCATTTATTAACGTGAACAGTCGGTGTTATGAGCCGTACTCCAGAATATTTCCTGCATGACAGCTGTCCGGAATTTTAAGGTCGCAGAACCCACCAGGCTGGGACCCTACCAAAGCCCGCTTAATGGGTACGTGGCAAACCCAATGATTTAAAATAAGTTCTGCTAATTGAGAAAATTATTATCTGCTGAGAGCAAATGGTTTTATGGCCAAGTGGCCAGGTGTTGACTAATTGTTTGAAGACTACCCACATTTTCACATTTGTCTAAACTACCCTCCACATATATAAAGCAGAAATAGTATCTATTTGTTAACTGTTCACATTTTTTCGTAGTATTTCATTTGTTTGAATGGTACATGTATTTTACTGTACACCACACTGAAGGATAAAAATGGAATTCACTTATTTTAACACATCCGCCAAATGTGTACTACACTGCTGACTTGTTAAAAAAATGGAAGCATTATCTGGTGGGAGGAAACCATTAAATACATGATGGTAGCAAGCATTATCTGGTGGGAGGAAACCATTAAACATATGATGGTAGGAAGCATTATCTGGTGGGAGAAAACCATTAAATATATGAAAGTAGCTAGCATAAATCTGGTTGGAGGAAACCAGGTAGAGCCCAGTGGAAACCCATGATCATCACAAGGTTGATGGAAGACCTTCCCACATATGACATAAAAGTAGGACAGCATGAGCTGGACTTGAACTCACAGCAAGGTAATTGGTTAGAGGCTCCTGGTCACATGGGTGATGCTATGGTAGCATCAAACCACAGAAGGCCCCGAAAGAAATACACATAGTATGATGGAGGGAAACAACAAAGCTACCATGCAAGTGGAGCATTAATATTAAACCATGAGAAAAAATTTGAACCAATATAAAACAGTCTTACGTACCTTGTACATTAATACAGATTAAAAGTACATATTATTGTGGAATAAGATTTTCTCAGTCCAATGTTTCCTTATCATCTCTGTTCTGATGAATGTTTCCCATTAACACACCAAATCCCTGTAACAGTTTTATCCCTCAATCTGACATTTAATGATATTTACTTGCTACATAGTTCATACAGCCACCATCAGGCCACTCTGAAAAATCCTTAGATTCTGCTTGTTCTCTGGTCGCGAGTTCAAATCCAGCTTCTCCTAGTCATGCTGTAAGTCAATATGCATGCATGCTTGGGTTTAACATCGTACTTAACAACTTTTCAGTCATGTGACCATGAAGAGTCATTAGGTGTGTGTACATATATATTGTGTCTTCTTGTGGTATGGCAAGTGCATACTGCCTAAGTGCTGCCCAGGTATTGTGTTGAAGACACCAGGCATGACACTGGCCCAGTCACATATCATGCTGAAGACACCAGGCATGACACTGGCCCAGTCACATATCATGCTGAAGACACCAGGCATGACACTGGCCCAGTCACATATCATGCTGAAGACACCAGGCATGACACTGGCCCAGTCACATATCATACTGAAGACACCAGGCATGACACCAGCCCACTCACATATCACACTGACGCTGCACCAACCAGTTATGTTTCCTTGCTCTACCCAGTGCTGGGCATCAAGCAAGGCAGCGGCAAGCACCATTTTTACAGTCTAAGGTATGACCTGACCCGGGTTTGATCCCAGGTCTGCAGACATCGAAGTGGATGCTCTCACTATTAGGCCACCAAAGTGGTCTGTAAATAAATAAGTTCCAGAGGTTCATATCAGGTACATGGACAACATAAAGCAGTTGTTTTCCACAGTGCTCTGCAGAGTTTCCTCCCTTCCCCAGTCTGGCCACTGTTGAAAATATACAATATTCTTAAGAGTGCCATGAAACACTAAGTGGTTTGTATTCGCATAACTGTTTAACTGATGCACATGCTGGGGCAGTAAGGTCAAGGGGTCGAATACATCAAGGCACTTTGTGGTTGAAAATTTACATTTCAACTTTAAGGTGTAGCCCAATCAGCAAGAACTGGACTGGCACCTCTCTGACTAGTGGCTTGTTGGCTGGCTTGGCAAAATTAATTAATAAACCCAACTTGGGGACAATTCGGTTAACAACTTGATAATGCCATTTTTCGCACAGCAAATAATAAAATTACGTTTAATGTTTTCTTATCACAGGATCAAATTTTTAGATGTATCAGAACCCGACAGAGGTACTATTAGATGTAGGCTTCGACAAACAAGCTTGTGTTTGTGCCGGAGGGGTGGGGAATGGAACGGGAGGGAGGGGATATTACATGTAGGCTCTGGATATCTGACAGATGGTGAGCGTCAGTGACCCAGAAAACACTCTGTTATTAGAGATGTGAGTCAGGGCAGAGTTTTATGATGATTATAACTATACACCACTGTTGGGTCAATTCCATCATGCCAGGCACAGCTAAGTGACAGGTACATTGTATGTGGTGTGTGAGCTCTATGGATGAGTAGCCTGCAGTCATAACATGTACACCATACAAAGGCCTGCCAGACACAGCAAACTGAGATGATGACACCAGGCAGGGTCATGAACCACATAGTGCATGCTTCTTTTCATTGTTGTTTTATATGTATGTATCATTGTATGTATGCTTGGGGCTTAGCGGTCATATGATTTCAGTCACATGATGAGGAGTCATTAGGTGTGTGTACATATACTGTGTCTTCTTGTAACAGGGTGAGTCCATGCTGCCAAAGTGCTGCCGCTAATTCACCAGACGCCACCTCACCCAGTCATGATCTTCTGACACCAGGCCAATCAGTCCTGTTTCCTTATTCTAGCTTCTCAGTGCTGAGTGCCAAGAGAGACAGCAACCAATATGATTTCTAATTTATTTATTTATTTGATTGGTGTTTTACGCCGTACTCAAGAATATTTCACTAATACAACGGCGGCCAGCATTATGGTGGAAGGAAACCGGGCAGAGCCCGGGGGAAACCCACGACCATCCGCAGGTTGCTGGAGACCTTTCCACTAATATCATTTCTAAAGTCTTTGTTGGACTTGTTTGGTGTGATTTTTCAGTCACAGTCAATAGTATGGGTCACATTGCCAAGCCAAGGGTTTACATGTAGGTAACTGGACAGACCCTCTGTGCTCAAGTGTTTGTTGGACTTGTTTGGTGTGATTTTTCAGTCACAGTCAATAGTATGGGTCACATTGCCAGGCCAAGGGTTTACATGTAGGTAACTGAACAGACCCTCTGTTCTCAAGTGTTTGTTGGACTTGTTTGGTGTGATTTTTCAGTCACAGTCAATAGTATGGGTCACATGGCCAGGCCAAGGGTTTACATGTAGGTAACTGGACAGACCCTCTGTGCTCAAGTGTTTGATGGACTTGTTTGGTGTGATTTTTCACTCACAGTCAATAGTATGGGTCACATTGCCAAGCCAAGGGTTTACATGTAGGTAACTGGACAGACCCTCTGTGCTCAAGTGTTTGTTGGACTTGTTTGGTGTGATTTTTCAGTCACAGTCAATAGTATGGGTCACATGGCCAGGCCAAGGGTTTACATGTAGGTAACTGGACAGACCCTCTGAGCTCAAGTGTTTGATGGACTTGTTTGGTGTGATTTTTCAGTCACAGTCAATAGTATGGGTCACATGGCCAGGCCAAGGGTTTACATGTAGGTAACTGGACAGACCCTCTGTGCTCAAGTGTTTGTTGGACTTGTTTGGTGTGATTTTTCAGTCACAGTCAATATTATGGGTCACATTGCCAGGCCAAGGGTTTACATGTAGGTAACTGGACAGACCCTCTGTGCTCAAGTGTTTGTTGGACTTTTCAATGGAATTTTTATTTCATTATTATTTTCAAATAAAATGTAAAAATAATATCTTTAAAATACAAAATTCCCTATACATGCTGCCCCTCAATCCTGCCCTAATCACTCACAAACTTTTCCACAGATATGCATGTACAGCGACCATATCAGTGTACGACCAGTGATCATATCAGTGTAGGAGACCATATCAGCGCAGGACAAATCCGTGTAGGAGACAATATCGGTGTAGGACAAATCAGTGTAGGAGACCATATCAGTGTACGACCAGTGATCATATCAGTGTAGGAGACAATATCAGTGTAGGACAAATCAGTGTAGGAGACCAGATTAGTGTAGGAGACCAGATCAGTGTTGGAGACCACATCAGTGTAGGACAAATCAGTGCAGGAGGTCATATCAGTGTAGGAGACCAGACCAGTGTAGGACAAAACAGTGTAGGAGACCATATCAGTGTTGGAGACCAGATCCGTGTAGGACAAATCGGTGTAGGAGGACAAATCGGTGTAGGAGGACAAATCTGTGTAGGAGCCCAGATCAGTGAAGGAGGCCATATCAGTGTAGGAGACCAGACAGAATCCAGAATACAGTAATTCTTAAACCTCTTCACATGTTTGCAAGATGTTGATTCAAGCATATTCTGAAGGCACTATTCTCTGCTGACTGATAAAATTAGACATTTTGTGAAGCCTGGACACTTGCCAATCCCAAAAGTGTAGTTTTCTTTCCAAAAACAAATTTAAAATGTGCACAAATTGCTCTGAAAGTTACTGTATGGGAATAGATTGAGGAATTCGGGTATTACATTTTCAAGGTCACCACTAAACCCAGTGATAAGCAAATCATGGTTATGATGTTTCATAGTCTTTCAGTCGCTAGGACATTTTGATGCTGCATGGTGGATTTCATTCAAAGGTTGTTAGTTCTTTTAACCCCTCAAGTTTACCTTCTGAAAATTATCATCTATACACGCACATACAATTCAAATCCATACCTCCGTTTTTAGATATTAAAAATGCAATTTCAAACATACTGGGACTTTTTTTTTGTGGTGCACTAAGGTTAATTGTGTTTTTGCAGGTTTCCTTTCAAAACTTTACACGCATACTTGTACATCGGTAGAATTATCTTCTTGTTGTTGTTGTGTCAATATAATGTGACAGATAAGGCAATAACAAATCGGATAAAGTTTTATAACTGCAGTAACAGTCCGATCACGCACCTATAGACCTTCAAACATCTTCCACATTCATGTACATCCCAGACAGCTCGGTATTCTCCACGACAAGACCCCCTTGTCTAGAGCCTCACAGGCTGCCTTGCCATGTCAGGGTAACCCAGCCATATGCAATATGTGCTACAATCCCTCAGTGCATGAGCCCACACATACAGTACATTTACAACTAATGGTAGTTACTTGTACTCTGCAGAATTTCACAGTTCATTCACCTCTTGTTTATTAATCATTAACACATCCAGTAGAGTACCTTCCATGTCTACAAGCCTGTCTGCTATATTTCTTCTGTGTAGACATCACTATTAATTCTGTTTTTGAAACAACACTCAAATTGATTCCATAATTCAGGGGAGGAAATATTAAGACTAAACTCTGGAGCCAATGATTTGCGTCTACAAGCATTTGATACCCCAATTTCGGCTTCTTCAAAAATTCAATGAATGGGTTGCATTCGTCAAATTTTCTAATCCTGAACCAACACAGAAATTTAAGAGAATACCTATATCTCAAACTCTGTGCATGGGCACATTTTTGAAATATGTACGGTACATGTAAGCCTATACACCCCTCTCCCAGGGGCCCCACCCAGAGTAGCAATGCTCAAGTCTCAGCTGATGTTAAAGGCTACCTCTCTCAGCATCCTGATAACACCACTTCAGATACTCCCCCACATGATGTATTCTGGAGGTACATGTATAGGAGCCTTGGGTGTACATTTATCAGGTGATAGGCCCATGCACTGTCACTGACAACCACTGTAGTCTCTCGCCAATGAGGTCACCAGATCAGATACAACTCCTGCTTAATACAACTCCATTACCTAATATATCATGAAGCCTGTGAAATGCATACAGGGCTATATTAAGATACCAAGGATATGATCTTTTCCCTGCTGTATCCCATAGCTTTCAACTCTATAAGGCCATCCTTTAAAAAAAATACATTACATTGTATTATAATATTATAACCCTAAAGTTTTTTTGCAATAAAGTTTTACATTGTATCGTAATGTTATATAGGAGTCATACAATTCTACAGTGTATTGTAATGTTATATAGGAGTCATACAATTCTACAGTGTATTGTAATGTTATATAGGAGTCATACAATTCTACAGTGCATTGTAATGTTATATAGGAGTCATGCAATTCTACAGTGTATTGTAATGTTATATAGCAGTCATGCAATTCTACAGTGTATTATAATGTTATATAGGAGTCATACAATTCTACAGTGCATTGTAATGTTATATAGGAGTCATACAATTCTACAGTGCATTGTAATGTTATATAGCAGTCATGCAATTCTACAGTGTATTGTAATTTTATACAGCAGTCATGCAATGAAGTTTTATATTGAATTGTAATGTTGTATAGGAGTCATGCAATGAAGTTTTACATTGTGTTGTGATGTTGTATAGGAGTGGTGCAATAAAGTTTTACACTGTATTTTAATGTCATATAGGAGTCATACAATTCTACAGTGCATTGTAATGTTATATAGGAGTCATACAATTCTACAGTGTATTGTAATTTTATACAGCAGTCATGCAATGAAGTTTTATATTGAATTGTAATGTTGTATAGGAGTCATGCAATGAAGTTTTACATTGTGTTGTGATGTTGTATAGGAGTGGTGCAATAAAGTTTTACACTGTATTTTAATGTCATATAGGAGTCATACAATTCTACAGTGCATTGTAATGTTATATAGGAGTCATACAATTCTACAGTGCATTGTAATGTTATATAGGAGTCATACAATTCTACAGTGTATTGTAATGCTATATAGGAGTCATACAATGAAGTTTTACACTGTGTTGTAATGTTGTATAGGAGTGGTGCAATAAAGTTTTTGTATTATAGTGTTGTATAGTAGTGGTGCAATAAAGTTTTACATTGTATTGTAATGTATAGGTGTGGTGCAAAGAAGTTTTACATTGTATTGTAGTGTTATATGCAAGTTTTACACTGTGCTACATGTATAATCTTACACATGCACGAGTCACTCAAGCATTGCATTGTATGCTAATATTGATATGTGAGCTTCAGAGCAAAGTTATACCCCATCTTGTTTTGCTGCTTGCCTTAATTGTGTTTCATGGCATTTCACTGCAAGTACATCTATCTTACCAGCAAGCCACCAACCTGTGGACAGTGTACTGTGGTAAATTGATTTTTTCTATGCTCTGGGCAAACAGCTCAGCCTGTGCCAGAGTAGGTCAGTGACCCCTGCCTGTTGTACTCTTGAGAACAGAACACTGCTTCAGTATCAAAGTGGAAGTCAGTTGTACATGTTGACCTATAAGTGCTAGTATCAGCCAGGTCAATGTCTTACCCTGAAACACATGGCTGTTCCATCAAACACACATACTCCCCTACTACAAGAGTCAGTGATTGAAGTGTAAATAAGCCGGGAGAAAGGGAAACTGCATGTAACTGTCAGGAATTTGGGAACCCTCGACCATTGGCATGATACTGGCTTCCTCCCCATGCAGTTCACAGTCCTTCAGATGCTGCAATAAGTGGGTGTGGTGGGGGAGGAGTATCAGAACAGCTGGGCTTAAAGTACATCTTTAAATCTGAAACTGCATGCTGTCTTTACTGTAGATATGAGAGGGACTGGGTAGTGTGTGTGTGTGTGGTGTGGGGAGGGGGAGGGGGGCTGGCTAGGCATTTGCAGAGTTAACAGCAAGTGGTTCTATAAATAGCTGAGGTTGCAGACAGCCTTGGCTCAATGGTCCCACATGATCATGTGTACACAGGAAACACAGCTTGTCAAGGTTACCACTGATTTCATAACTGCATGCATGCAGAGTAGTTATGACAAGTAATTACCACAGCAGCCCCATGCATAAGTGCCCAACATGTAGATAATGGTCAAGTTAACTCTACTACAGGCTTCCTGGCTGAGGTTACACTGGACGTAACCATGGTAACAAGGTAAACAACAGGGAAATATAGCCAAAATATTTATGGTGAAAAAAATTCATCTTTGACTGGGATGTAGTGGTTCACAGTGCTCTGGTTGAGGCTTTCAAAAGCAGGCTTCTGGAACAACAAGGTTTCTTAAGGTTCGTGTAGGATGCCATTAGTGAGAATGCTAGAACTCCACAGCTTTGAAACTTAACATTCACCTTTGGCTTATGCAAATTCATTTTGCTCTCCAAACTTTGTTTCCCTCATATGCATGTTTCCTTCCATGACAAAAAGGGCATTAACTTCCGTCCTTGGGAAATTCATTTTGTAACAGTGTCTGCCACCTCTGAAATCTTGGCATCCGTAAGCTAGTCATTCTTAGGAGGCCTCTCAAGTTTTTGCAACAACACATATGACATTCATTACGAGAGATAAACATCCTAAAACTCTGCCAACCTTTATCACACCCCAATATAATGGTACAGCTCAAATACCCCCATAGCTCCCTGTACTGTCCTACCACTGGGATGAAGTTTAAGGAGGTACTGCAGAGTACTTAATTTTCGCATGGAACTAATTTTTGTGGATTTTCGCGAAAAATAATTCCAGCGAAAAAAATATCCAAAACTGAATCATATACTACAGGTAGTAGTAATAATGAAGTGAAATCTTTCCCAGGCTCAGAAAGCTAAAAAGGCCCAACGGGCCAGCTAAATGTTTTTAACTACAGGGAAGGGAAATTATGGTTTAAATATATACAAACTGTGGTGCTAAGGCATGGTGGGTGTAAAACAAAGTGGGGGTTAATTCGTCGTTGGTTTGATCAATCTTCGCTATGCCTGTTAAATACGTGAAATAAATTCCAGTGAACAATAAGTACTTTACAGTAGTATCTTTTAGCCTCAGCTCTATGACTACTGGGAATTCCTCTTCTAGTTCCCTTTTAAGATGTCATTTTTTCTTAAGGCAATACACATACATGCAACTGATGAAATGTATGAAGCTGTATCAAGGATACAGGTAAATACGAAATTTTTCAGACAGGTAAAAATCTTATTGATCTCTTCAGTGAGCACTTTACCTTTTTCTTGGGGTTACAGATACAAGTACCCTAAATCACTTACTGATCTCTTCAGTGAGCACTTTACCTTTTTCTTGGGGCTACAGATACAAGTACCCTAAATCACTTACTGATCTCTTCAGTGAGCACTTTACCTTTTTCTTGGGGTTACAGATACAAGTACCCTAAATCACTTACTGATCTCTTCAGTGAGCACTTTACCTTTTTCTTGGGGTTACAGATACAAGTACCCTAAATCACTTACTGATCTCTTCAGTGAGCACTTTACCTTTTTCTTGGGGTTACAGATACAAGTACCTTAAATCACTTATTGATCTCTTCAGTGAGCACTTTACCTTTTTCTCGGGGTTACAGATACAAGTACCCTAAATCACTTATTGATCTCTTCAGTGAGCACTTTACCTTTTTCTCGGGGTTACAGATACAAGTACCCTAAATCACTTATTGATCCCTTCAGTGAGCACTTTACCTTTTTCCCGGGGCTACAGATACAAGTACCCTAAATCACTTATTGATCTCTTCAGTGAGCACTTTACCTTTTTCTCGGGGCTACAGATACAAGTACCCTAAATCACTTATTGATCTCTTCAGTGAGCACTTTACCTTTTTCTCGGGGCTACAGATACAAGTACCCTAAATCACTTATTGATCTCTTCAGTGAGCAATTTACCTTTTTCTTGGGGTTACAGATACAAGTACCCTAAATCACTTAAATCGGGGTTACAGATACAAGAACCCTAAATCACTTAAATCGGGGTTACAGATACAAGTACCCTAAATCACTTATTGATCTCTTCAGTGAGCACTTTACCTTTTTCTCGGGGTTACAGATACAAGTACCCTAAATCACTTATTGATCTCTTCAGTGAGCACTTTACCTTTTTCTCGGGGTTACAGATACAAGAGTTACAGATACAAGGGTTACAGATACAAGGGTTACAGATACAAGTACCCTAAATCACTTAAATGACCTAAAATTTCTTCCATAACCAAGTTTCTCATTTTTCCAGATTCTGGGAATTCTGTTGGTGCTAAGGTGCTATCTTAGAAGGTTTGTTTGGAAGGTAGGATTTTAGCCCACCAGGAAAATGTAAACTTTAGCACCAGATGTAATATCGTTACATTTCTTTGCCTCCACAAATGTTCTTTTGTGGTTGAATCTTTAGGTTATTGAGGGTAAGCTGCTGTAGCCTTGATTTACGGGAACATTTGGGAAATTGGATTCCCACATTCCCGCTGAAAAATGAACCTTCACATCCCACTACATTTATCTACTTCTCGATTCTGCGAATCTTCTAAAAAAATCCTGTTTGTGGCTCCATATATTCTGAGGAGAAACTCCACATGTTCTGAGGAGAAACTCCACATGTTCTGAGAAAAAACTCCACATGTTCTGACGAGAAACTCCACATGTTCTGAGGAGAAACCCCACATGTTCTGAGGAGACACTCCACAGGTTCTGAGGAGAAACTCAATATATTCTGAGGAGAAACTCAATATATTCTGAGGAGAAACTCCACATGTCCTGAGGAGACACTCCACATGTTCTGAGGAGAAACTCCACAGGTTCTGAGGAGAAACTCAATATATTCTGAGGAGAAACCCCACATGTTCTGAGAAAAAACTCCACAGGTTCTGAGGAGAAACTCAATATATTCTGAGGAGAAACCCCACATGTTCTGAGAAAAAACTCCACATGTTCTGAGGAGAAACTCCATATATTCTGAGGAGAAACTCCACATGTTCTGAGGAGAAACTCCACATGTTCTGAGGAGAAACTCCATATATTCTGAGGAGAAACTCCACATGTTCTGAGGAGAAACTCCACGTGTTCTGAGGAAAAACTCTACAGGTTCTGAGTAGCAACTTGCATACAGTGTAAATGCCGTTACATTATACACCTTAACACAGTACATGGACACACGCAATTATCCACAAATGTCTTGCTAACAGTCACCAGCCAAAACACCCCCACATCAGTACAGTTACTAGTCCACATTTTTAGAATGCACTGATCTACATGCACATCAAGCTTCACATCCAACAGAACATTCATCAAGTTTCCATGACAACCACCAAGTTTCCATGACAACCACATACAAAGCTGCAGAATTCCCCTACCAACCCACCCAGCCGGTATACCACTGTCAGTCATTTGAACACAACTCGGTCCATGCACACCTCAAACAAGGAATACTGCACCTCATCTAAAGTACTGTGTTAAGTGACTACATTTGGCTCAACTCTGACTGATTCATCCAACTTACATGGTTACTTACACGAATTTCTTATCACAAAAACTTTTAATGTGTTGACGCCACTGCCCATTTGTTGTGTTGGACAAAAAGGGGCAGGGTGCACATAGGGACCAGTACCCTGTTAAAAGACTAC
This sequence comes from Liolophura sinensis, assembly GCF_032854445.1. Classification (NCBI taxonomy): domain Eukaryota; kingdom Metazoa; phylum Mollusca; class Polyplacophora; order Chitonida; family Chitonidae; genus Liolophura; species Liolophura sinensis. The sequence continues at coordinate 1,515,905 of NC_088296.1, read as the reverse complement.
AGCTAAGGGCTTGCACTAGCTTCAAAAATATCATTTTTAGGACTTTACAGTCCTCTGAAAGCACACTATTACAGGCTATTAAAGCTTTGGGCAAAATACAGACAGTACGTGTCCATGTGTGAGGTGGTCCAAAGGCCTGCATTTCATTATTTGGTAAAGATTTTCAATACTGTACTTCACATGTAAATACTGTAAGTTTAAAAGAGACCAATTTTGCTTCATTCTGATTGGCTCATCAACCTTTTGCTTTTGAAATGGTATTTTTACAAACCAAACTCCAGTACAGTGCAAAAGCTGTACAATGCATATTTGCATGTTCATGTACATGTTGGCCAGACTGTAGACCCCCAAAACAGGTCTGAATATGTACATGTGGGTCACACTGTAGACCCCACAAACAGGCCTGAATATGTGCATGTGGGTCACACTGCAGACCCCACAAACAGGCCTGAATATGTGCATGTGGGTCACACTGTAGACCCCACAAACAGGCCTGAACATGTACATGTGGGTCACACTGTAAATACCACAAACAGACCTGAATATGTACATGAGGGTCACACTGTAGACCCCACAAACAGGCCTGAATATGTGCATGTGGGTCACACTGCAGACCCCACATACAGGCCTGAATATGTACATGAGGGTCACACTGTAGACCCCACAAACAGGCCTGAATATGTGCATGTGGGTCACACTGCAGACCCCACAAACAGGCCTGAATATGTGCATGTGGGTCACATTGTAGACCCCACAAACAGGCCTGAACATGTACATGTGGGTCACACTGTAGACCCCACAAACAGGCCTGAACATGTACATGTGGGTCACACTGTAAATACCACAAACACATCTGGATATGTACATGTAGGTCACACTGTAGATACCACAAACAGACCTGGATATGCCTGACAGAGTGTATGCATGTGTACCTGTTTTATCAATGGAGTCTGATACTCTGACTATCTGGAGAGAGATTGTAATGTTAAACTACAGCTTGTGTAACATCAAGATTAGACTGGAGATGGGCAGTACCTACAGCTCACCTCAATTTTAGACACTGCATGTACGATCAGATAGATGTGCAAATCTGCCATACAGTATACCTGAAAATGTAGACTAAAACGTGCCTTTTTTTTCTACAAACAGGCCTAATGCAGCCCAATTTTGAGCCCTATATGTAGGATTTGGGCATATCCGGTTTATGCACCCAAACAAGGAAAGAAAAGTGTGGGCATAATTAGTTTGGGTGCTCCAACAAGTAGAGAAAGGTGTGGGCATAATTAGTTTGGGTTCCCCAAACAAGGAAAGAAAGGTGTGGGCATAATTAGTTTGGGTGCCCCAAACAAGGAAAGAAAAGTGTGGGCATAATTAGTTTGGGTGCCCCAACAAGTAAAGAAAGGTGTGGGCATAATGAGTTTGGGTTCCCCAAACAAGGAAAGAAAGGTGTGGGCATAATTAGTTTGGGTGCCCCAACAAGTAAAGAAATGTGTGGGCATAATTAGTTTGGGTGCCCCAGCAAGTAAAGAAAGGTGTGGGCATAATGAGTTTGGGTTCCCCAAACAAGGAAAGAAAGGTGTGGGCATAATTAGTTTGGGTTCCCCAAACAAGGAAAGAAAGGTGTGGGCATAATTAGTTTGGGTGCCCCAAACGAAGAAAGAAAGGTGTGGGCATAATTAGTTTTGGTACCCCAAACAAGGAAAGATAAAAAAAAAAAACAAAGAAAAAATATGTTCCATCAAAGTAGGAAAATAGTTTGCTTGTTTTGTACTAAACTGTCTGTGAAAGGTTTCCTGGGGTTATTTATATTTAAGTTCCAATTCTGATTGATACACTGTTCCCTCCAGTTACACTGTTCCCTCCAGTTACACTGTTCCCTCTATTTAAACTGTTCCCTCCAGTTACACTGTTCCCTCCAGTTACACTGTTCCCTCTAGGTACACTGTTCCCTCCAGTTACACTGTTCCCTCTAGGTACACTGTTCCCTCCAGTTACACTGTTCCCTCCAGTTACACTGTTCCCTCTAGGTACACTGTTCCCTCCAGTTACACTGTTCCCTCCAGTTACACTGTTCCCTCTAGGTAAACTGTTCCCCCGAGTACACTGTTCCCCTCCAGTTACACTGTTCCCTCCAGGTGCACTGTTCCCTCCAGTTACACTGTTCCCTCTAGGTAAACTGTTCCCCTGAGTACACTGTTCCCTCCAGTTACACTGTTCCCTCCAGGTGCACTGTTCCCCCCGAGTACACTGATCTTCCAGTTACACTGTTCCCTCTAGGTACATTGTTCCCCCGAGTACACTGTTCCCTCCAGTTACACTGTTCCCTCTAGGTACACTGTTCCCCCGAGTACACTGTTCCCTCCAGTTACACTGTTCCCTCCAGGTGCACTGTATGTGAAAGTCCCTTGTCAAACTAAACACACTCCACAACAGCGAAATCATTTGGTATGTTATAGCCTTGCAGTTAAAGTTTTGTAATATCTGGAAAATATTTTAGCCAAATTAGGCTATTAAAACTAAAAGCAGGGAAGAGAATCTTTTCCATCAAATTGAGCTGAAATTTTTTCCGCTAGCCGACACCTATCAGAAAAATAATTCGCTTGGGTGATTTTGGTCAAGGTTAGATACATGTACAGGCAATGGGAAAATCTTCATTTCTCGTTAAATCACCAGATCTGCTGAAAATTCGAACCCTATAGAGGGACGCCCGGATGTAAAAGCTCTCTGAAGAACAACAAACATGTCTTCCTAAGGGCACAAGTTTGCTATTAAGCCTCATCACTTGAGCACAATGTCTCACCTTTTGTGCTTTCACTTTCTCTTTGTGTGGGCGTAGATCATGTGACAGTGATAAGTCAGCCAGCTGGCTGGGGGGCGTGTATACAGGGACAAGGTTACCTGTGATATCTGGGTCAGGTACTCCCACTGGATTAATGACCACACATCACACAGAGGAATGACCTTGTAGACTTAGCTAAGCCATGCGTTGAAATATACACATTGTATGATATGTATATATACAGTATTACCTATGGTAATTGTTCAACCTTCTCGCATGTTTACAAAGTCTTTATTCAGGCATGTTTTGAAGCCATTATTCTGTGTAGCCTCACAAAAGTAAAGTTTTTCTGAAGCCCTCAAGGTGGACAATCCAACCAATGTAGTTTTGATTTCAAAATCAAATTAAAAATGGCACTACAAGTGCAAACACTGAGGAATTAAGGTACCAGGAATTAAGGTACCAGTATGTGTATAGCCAGCCTCAGTGCAGGTGCACATTGTGTGTACACTGTTACTGAACATGTTATGTGTATCATGTGGGGTTGGGGGCCTGCGGGGCTGTGGATTGGTGGAAGGCAACGCAGAATTTAAGAATTTTTAGTAGTGCAGGATAAGGCATTGTGAATTTATAGGTAACTGTGTAAAGACATGAAGTCCTAACACCTGCACTTTATATCCTGCATGTTTACAGTAAATTTAGTATCCATACATCCACAGATTAGTTTACTTGATTCGTGTTAAACACTTTACTCAAGAAGCATCTGTAGCGCTCTATACATGCTACATGTACATGTATGCATATACATTACTGACTCACAGATTAATTCAGCTCTACATAAAAACCTAATAACCAAATTATGAATGCATTTGGCTCTACATAAAAACCTAATAACCAAATTATGAATGCATTTGGCTCTACATAAAAACCTAATAACCAAACTATGAATGCATTTGGCTCTACATAAAAACGCAATAACCAAATTATGAATACATACAAGTGCAGACTGACCCAATATCTTTAGTTATTGTTTCAGTCTGAGAGGTCTTTACTTGTGCCTATAAAACAATGATGAGTACATAGGTGTTACATAGGTGTTGAATACATCTTGTTACTTCCCGTTACATTATGATGTAAAGTACATTTATAAATGTGTTTTAGTTTTTGAAAATATCATCTCGCATTTTAAACAGTAGTCAGGCTTTAACACGAGACCTCTCTTTCAAGAGGCAAATGAGCTTGCCGCCCTTTCACCTCATTGCAGAGCCCTGCCATCTCATTAAAGAGCCCTGCCATCTCATTAAAGAGCCCTGCCATCTCAGTGCAGAGCCCTGCCATCTCACTGCAGAGCCCTGCCATCTCACTGCAGAGCCCTACCATCACACTGCAGAGCCCTGCCATCACACTGCAGAGCCCTGCCATCTCAGTGCAGAGCCCTGCCATCTCAATGTAGAGCCCTACCATCACACTGCAGAGCCCTGCCATCACACTGCAGAGCCCTGCCATCTCATTGCAGAGCCCTGAAGCCACTTGCCACCTACAAGGTAGAGTGGTTGTTTCTCATCTTATGAATACCACAACTTCCTGTACATGGTGTAAACAGACAAACTGGCCCAGGCTAACACATTTATTAGTTTGTTGTTTTACAGCACACTCAAGAATTTACCCCAGATGGAGTCATTACATGTACAGCATATGCATGTGTTTTATAATGACACCAGATGACCATATGACGCAGTGGTTCACACTCCCATATGACGCAGTGGTTCGCACTCCCATATGACGCAGTGGTTCACACTCCCATATGACGCAGTGGTTCACACTCCCATATGACGCAGTGGTTCACACTCCCATATGACATACATGCAGTGGTTCACACTCCCATATGACGCAGTGGTTCACACTCCCATATGACGCAGTGGTTCACACTCCCATATGACGCAGTGGTTCACACTCCAATCCTTGTTGGAAGGGAATAAGTCTTTCATGTTTGTCAGAGGTGACCCAGCCAATTCTTTTTATGACAAAATATTGCGAATTATTTGTAGCATTTTTATGACAAAATATTACGAAGCTAAGCACCATGTCTAGCTGGACACAGAAAGTAGTTCATATTACAGCAATAATACTAAACACATTAGATCTGACATTTTCACACATGTCAACTCAAAATTCCCACCACTGTGAGAGAAAAAATGACATCGTTAAGTGTCACAAATGTGAAAATATGCCCTTTGCCACCAAATGGTACAAAACATAATTACATGTACAATGATTTAAATTTGCTGAATGCTGATTGCTGTCATAGAAGTGAAATATTCCTGAGTATGGCGTAAAACACTAATCAAACAAATAACTGAATTGGTTGAGTTTCAATGTATATATTCAACACATTATAAGTATTGCCGTAAATGCAAAACTATGGGTGAACTGGTCCACAGTTTTGGGTTTCATCGCAATATTCTTCCATTCAACTGTCAAAGGGCAGGTTGATCTATTTATAGCCATGTTCTGCAGTAGAATAATAACAAAGGGCTGTCACTGCACATCTGTAAGTCGGCCGATCCGACTCTGGCATATAAATACCTTACACTATGTTTGTCAAATCAATATTTCTATATGAGGTGAGATATGTGTATGTCAGTGGATATGATAGTGTGTGTGGAATCACTATAGCAGCAGTTGTTATTGATGCGCTGTGAATTTATAAATTCATCACGATTCATTCATATACACAAATGCATCTGCCATTGTCTGTCGGAGCAATGCCAACGTACTTCATATGCGTACAATGTGTTCATGTATTCTGCTCCGACATGCGTGGATATTTTGCAGTGAAAGAAGAGAACAAAGCTGAAATAAATACTCATGAAGGCGTCAAACGAAAGTTATAAAACTCACCTCCCCATATGCCGAGTTTCAGCTGGGATCGGTCTAGATTTTCCACGAAATCCCCCAAATAACGGTTGATTAACTCAACCACGATCGACTCGAACACCATGTTGAAAGCCTCGACGAACTGTCAAGTTGCGGCCCAACAACAACTACAGACGAAAAGCAGGCTTAGTTCTGCAGAATTTACGCAATGAAATAGCGCAACAACTCCTATTTCCACTGGCCACGATTAACTCCCTCCAGATTTGACAGCTGGAACCTTCCTTAATCCGTGCACACCCGAGCAGAACGAAAATCAGTCACATGCCGGTGATTGTGTCGGGCTGAGACGAAACCGCCATGTTGGTTCGACATGCAAATGAGGCGAAGGCGGTAATGAGGAAAGATACAACCAGAGTTATTCCCCCTTGATTAAGGCCATGCCCAACTTCAGCAGTTACTGAACAAAGAACATCAGCTGAGGTTCAAATTAGAAACGAAAGTCTATTGGCTAAAGAAAGTTTTAAATGTTTTCAGTACTCGTGATATACACAAAATTAAGTTAGTGGCTAATGTATCGGTTGGTAGGCTCTATATATGTGTGTATCTGCCAGTGAAAATTCCAGCTGTGGATCACAACTGATATGGGGCCTATATACATGTCATGCACCTATATCGATCAGTTTCAATAAACAGGCGATGATCGGATATTCCCTAAAATAGTTTATTTTAAAACACCTGTGAGTTGATAACAATAAAAATAAGGCCACCAAAGAATAAAGCACAGGCTATGACTCTAGGCCTGTACATAATGAAGTTCACCGGGTTAAAGGTCATTTAAGAGAATACATGTATGAATGAATAGGTAAGTCTATACGTCACTTCGTAATTTCAGCTACACTGCCTGACATACATATCAACATGACGCTCATCGTAGACATTTTTTTTATCATGTCGACAATATCTAGTTGGTGACGTTACACAACCGTTTGCTCGATCCGGTCCTTGTGCCTCCTTGTATAGCGAACCAGCTCCATATTTACACTGAAGAGAATCGACTAAAGCTGAAAATGATGTTGAGAACATTTTACTGTACGACGATGGCCAGCATTATGGAGGAAGGAAACCGTGCAGATCCTGACAAACCTTCTCATGTACGAATGGACAGGAAGCCCGAATCAGCTGGACTTGAACTTACCGCGATCGCATTGGTGAGAGGCTCATGACCTATGTTGCTGCTATATAGCACACCAACCCCTCAGCTTCATAAAGATTACTCTTTTATAACTTTTGATTTCACATAGATGTCGCTAATGAAAAATTCTAGCAAGTCACAGAATAACGAGAGAGTGCGCAATTTGTAACCTTTGTTCGCAGTGCATCTGGAGAAGGCAACTCACAGAATAACGAGAGAGTGCGGGACTTGTAACCTTTGTTCGCAGTGCATCTGGAGAAGGTAACTCACAGAATAACGAGATAGTGCGCAAATTGTAACCTTTGTTCGCAGTGCATCCGTAGAAGACTATCTTGGCTTTGAAAACTGTAATGTATCGGTGACTTATAGGATTTCAAGGGAAACTTTTAAACATCGTCATCTCAAGAAACAATAGGTGGAACCTTCTGAAAACTAATATGCATGCAGAGCAGTAAAGTGTGATAAAGACATTAAAATCTGTTAAAAAGGCTCGCCATTGGTCGAATATATGACGTCATAAAAGTTTGAAATCTGGATATAACTTCCGGTGTATTTATAGGGCCAGTGATTCCGAATCTACTTTGTATGTTTTGTAACTTTTGAGAAATAGTCAAAGAATATAATTTTAGGGATTTGAAGGTACTTAATTTCTGTGGCCTGGAAATGAAAACCCAGGGCTGGAAAATTGTAATTTGTGCGCAATTGTATGGCAGGGTATGTGATCTCCGTGGTACTGGAACATGTTCTAGCTTTAGTTAATAGTTGTCTCCCTTGAAGTGTTGAAATGCCATACCCTGTTTCAGAAATAGAAATTTAAGCCCATTCATTTAACGTGGACTCATCTCGGTAGGTATTCTTGGAGATTCACTTTCGTACTTTACAATTGTTCAGTCATATGACGAGGAGTCAGTGGGTGTGTGTACATATACTGTGTCTGAGTATGTCAGTGTCTGAGTATGTCAGTGTATGAGTATGTCAGTGTCTCAGTATGTCAGTGTCTGAGTATGTCAGTGTCTGAGTATGTCAGTGTCTGAGTATGTCAGCTTGCCTACACTGCAAAAGCATATACTCAGAATATTTCGACAAAATTTAATATATATAATACATATAAAAATTTACATTCATTAGCGAATATGCTTTATTTTTCTGAAACCAATCTCACTGGTGTTTTACGCCGTATTCAAGAATATTTCATTTTGATGTAGAAGTAATCGACCATTGATCCAGTTTGGTGCTGGATACCTTCTCAGTAGATATGTTTTCAGCTATGATATAAAGCTTTATCCATCGTTTTATTTTCTTTTAAAGATGAACTGTTTTTTTCTGTCACATAAAATTATCATTTCATACAGTTTTACAGTGTGTGTCACGTGATTTGTGACCGCTTAACCACAATTTCAGTCTTAAGGTATGCATGTATAAAAGAATTAAATGAATAAGTCATGGTTTCTAAACATGCGTCTTTTCATGAGGCTAAGGATATATGTATCGGCGAGTAACGGTAGTTCTGTAAGTCGATTTAATTATTTTCGCACACTTCCAGGTTTACTCACCGACCAAGTGCTGACTCACCAAATATCAGTTTAAAAAGCGACATCTAGGTCACACCTGACCCAACATCACGCCATATCGTATATGGGTCGATGTCTTGGTTTAAATAATGTCTTTGCAGTTCAAAACCAATAATTGAACTGTTTACTTTTAAATGCTGCGTTCAGTGAACTAGGGGAGACAGCTCTTTGACTTCAAAATGACTAAGAACAAAATTCTTTCCCTTTTCTTAAGTTAACATTATTGACCAATCAGATTTAATAGCATGGACTGATGCTGAGTTTGATGTAAACCATGTGGATGACCACAGATCCCCATTAACTTTCCTCAGATAAAACCGTAGCTGAATCAGTAGAGTCTGGATTTGAATACGTGCCCTGATCAGTCGTGAGCCAATCGCCTGCGTCGACAGCCAGGCCTTAGCGTGAGTCCCTATTCAGTATGAAACATCATAACCAATAATAAATTGTTATAAGAGCATACATGTAGGAAGCGGTAAACCCTTGGTGCCATATATACATGTATAATGTGACTCAATTCAGATAAACAGAGCAGTGTGTGGAAATATTTAATTACTGCATGTTAATGAATAAATTAATAACTATGACTTATACGCGATGTTTTGGGCAATATTTCAGCTCTATCATGGGGAATCATTAGGGCAGCTTGGGGATAACATTGCTTGGGGATAACATTGCTTGAGGATAACATTGCTTGGGGATAACATTGTAGACAGAACATACAGATTCTGATGCATCTCTCCTTTTACACATTATTGCAGAATGACCTTGACATTTTGGGGCATTTTTAAGCACTCTTCTAATGTATGTATTATATTGAATTTTCTGTAACATCTCTTAAATTTCCAAATTTCAGACTTTAAATTTAAGACCTTTGACACTGAATACGGTACAGGAAAGACCAGGAAAGTTGAAAACCTGGCCCTCGTAGGAATACCGAGATTTCAGTAATTCCAAATGGCCTTCAGGTAACTTTTGCAACATTTATGTACGTATATAGTTATTTAGATTAAAATCATAGCAATCGACAATTCAAACCAATTGTGTTGAAGCCTCCATGTTGACAGGTAATGTGACCCAACTGATAAGAATTACTTGGTAATATGTGTAACCGTGACTTGCATCAACCGTGACTTTGAAGATATGTGCATCATGTCACGGCATGTAGCAAAGTACTACACAAGTAACAGTGATAAGAAAAGGGCGTAATGAAAGACAAAGATTCGCAGAGAGGACAATACAGAGCATGAATTCCCCTTGAAAGCATTCCTTCATCATATCATCTTCGTAATCTGCACGAAGCACTCTAAGAGTTACGTACAGGTAATTACTACAGCAACCATGCAGTAGTTAAAGACGATACGTTGTCTTGGAAATTACGTGTACGTAACTTTGTCTGCCTTTCGTGTAGATCCAAAACCTGGTATCCGGCTTGTTCTAATACGAGAAGAAATAGCCAGTTTCCTTACTAGATGCAATCGCTTCCAAGTAAATTAAACGTTAGTATAAACAGACGTCATAATAGTAAGTCTTGAAAATGGATGAAGTACTGGATGTGTTATGTTTGTGGATACTGCTGCCATTATACCATATATGTATGCTTAGCGTTCAACGTGGTAGACAATGCCTAACACTTTTTCTAGCATATGACTATGAGTGGTCATTAGGTGTGTGTACATGTATTGTATCTTCTTGTGGAAAGGAGAGTCCATGCCGCCAAAGTGCTGACACCACGGCAGTATCATGCCGAAGGGACCAGACAACACTCCACCCAATCACATTATACTGACACCGGGTCAACCAGGCTTGTTTCCTTGTTCTATAACCTCTCATTGCTGAGCGCCGAGCGACTGCCACTATCACACAATAACTAATACCTACACACGCACGCATGCTCCTACCATGTACATATCTTACCCCTTTAATACAACAACATATGTTTTAACATACCATACAATTTAGGTATGCAAAAAATTAGTAATTAAATTAATCAACGGGCCTCGAAATTGGTTTTAGACTTCTATTGATTTATATATATTTCCTCTATGATACTGTGAGCTGGAGACATAGGGAAAGTTGTAGGGTCAGTCTATACTGAATATGTGCATTATCTGCACGCCTGTCACGCACGACATTGTTGACAGGTCTGTTATGCATGGGGCTAGAATATTAACAGAGATTGTGCTGGTGAATGCCTATGACCTGTGACCACAACTGCTCCCGTTAACTGTCAACGTGTCGTATTTGTTGAATGACAGGCGACATTGGTAATGGTTGAAGGTTTTCACTACGTACCTATACACGAGTTATCTAAATTCCTTACGGAAACTTCAAACAGCCGCTCACCCCATTATTATGATCCAACTAGAACCGCGTATTTCGATAGTATTCCTCACAACTGTATGTCCTATGTGAAGTCCCTTGCAGTTATTTATCCATATAATTTTGGGTAAAGGTTTAGGTACCGACACTTTCATCTTGAGGTTTGTTTTCAAATTTGGTCGTATTAGTGGCCATGTTTTCCTTCCTCCTGGATCCTGTTAGATAATCTGACCCAATTAACCTAAAAGAGATGACGTAAGCAGTTATTATGCTCTTCGGTTCTATACAGCCGGTCTCTGACAACGTCTTTATAAGGAGGCTGGGTCGACTACCATCCGACCTAATTAACCGATCGGAGTTAAAAACGTCGAATGACCTAAGCCGTTATTATACCCACGGGCTCAATGCTCGTCTCAGCAGGTCTCTACGTTTTTATAGTGTGACTATAAATAATGTTTACGACACATCAGTTCTTCTTTAATTAATTCAGGATTCGCACCGCCGGTGCTATGCTAATGACCTCTCAACAGCGCTCATATACTGCCATCACCTGCACGCATTAACTATTGAAGATGAAGGCCGTATATATATATATATTATTTTTCAGAAATCCCGTTGGAATGGTGTATACAGATTTTATTCCCGGAAACGCTGTAACGCAGGGGTGTATATGTCAACAGCTCTCGTATACTACAACTACCTCCACACGTTAAATATTGGAGACGTTGACCACATATTTTTGGGTTACGTTATCAATTTATTTTTACTTTTGAAAATCCCGCTGGAACTGTCCATGCGGATTTTATTTTATTCCCCACAACGCCATGTCGTCTCGGTTATAAATAATGTTTACATCACACCCATTCTTTAATTAACGAATAATTCGAGTTCCAGCCGTCGGTATAGATTCGACCGTCTGTTTCGAGTTAAGGCCGGATCAACAGCGCTCATACACCCACGCCTACCGCCAGGCGTTAAATATTGGGGATGTTGACTTTATTATGTCAACAGTTTATTTTAATTTTATATTTGACCTACCAGCGGGACAGACATCTATACTACTCACGATGAGGAGGCGGGAGGTGATGTCAGAAAACACAAAAACTGTCTTAACCTTTGTTTCTTATGATACTATCGACATGCATTCTCTTTATTTAAAGCCTAGACCGGGAGTCAGAGGCTGTCCTAAATTAACCTACGAATCGAAAATAAAAAATACCCTAAGCTGATTTTCGATCCAACATTCTTAAAAATGTTCGTTGTCTGTGTTATGGTAAATGGGAATTTATAGATGCATAACAGACTTCACGCTTTCACCCTGCTATTGGCTGTAAATCTTATATACATGGTATATCTAGAGGAGTCCAACTAGTTTTAACGAGGTGCCGTATTGGACATTCTCGTTTGACACACAGTTTTATTCTTGATGGGAGCAGTGCTCCCGAGTTTCTTAATGTGATGCTCAATACGGCATCTTAGTCGACTGTGTAGACTTTCCTTATGTTCGGCAAAGATACTACACAGTCGACTCCACAGTCGCCTCGATATTCATTTGACAGTATTGCTTGCGATTGCTGTCTTTAAATATTTATGTAGGCAATTGGCCTATATAACAAAATACAGTTTTGGGTTATTTGGGTTATGAACTAGTATACAGATAAATCCTGCATACGTACGTTTTTCTCTGATATATTATAAAAACGTTATGGCTAGTCATTTTGATATGTTTACCTTGGATCACAAGGGAAAGACCCGTCATATTTGTTGCCGGTTATGTGTGTCACACGTACGTTCTGTTTATTGTATTGTCTATCCCTAGATTCAGCGGTGTTTCAAGTTAACGTAGGTAGGCCTGTGTTGCTGACCCTTGTTGGCTATGGGGGCTCTAGGGGTCAATTACACCGCAAGACAGCGTCCCCAAATCTCTTCAGTTCTGCATGCTGTCAGAAATCAGAAAGATTGCCAGGCACCTTGTGAGGTGCGTTTGTTTCTTCATGAGTTGTTACCACTGTCATATAAATAACATATTCTTGAGAACAGCATAGATACCAGTCTGATAACTAAATACATCCTAACACTCAGTGGGAAGAGCTTTGACATACCTCACTTTTACCTCAGTTCTTTAAAGATACTTTGTTGGAAATTTTAGGCAATTTTTGTCAACTCTGTGTCATTATTTGATTTATTTATTTATGTGATTGGTGTTTTACGCCGTACTCAAGAATATTTCACTATTACGACGGCGACCAGCATTATGGTGGGAGGAAACTCAAGAAAGAGCAACGTTACAGGCATGATAAAAGACATCTATTTTTCACGTGGACCATTTGCAACTCTACAAACAATACACACTCATGTTCATGCCCTTTCGTTCGGTACATCACATATGTCTACAAGCAATATATACATACCGTTATCGCTGAGGTGTTTTAGTTACTTTCAAATAACGGGGTTTTTTTTGCACATTAACATCAACTATTACGTTAAACAGTTATGCCTAACCTTTAACGATTAATTTTTAAATTAAGCAATATTTCCAAGTAGAATATACTGGCGTCTCATTTGTTATTGACAGGTAAGTCATAAACAAAGGCAAAATGTATCAATCGTGCTGTTCCATGACATGGTACTGCAAAGCTGACCTGTACGGTTGCTTATAAAGTGCAGCTTCACGAACCGAATTGCAAATCATCCAGAATGGAGTTAATATATAGTGTGCACATTTCCAAATGGATGTGTCGCCTGTGGTACACGCTCGTGCCATTTAGATAACACTGAAACCGAATTATGTGTAGGGTAACAGATGAATTACAGCAAGAATTTCCTTCCAGAAATTCCAGACCTAATACGCTGATTTTTAACATACACTCATCGAACCACAACAACAGCTGTAATCATGCTGTAAACATAAAATGCGCACCTCCATATAAATTCTACATGGGCCCCAATGGGGTATGAATTGCTTGTAAGCAGAATTTGATATGATGACACGAATGAGGGTAATTGGTCCTTTGAAGCATGTCTTCATAATAAACAAATTTGCCTGGAATATCTCACTGCTGTATCTTCAGTTTAAAACTTGGTAAGATTCGCATGAGAAGTCTGCCTCAACAATGACCTACATATTGCTTTAAATATATAAAAAGCTCTTCCAGTCCGGAGTCACGTGCCTACAAACGTCTGAATCTACATACATGGACAGATATCATCTGGCATCATTTGGCGACATACACATGTGGCTACATTAACACGTTAAGGCTGTCGTGAGATATAAATCTAGAATTTTCGAACGACGATAATGGTCAGCTGTGGAGATTTGTCCGAGAAGAACGGTTCTTTGTACATCGCTGACGAAAAGAATTTCAGAAAACATGGGTAAAAACAATAGCGCTTACACACGTGTATGCACAAATCACCATAAGATATCAAACATTAGCACCTTGTTAGCGGCTAATTAAGATTTTCTCAGTTGATAATGACTGTGTTTAAGATAGGAGTTTAAGCGGAGTTTGCCTCTGGCGAAGAGAAACAATGAACGACTTATGAAATGGCTTCGCGGTTTCAGATTGAAATGGAGACTGAATCCAAAATTAAATCTAATGAAGATCGTACACAAATTCAAGTCTTGTTTGCAAAGCTCGCGAAAAATGTGTGCGAGTGCTGTTAATTGTATATTTTTTTTGAAATGCATGTTTATCATGTATAAGCTTAAAATTAGCAGAAAAAAATGAAATGAGTATGACTGAAAAAGAAGTTATTTGGACAATATTTGAACTGTTGGATTGATTTAATATAGTGTTGCTTTAACCAGGCATATATTCCGCATGGACTTTGACATAACTATCAAAAGTGAATTAAACGCTTTGTCAAACTTTGAAGTTAATCAGAAATTGCGAGAGACCTATTACTGTGATATTAAGTTTGTGTAGTCAAAAGGCGTATGGTAAAGCTATGAAATATTGACATATACTCGAGAGAAGCTATGTAAAACTGGTTTCTGGACATGTACTCCACTTTCTGCTCAAATTGTTTACTCGGGCCTTCTGCAAAGGAATAAGAGACTTCGTCTTCCTAGTTAAAGCAATGCTTGTTGGAGTCATTAACACCTACAGGGGTTGGCTCCCTTGCCCCCCGATCAACTGACATATTGCCTATCCAATCGGAATACATATAACGATACATTCCTAAATCATACTGAAGTTCCAGGAATGTATCACTTGTCGCTTTACATCAAATGTATCACCAAACTCCCTAGAATAATAATAATTCGAACAGATACAATAGGGGTTCAAGCCTAGGGATTCACGACTGCATGGCTGCAAATGGTCCTGTGTTTCCCCAGGACTTTTCCGGTTTCCTCCAACCATAATGCAGGCCGCTGTCGTATAAATGAAATATTCTTCAGAACGGCGTAAACACCAATCAAATACGTAAACACCAATCAAATACATCAACAAATTAAACTTTTAGTTTGGAACCCTGAAAAAGCGACAACACTGCAATGATGTTAACTGTTATATATTAGACGTTACTGGACTAGAATCAGCTGTCCCTCACAAACTGAATCATAAGAGGATTTGTATCTTATTTCTAATGTTTACGTGGATCAGATATTTATTTAGGTTTTGGAAGAAGCTAGGGAGGAAACTCCGGAAGAGACAAACGGGCTATATCCTCTTTGTTAACGTTGGTATCAAAATAAATTACTGAACCCGAACATCAAACCATCTATCTACATATATTTACACATCACAGTCGTAGGCAAGCCTTGATGGATGTGCTTTAAGTTTTGTAGCATACTGACTGTATGTCATATACAATTGTTGTATACTAAAGATTGGTTAGCCACAAGGTATTAACTCTCCACGGGCATGGTTCTAAACTCATCAAGGCTGAGCCTCAAAATCTTGGTGAATAGATGGCTCACTGTGTTCCTTTCCGGGTTTTGGAAGCGGTATAATACACGCCTTCCTCCATGACGGTGGAAAAATTACCACTAATCCAAATATCATGATTAAACAAGCCACAGAGAGTCTCCAATGGCTCATAAATATTAGTCACAAATATTACTATGACTACAAGTACTATCAGTTGTTACGATCACAGATGACCGGGAGGAAACTGGGCACATCCCGTGGACCTTCCGCAGGCTGCTGAAAGACCTTCCCACTAACAAGCGGAGAGGAAGACAGCATAGGCTGGACTTGAATTCACAGAAACCGCATTGGTGAGAACCCCCTGTGTCATTGCGTCGCGCTGGCACACTAATCACCTTGGCCACGGAAGCCCCGAGATCTTAAGAAAGCCTTGATTTAGTGCAGAGCCAGATGAAGATGTGGTTTTATTGACAGGTTAGTTAATTTTTTCACAGATATTGTTTACGTTTACCGTCACCTATCATCGGCAAGTCAGTGATATTTGAGTGTCAATAAATGTTGATATTTTCTTGACCACATTGGCGCATGAAGTTTTCAGGACAATGCTCGAGGAAGAGATGAGGCGATGTGCTACTTGAAAAGTTGTATGGTTTTGAACTTTCAAGGTAATGACCTGTTTCTCTTTTATAAAGAGAGAACAGTCGATAGAGGAGGTCATATAGGCTTCGTCGCAATTTTAACATTTTAACATATAGCCTTCTCCTGCACTTCGGAAGAAAAACAAAGTATTTCTACATTGGCCATTACCATGCCTAACTTTTGGCATGTCAAGCACCTGGATGGATTAGGTATGTATAGGTCTACTTGAGCACTGTACCGGCAAATTCAGAACGGCTGAGGAAAAGTGGGGTTATTTATTGTCGATAAGTGTGTATTGAGTTTGCTGTCACTGTGACTTTTATGTTATGAATCGCTTAACATTTACAGCCCTTGTGATTTTAGTTTGGAGCATATCTGCTCCAACCAGTTTGTCAGACTGGGCTAATCCGATCTTCAGTCTCTAACTAAAAAAGAGCCGAAGTGGAGGTTTGGGCTTGAAAATCTCGCAAGAGCGTTCTCTTCAATTAAGGGTCACAACCCAGGTCAAACACATAGGCCTGTTCCTCTATGGCCCCTCATACAAATATAAGAGATGTGAGTCCATTATATTTCACCGAGGCCACACGACAGAGCTCTAGGTTACGACAAGCTTGCCAAGAAGACTGAGGTCCTATTCTTTTCGTCTTGGAGACCCCACGAGGGTAATGCCGCTTGAATTCAATGGGCAACTATTGCAGCTATAGCCTAATGTCATTATGCTAGTTTGAGAAAATCAATCCGACATTTCTCAACTATATTTCCAATGTATTCTGTTTAGAACTAAACGTGATAACAAGTATAAATGATTTGAACCCATTGACTAAAGTAATTTTGTGGGAAACTGGTTGTTAGTTGAAATGTGACATTCACATATTGGCCTAAAGTTAATGGCGAGCTGCGGAAAGCATTCTTGAGATGTCACAGAGTATACATGTGTGCAAACATACTGAGGGATTTACCTCCCCTGCACAAATCAGGTGCATTTCTCAGAACTAAGTACTTTCTATTTCATTCTGCTCATTTTCAAGTTATGCAGCCAGGTGGGATTTGTGTCGACAGGTAAGTTCTGTAAGACGATTATATGTAGTTTGGATGGAAATGATCACACTGGTTAAGGACTTGTCTTTACTTGATCGTATCGCCGACTTGATGGGAATAAATAAATAATTAATCACCAGACACAGCTTAATTGGCCTGGTCGTCCTCAAATCGACACAACATAGATATACAAGTAGGCCGTTTCCTTTCATAGACTTTAACATCAGCCATGTCAGCCTGTGTGTGAACCGTTAACTGTAGATATTTGCGCATAAAGAAAAACTACTGATTTTTGTTCAGGTTTATAATGTTTAACTGTGTCGGTCTTGTCACTATACATACAGGGGATATTATGCAGTTATGCTGAAGGTCGATTACTGGCGGTGACCTGCCGCCTATGGCACACAAAGTAAGTATATCTTGCCTATGTGGATTGCTGTTTGTTTACTTACAACGTTCGCCTGTCTGGTCCAAATATAAAAACAGATGAAAAACAAAAGATAGTAAAAAATCCTGTTAAGGGTATAAACGTTCTCTTAATGCATGTACGTCCGTCTGTCTGTCATATAATAGCCTATATCGGTTGCTCATAGGGATCTCCGTGGCCGAGGGTATTAGTACGCTAGCACTGAGCAATGACCAAGAAGATTACAACCCATGTGATCGCTGTGAGTTCAAGTCCAGCTCATGCTGGCTTCGTCTCAAGCGAAAGTGGGAAGGTCTTCCAGCATCATGCGGAGGGTCGTGGGCTTCCCCCGGGCCCCGGTTTCCTCCCACTGCAATGCTGGCCGCCGTCGTATAAGTAAAGTATTCTTGAGTATCTTGAATATAAATCAACAAATAAATATTGTTAGAGGTAGCCTAAATTGTTATGACCGTTGATCTGTGAGCCATCTGATCAGTTGTAGTTAAAACCGTACTCTGTGAATAACGGCCATTGCGTAGACCAACATTTTTATGATTATGTGCACATTGTTGAGTTCGGAGTAAAACACCAGTCAAATAAATAAATGAAGTCTATTGCTCATAACATCAAAGCTAAGGAACGTGTGTATACCCAAATGATGCTAAAAGTAAATAGAATCTTAAAATAATGTACGTATTTGCACACATTATCTTCAGCCTTACTATTTATAATGTCTATAGGTGATGTCTCCGTAAGGCTGTCTGTTGTGCAGTGTTAAGAGAAAAGGGAACTGTGTTAACCATTGTGAGGATGTAGAGTGTAAATGTGTAAAAGCATATTGAGGGATTTATCTCCCCTGCTTTGATGACCTATTTCTCAGAACTAAATATCTTGTATTTCAGTCTGCGCAGATTTGTCAAGTAGCGAAGCACAGTGGGAATTGTTTCGACAGGTAAGTACTGTAAGATGAGGTAGGTCTATGTTTATGTCGGAATGTTTCTATCAGGTGAAGGAGTTGTCTTTACTCGATGATTTGACCGACTCTCAGACAGTATTTAAGTGGTCTGCCCGTCCACAAAGGGACACGAAGTGGACGTACGACTGAGGGGTGTGTCTGTATGGACTCTACTCTCAGCCTGTGTGAAGCTCTGACACTGTAAACAGTTGGAATATCTTCGTCTCAAGAAAAACGACTGATTGAATTGGGGTCAAGTTCATACTGTCTAATTATATCGATCTTCTCACTATATATACAGGGAGATAGTACGTTATTAATGTACTTTTCAGAAGCTTTGACCTTGAAAAGCATTATGTAGGGTTTTGTTGAAGATCGTTTGTGTAACTTGACACAGCTGATTCTGTCGGGACAGCCGTATGCTGCACGTTGGCCTTCTTATACATTAGCCCGAGCTGTTTGTTTGAGGACAGAACTAACGCTGGCCTACTTCTACAGTCTACCTGAGGTTACATATCTCCAATCCAGGCTATTTGGTTGTCTTTAAACTGTCCCCGACATAACACTGTATCTAATCCGACGTATTTCACACGTTGGAGCGAAGTCAAAATTTAAGGTTTAAACATTTTGTTTGACCAGTGTTGATCGTAGGGTATAGCAGCTCAGTGGTAGTCTGTACTTCTGTGGTTCCTGGCAATAACATAATAAAACACTGGGAGCTGGAAGACTAAATTTGACCTTAATTAATAACCGTTTTAATCCAAGTAAGAACTGTTCATGTTACTCGTCACTATTAGTAATGTGGTATTTAATATATCTATTATATATTATATAAACTTCTGCAGATAGAGATATTCCAGAGGTTTGACCCAGTTATCACACAGTATATAGGGTCATGTTACCTTCATAACCACTGAAGTCAACAGGCTTGGCCAAATTGTCATATTTAGTGCCGACATTGCTGCTGAAGGCGTTTTCGTACTGGTTGTTTATAAACCTACTTTTAAATCGCGACAATCTCGTTTTTTCACACAAATCTGCTAATTATGGGCGGGAGCTATATATCTATCGAACATCACTATCAAACACCTCTGCCCAAATTGGCTTGACCAGACCTTTGTCAAAAAAGTCGGTTGCACAGAATAAAAGGAAGAATCGCCAAATTTCTAACTGAGCAGAATTGATTTCTTCTCAGGAAAGCGAGGTTTGCATACTCTCCTCATACCTGTATTGATATTTTAATGCTTCTTAAACGAGAATTGGAGAATAGCAACAAAAGTACTGTAGCCAATATGTTGTTGGAAAACGAAAAGAGATGGAGGCTGTGTGCTGTCTTGAACGTTAATATTTTTGTAAATAGGAACACCCTCACAGGTGCCAGTCTGAGCGATTTGCCGTTCTCATTTCAGGAACAAAAACGAGCTCATAATGGCCGAAAGCAAGCAGAATCGGGATGATGTTCTCACATGTTCGATATGTATGGAAACATACCGGCAACCGGTAATACTACCCTGTCAGCACAGTTTTTGTAGGGAATGCATTCATTTGTATGCTGACAAGTCTAAATCTGTGCAGACAGATGAGACCTCTGACAGCACGGGGAGTGAGGACATTCATCAGCAGATAGCATGCCCTGTGTGTCGGGCATCGACCAGTCTGGGGAGAGAAGGTGTGGCTGGTCTGCCTCCCAACTTTCACCTGGCGGAAATTGTGGAGAAGTTCTCTGCTGTAAAGGTTGAGGATGACGCCCCATATTGTTCTCTGTGTGAGGAGGAAAATCCCGCTAAAGCTGTCAAGTTTTGTACCAACTGTGGTGTGTTCTACTGTCAGGAATGTCTTGCTATTTGTCACCCAATGAGGGGGCCTCTGAAACGTCACCGACTGATTTCGTCCCTGGAGTACCTCTCCCAGGAAACTTCACAGAGTCAAGTCAGCAGGGAGCACCAATCAACGCAGCAGCAGCAGCCGTCATGTGCTGGACACGGTCAGCCATTCATCTTGTACTGTGTACCATGCAGGATGGTGATCTGTATGGGGTGTGTGGTTGACCATCCGAAACACGCTGTGCTAGATATAAAATCAGCAGCTGAGAATGACAAGGTAATGCGAAAAAGACATTCGTGTATCAACTGTCAAACAAAATGGATGTTCTGAGTCAATAATCGTAAGGTCAATACCCAAAACAGCGATGAACATGAACCACGAAATAACTAAGAAATTGTGTATGTTCAAAATTACTTTGGAATCATGCCAAGAGAAGTAGTAAACGGTTTTCATTGATGTTAGAAAGAAGCAAGGAATGTTCTAGGCGAATAACTTAAATCGCTATCTAAATCATGTACCATTCTAGTATATAAGTCGATAATGAAAATAAATATGGCATGATTTAGAACTATATATTGACCCCAAATTTATGATCTGTGGTGAAGAATGGGGCATTTTGTCCTGCAGCGTGATGGGGCATTTGAAAGGCAGATTTTTTAACGTTTTTTTTTTAATTTTTTCCATTACAGCCTGCGATTTTGAACAAGATTAGTGAACTAGAGAAAGTGCTGCAAGAAGCTAGAGAATCACTGTCAGGAGTTATGAGGCTGCACAAGAAGATACAGGTTTGTATTTTCTATGACACCTGTTCAGCCTGTGTTGTACCGCATACCCTGGTGACTCATTTTAACTATGTGGAGTATTGCTATCATTCACAAATCCAGGTAACATACATCTGTCAATCATCTAGTCTTGATAAAGCTGTCTTCTGTCACCTATTATATATGTAGATTACAATTTAAGTGTTAAACCCGAACACTGATGACTGATGACTTTATATAAGAACTGAAAGAGGGGAATACAAGGATTGATGCGGAGACGTATTAGCGTGAAGGACGAGTCTATTTTGCCTATATCTGGTTGATCTAATCAGACTATCATATTATTATGACTTTCTTCTCATTGACACACATGCGATATGCCCACCTCAGACATCTCAATTTGATATATCATTGCCAATTGTACGCTGTCATAATAATATCCATAATATATATACGTACACCATTTGATCTGATGGGGCGTTCGGGTTTGAACCAGCCCCAGGTATCTGAAGTACCGTGGGAAGCATCTAAGGCTTTACCATCTCGCCTTGTTCGGAGCATCAGTTGTGATGGCACGACCGCTTTTGCTATTGAAGCACGTACCTTTGGGTTTTGAGTCAACACTTACATGTACATCACTGGACTAAAGGGAAATCCCCTCTATCCCGGAGGTACATTGTAGACGTAGTTGTGTGATGGTTATATTTCACCCTGTTACACATACATATAAAACTTCTTAAACACAGTTCTAAAGGTCTGGATGAGGTAATAAATGATTTTTATAAGGTAATAAATGTTTGGCAGGAAAACCAGGAACTTCACACTCAGGAGGTAGAGAAAGCTTATTGTGCAGCCTTGGAAGCCTTACAAGCCTGGAGGCAGCACTCCTTAGATGGTATGAAAACCCGCTATTCACAGTGGAGTGTGGAATGTAGCGCCATACTCAAACATTTCCAGCTACAGGTGCAAGAAATGGAGGGGATGGTACAGGCTTCCAAGGATTTGTTGGCGTCAATGGACGTCAAGTTTTTACAGGTAAATCAAACATGCACAATCTCTAACACTGGTTCAGCTGCCTCAACTCCAGATGTTACCCATGACCTAACCAGCCTTAGGAACTGGGATCACGTGTTCAAATTCATCTCATGCTGCCAGATCTACTAAAGTTGTAGATCCTAAGTTCAACAGCTTTATTTTGCTCAGTGGTACCCTCCGGTCGCTGTCGACTTCTCTACCCATAACCAGACCACTGTCTGATTAAAACAAGAAAGAAGTAGTATGTAATGTCAAAATATATTGTATGTTGTTTTTCAAAAACAAGTTTTGTATGTAAACAGATCTTTGGGGGGAAATTGCATTGTATGAAACTCCATGAAATTTATTAACCTGAATTGAGAGCTGATGTGTACTATGTAATGGATCAGGGGATGGTCTAAATGTTTGAGGTAATAGCCAAGGGTGCCTATATACTTGGAGAGGTGAGACATTTCAATTACAACTGTGTTCTTGTTACATGTTGAGGTGAAAGTATGGCTAGAGTATCTCAGTTTCGGTTATCATCTTTACATGATTTTATATGTGTTTTCAATTCTGTTTGTTGACAGGGTTCCACGGGCTTCTCCAAAACGTATGTATAAATGTGTTATGCCTCTCTATGCACGTGACTATTGTCAGCAAAGGTGCTTCTGTAACACTGAGTACCAGCCCTGTAGTTGTCCAAAACATGACCCAAGTGGAAAATATATGTACTGTACATCCGTTTGTCCAGACAAATCAGATCTAACCTGCTAGGAATAGTACGTCATGGCATTCTCATAACTGTGTGGTACCCAAGATTAGTACACACTGTGTGTCTTTGTTTTTTGTCTTCTTCTCACAGAATTGACGACCAGCTGAATGAGATAAGAGCAGATCTGGAGAAACATGAGGTCAGCAAACAGAAGCTTCTAGATTTTGTACAAGATGACGTTGTTGTCCCCAGACACGTGACAGTAAAAGAGACAGTGCAAGAAAGTCAGGACATAGAAGCAGCAGTCGGTGGACAAAAGTCACACCCACATGTTACAAGTAGGTTCTTATATGTATAAAAGGTATACAGTAGGGTGTGCCCAGAGACCATAGACGACTGTAGGGTTTACACTAGTATGTGCATCAAAGACACAAACATAAAGTGGAGAAGGCGCACAGCTGTGTGTGTGCAAAACACACGATACACTGTGTTAAGGAAACAAACCGATATGAGAAGTAATACAGCAGGGTGCGCCAAGAAAATGAACAGTATTCAGAGAGAAACGAAAGTGAGAAGAGTTTACAAAAAGTAAAAATGGTATGAGGTGTACGATAGGGTGTGAACAAAACACAGACTGATATTAGGTTTACATTAGAGTGTGGGCAAAAGACACAGGGTAATGCAAGGTGTACAGTAGGGTGTACACAGAACACAGGCACTAATGTGAGGCATGCATTGGGGTGTGCACAAAACATAAACTTGTGTCAAGCATCCATTGAGGTGCCCACAGCAGATACAAACTAAGGTCAGGCATGTATCAGGGTGTTCACAAAAAATACAAACTAAGGTCAGGCATGTATTAGGGTGTTCACAAAAGATACAAACTAAGGTCAGGCATGTATTAGGGTGTTCACAGAAGATACAAACTAAGGTCAGGCATGTATTAGGGTGTTCAAAAAAGATACAAACTAAGGTCAGGCATGTATTAGGGTGTTCACAAAAGATAGAAACTAAGGTCAGACATGTATTAGGGTGTTCACAGAAGATACAAACTAAAGTCAGGCATGTATTAGGGTGTTCATAGAAGATGCAAACTAAGGTCAGGCATGTATTAGGGTGTTCACAGAAGATGCAAACTAAGGTCAGGCATGTATTAGGGTGTTCACAGAAGATGCAAACTAAGGTCAGGCATGTATTAGGGTGTTCACAGAAGATGCAAACTAAGGTCAGGCATGTATTACGGTGTTCACAAAAGATACAAACTAAGGTCAGGCATGTATTAGGGTGTTCACAGCAGATACAAACTAAGGTCAGGCATGTATTAGGGTGTTCACAGCAGATACAAAGATACAAACTAATGTGAGGCATGCTATAGGGTGGGCAAAAAAGATAAAAACTGATCTGAGGCATGCAAAAGGGTGTGCACAAAAGATACAAACTAATGTGAGGTATGCAGTAGGGTGTGCACAAAACACACGGGCTAATGTGAGGTATACCATAGAGTGTGCACAGAAGAGACTGAATAAGGTATACAGTAGTACTGCTGTACTGCCCAGAAGACGCAGGCTGCTGTGAGGTATACAGTAGGGTGTACTCAGAAGACACAGATTAACGTGAGGGAGCACAGTAGTACTGCTGTACTGCCCAGAAGACACAGGCCAATGTGAGGTATACAGTAGCGTGTGTCCAGAGTACAAACCCATGTGAGGTATACAGCAGGATGTGCACAGAAGACACAAACTGATGGGAGGTATCCAGTTGGGTGCGCCCAGAAGACACAGGCTTATGTGAGGTCGACAGTAGAGTGTGCCCAGAAGACACACACTAATGTGAGGTATATAGTAGTGTGTGCACAAAAGACACAAAGTAATGTGAGGTATACAGTAGGGTCTGCCCAGAAGGCACAAACTAATGTAAGGTAAACAGTAGGGTGTTTACAGAGGATACCAAACTAATGTGAAGCATTGGTACTTGTAAAGTGCACTTTGGGCTCAACAATCAAAAGGCATTCAGTAGGCCATCCTAAGAAATTTAAAGCCAATGTAAGCCATATACAGCATGGATGGCTAAAAATAATTTAAAAAAAATGTAGTGTATACAGCAGTTTTTCTTTATCAAAAAAAAAAAATGAAGTACATTGTAGAATTATATATCAGCAGCTGTACAGTTAAAATAGGACAGAGGGCAGTGACTCTCAGTGACTACCTGATATTTACCCTCTGTATAAAAATCAACAGAAGTAAGTAAGAGGTAAAGTTAGAACAGGACAGATAGTAGTGTACCCCTCGTTGTCCCACGCTGTGTACTGTATGTGTACAAATTAAAGGTGTAATGTTAGATCAAGACCAGTGTGTGTGTATTCTTTAGTGCCTGGGTGATATTTACCTCAGGTATACAAATCAGCAGGAGCACTGTTAGAGCAGGACAGATAGTAGTGTACCCCTCGTTGTTCCACGCTGTGTACCGTATGTGTACAAATTAGAAGGTGTAATGTTAGGTCAGGAGCGGTGTATGTGTATTCTTTAGTGCCTGGGTGATATTTACCTCAGGTATACAAATCAGCAGGAGCACTGTTAGAGCAGGACAGATAGTAGTTTATCCTTTGGTGTCTGGGTGATATTTGCCTCGTGTGTAGAAATCAAAAAGTGCACTGTTAGAATAGAACACATGGCAGGGTACCACTCAGTGTCTGAGTAATACTGACCTGGTGTGCAAATCAGCAGGTGTATACTGTTAGATCGGTACAAATGAAAGTGTACCCGTCAGAGTATGGGTGATATTTACCTCATGTAGAAATTTTACTGCCAGAGCAGGACAGATGGCAATGTACTCCTCAGTGTCTGGGTGATAATTACCTCATGTGTACAAATCAGGTGTACTGTTAGGACAGAACAGATAACATATTATACCCCTGAATGTCTGAGTGATATTTACCTTGTGTACAAATCAGCAGGTGTAGTGTTAGGACAGAACAGATAACATATTGTACCACTGAGTGTCTGAGTGATAATTACCTCATGTGTACAAATCAGCAGGTGTAGTGTTAGGACAGAACAGATAACATATTGTACCACTGAGTGTCTGAGTGATAATTACCTTGTGTACAAATCAACAGGTGTAGTGTTAGGACAGAACAGATAACATATTGTACCACTGAGTGTCTGAGTGATAATTACCTCATGTGTACAAATCAGCAAGTGTAGTGTTAGGACAGAACAGATAACATATTGTACCACTGAGTGTCTGAGTGATAATTACCTCGTGTACAAATCAACAGGTGTAGTGTTAGGACAGAACAGATAACATATTTTACCACTGAGTGTCTGAGTGATAATTACCTCATGTGTACAAATCAACAGGTGTAGTGTTAGGACAGAACAGATAACATATTATACCCCTGAATGTCTGAGTGATATTTACCTCGTGTACAAATCAGCAGGTGTAGTGTTAGGACAGAACAGATAACATATTGTACCACTGAATGTCTGAGTGATAATTACCTCATGTGTACAAATCAACAGGTGTAGTGTTAGGACAGAACAGATAACATATTGTACCACTGAGTGTCTGAGTGATAATTACCTCATGTGTACAAATCAACAGGTGTAGTGTTAGGACAGAACAGATAACATATTGTACCACTGAATGTCTGAGTGATAATTACCTTGTGTACAAATCAACAGATGTAGTGTTAGGACAGAACAGATAACATATTGTACCACTGAATGTCTGAGTGATAATTACCTTATGTGTACAAATCAACAGGTGTAGTGTTAGGACAGAACAGATAACATATTGTACCACTGAATGTCTGAGTGATAATTACCTCGTGTACAAATCAACAGGTGTAGTGTTAGGACAGAACAGATAACATATTGTACCACTGAATGTCTGAGTGATAATTACCTCATGTGTACAAATCAACAGGTGTAGTGTTAGGACAGAACAGATAACATATTGTACCACTGAGTGTCTGAGTGATAATTACCTCATGTGTACAAATCAACAGGTGTAGTGTTAGGACAGAACAGATAACATATTGTACCACAGAGTGTCTGAGTGATATTTACCTCGTGTACAAATCAGCAGGTGTAGTGTTAGGACAGAACAGATAACATATTTTACCACTGAGTGTCTGAGTGATAATTACCTCATGTGTACAAATCAACAGGTGTAGTGTTAGGACAGAACAGATAACATATTGTACCACTGAATGTCTGAGTGATAATTACCTCGTGTACAAATCAACAGGTGTAGTGTTAGGACAGAACAGATAACATATTGTACCACTGAATGTCTGAGTGATAATTACCTCATGTGTACAAATCAACAGGTGTAGTGTTAGGACAGAACAGATAACATATTGTACCACTGAGTGTCTGAGTGATAATTACCTCATGTGTACAAATCAACAGGTGTAGTGTTAGGACAGAACAGATAACATATTGTACCACTGAGTGTCTGAGTGATATTTACCTCGTGTACAAATCAGCAGGTGTAGTGTTAGGACAGAACAGATAACATATTTTACCACTGAGTGTCTGAGTGATAATTACCTCATGTGTACAAATAAACAGGTGTAGTGTTAGGACAGAACAGATAACATATTGTACCACTGAATGTCTGAGTGATAATTACCTCGTGTACAAATCAACAAGTGTACTGTTAGGACAGAACAGATAACATATTTTACCACTGAGTGTCTGAGTGATAATTACACCATGTGTACAAATCAGCAGGTGTACTGTTAGATCAGGACAGATAGTAGTGTACCCCTCGTTGTCCCACGCTGTGTACTGTATGTGTACAAATTAGAAGGTGTAATGTTAGGTCAGGAGCGGTGTATGTGTATTCTTTAGTGCCTGGGTGATATTTATCTCAGGTATACAAATCAGCAGGAGCACTGTTAGAGCAGAACAGATAGTAGTTTATCCTTTGGTGTCTGGGTGATATTTACCTCGTGTGTAGAAATCAAGAAGTGCACTGTTAGAACAGAACACATGGCAGGGTACCACTCAGTGTCTGAGTAATACTGACCTGGTGTACAAATCAGCAGGTGTATACTGTTAGATCAGTACAAATGAAAGTGTACCCGTCAGAGTCTGGGTGATATTTACCTCATGTAGAAATCAACAAGTTTACTGCCAGAGCAGGACAGATGGCAATGTACTCCTCAGTGTCTGGGTGATAATTACCTCATGTGTACAAATCAGGTGTACTGTTAGGACAGAACAGATAACATATTATACCCCTGAATGTCTGAGTGATATTTACCTCTTGTACAAATCAGCAGGTGTAGTGTTAGGACAGAACAGATAACATATTGTACCACTGAGTGTCTGAGGGATAATTACCTTGTGTACAAATCAACAGGTGTGCTGTTAGGACAGAACAGATAACATATTGTACCACTGAGTGTCTGAGTGATAATTACCTCGTGTACAAATCAGCAGGTGTAGTGTTAGGACAGAACAGATAACATATTGTACCACTGAGTGTCTGAGTGATAATTACCTTGTGTACAAATCAACAGGTGTGCTGTTAGGACAGAACAGATAACATATTGTACCACTGAGTGTCTGAGTGATAATTACCTCGTGTACAAATCAACAGGTGTAGTGTTAGGACAGAACAGATAACATATTGTACCACTGAGTGTCTGAGTGATAATTACCTCGTGTACAAATCAGCAGATGTAGTGTTAGGACAGAACAGATAACATATTGTAGACTATCCTTTAGTGTCCAGACCTGTGATATTTAACATATAACTGACAACAGAATATATGACAACTCTCTGAAGTATTAATGAAAGAAGCACCCAAGTGAAAACTCATCATTATTTGCTAGATTCAAATATAGTCAAACACTTATTTCAAAATGAAAAGAAATCTTAACTGTTTCATTATTAATAATAAAGGGTAGAGATTCCAGGTATGCGCACCTATACATCAGTAATTGTTTATCTACATGTTTCCCCTCACTTAATATAAGTTTGTTTTTAATACTTAAATATATTAACTCTCTTTTAAAAAATCTATTGAAGAAAATTGAATCCAATAGGTCTTTACTACCAATAATTCTGATGGAATAATTAGTCTTCGGGGTATTGTGGCAAAGAAAGTCACTTGGTAATTTATGTGCGGCGAGTTATCTCCCTTACTAGACAGACAGCTCCGGCAGCATGATACTCCACGAATGACAACAGGCCCACTGCAGCTTCATAGTGAATTGTGTGTTCAAATATGTCATAACTGACAACTAAAATCAAGTGTCGGATAGAGGAAGGTATTGTTCTTGTTGTAGGTGATAAGTTTCAAACAAATTAGAGTGCTAAAAGTCTGTATTTTAACCCAGTACTTAGTCTTTGTCGTACCCGTCATTTAGTGATGGATCCAAGTCGAAGCTCAACTTTTTTACACTGGCTGAAAATGACAGAGATCTGTGTATAAATTACATTCGTGTCAGAAATATATGTCATTTTACCCCAAGAGATTGTGGAGAAAGTAAAACCACGGTATGTGTACAGGTACTTGCACCTCAGTTTTACAGCGTGTGTTTATGGTTTCCTGTTTTTTATGCTGCTTCTGTTGTGTTTTTGCAGAGCCGATGCTGAGATTCACAGAGGCAGACGACAGGAAGCTGAGAATAACTGACAGCGGCTGTGTGGTGAAGGCTAAGGGCTTTTCCAGGGTGTTGTTGTGGAGGAGAGCTGTGACAGACGGGCGTTACCAGACGGGCAGGTACTACTGGGAGATACACATCACCTGTTCACATGGCTGTACCTGTCGTGTAGGAGTGACACAGGAGAGCTGTGATGTGAGTGAGGAGACAGACCCTGGCCGTAACACCTGGTACATTGGGATGGTGTACCGTGGTGATGAGGTCAGGTGTTTTAGTCACAGTGGTGGTGGTGAGGTCAAACCTGGCTATCTACAGGACAGACGTTACACACGACCTCATCACCTGGGTGTGTACCTGGACTGTGATGACCACACACTGACAGTCCTGGACTGTGACAACAACCAGGTAATGTACACTGTCAGTGATGTTGTCGTCACAGAGCCTCTCGTGCCATCGGTTGAGTTTGGTGTCTGGTCTGTGTCTGTTCGTCTGGTAACGGGTGACTCTGTGACTCTGCCTCCAGTTCTCTGTGATATGATAAGCACTTCCTGACCATCGGGTAATTATTTATTACATCTTTTCCATCATATTATAATTTGTTGAAATACACTTTAATTAGGTTTTTTTTTTAAACAAACTGACCAGTTTGCACATAGATATTTTAGTCAATGTCAGCAGTGTGGCTAATTCATTATGTATAGCTTCTCCTGCAAAGTGGTGAGAGATCTGTTACAAGCTTATAGCGTCTGTCTGACTTGTTCTGAACATCAGTGTCAGTTTTCCTCCAGACAAAATACATGTAGATAATGACTGGGTAGTTTTATTTTTAGTAATGGAGGCTTGTAAATCAGCATAATCAGGAGTGTCACTGAGCAAAACAGGTCACAGTTTATATGGTCAACATGGCACCTGTAGTAATTCTTGTTGTATTATATAACTTTAGATCCTATGAAAACAATTAAATGAGAGAAATATCCCTTACCTTTTTAGGTTAGACGAGAGCATTGATTGTCCTTAGTAATTATGTAGTAAATCTTCGACCTAAAAATGACCTCATTTATACCTTACACTGAGGTGTTCATCTCATGTCTGTAAAGGATATAACCAGTCAGTTAAAGTCACCTTTTTCAGCGTAATCCAACAGGAACCTCTAGTAAAGCGCCCTATTTCAACACCTTTTTTTCTATTGTAATAGAAGTTTGTTTAGGCAGAATACAAACAAAACATTTTTTCTGTTAACCTATCCTGTAAGGTATGGCTAATCCTATGTTCAACAAAGTTTGGTTAGCATGCCAATTTGGCGCAATTCTCTCACAAATGCTGACTTCCTCTCAAGCTGTACGTGGGAAGGTCTTGCAGCAACCTGCGGATGGTTATGTGTTTTTCCCGGTCTCTGCCCCGTTTCCTTCCACCATAATGCTGGCAGCTGTCGTATAACTATGTACAGCTCAAACACCAATCAAATAACTCAAATGTTGATATCATTCTTTCGTGTATGTTTGGCCTTTTTTGATTTTACTTTGTGTATTGAAACTTTGCCTTTACTAACACATTGTCACTACACATTGTACCTGGCCATAGTTTGACTAAATACATGAATAGTGTTATGCATTAGAGTGTAAACGTGTCACATGTCTACAATATTAAACATTTTGAGAAGTTTATGAGATGTCTACACTCAATATAAACATTTGTTTACTGGAATATGTCTTTTTGTTAATATATCCACCCCATTACTATGTAAATATCGGATGTGTTTACCATTATAAACACATCTCTTAGTTACGAGACTTTTCTTTTATGAATAAAAACCAATATTGTATCAGAAATGTGTTTAAAAACTAAACTTGTTTTTCAGTATGTAAGCTATGTGAGGAAAGATGTTAAGCATTTATATTATAAATCATAAATATTCCATTTAAACGAGATTTCCATGTAATTGCCGTGATGTTAGATAATATGCATTACTGCACATTGTATTCACTGCCCAGGTAGATCCCTGTAAGTATTACACTATATCTGGTGATTATATATGATGACATTGTGATAATTTGGCCCAGTGCAAATCATATGTTTTAGCTGTATTATACGCTTTTCTTAATACATGTATATACTTTGATTACATGTATGCTCTGTGTCGGTTGTTTAAGGATTTTGTCCAGAATATAGATTGTGTTTGGCTTGGAAGTGCTTAGTCCGGTGAACTGATAGGTGTATAGTTGTTACACCACTTTTCTTTGGTTTTTGTCTTACAAATTTGATGTAAACAATCTTGTCCACAATTTTTCTTTCAAAAACCTAATCAATTTTTGTTGAATTGAGCGGTAATTCTCTTTTATTGCATAGGTGAATGAATAACTAAAACATGAGCTGTCTCCTTATGGTGAATTAACTTCACCCAGATCTGTAGATCTATATGTGCCTAAAGTAAATTGACATGTATAATATACACCCTGGCATTATCTGCTTGTAAGACACTCACAGCCAACTAGTAATGGCCCGTATCCCTATGCATGCTCTACAGAATGGGTAGATAGTTCCATTTTAAGTTAACCTCAAAGACCACCAATCGTCTCCAAGTTGATGTGCAGCTCATGTATCCAAACGCTTGATATGTTGCAATGTGCGAGTTGGTCAGGGTGTTTTTGCTTCAAAGTCTCCATACATGTAGGTTAAAACACACAACAATATGTCCATCTAAAATCAGCTAGAAAATCATCTTTGATTTTTGCACTTAGCAAATGTAAAAGTCTGGCTTTGAGTAATTGTAGACCATTGACGTATAATAAATTGCAATTAACATCACTGCATTTGTTTTACCTAATTCTGCTTAAGCCATGGTGCTAGGGGACATGTAAATAGCTACTGTTTATGCATTTACATGAAGAGTTGGAGTAAACCCTTGGCTGAGGTAAATTGACAAGAGGTTGTATTTCGCCGGTTATGTTTGACCATTTGCCAGCTATAACACTGTTGTCGCCTCTCTGGTTTGATTCTCTATGCTGTCAGTCTTTACAGGCATGAGATGTGTCCTCTTTTTGGAGGAATACCTCTTTATTTATACAAAAAATACATCAGAAAAATGTTCAGAATTTAATTTAGAACTGCTAAAAATGAGAAAATTATGAGTGTGATTTGTAGTTTTCTCTTTTTCAACCCAGTGACTGTCTCATCCGTGTCTGTAAGCATTTTGTACCTGATTTACTCTAATAGGCGGTGTCATCAATAGTACTGTAGCTGTGACAACCTGTGGTGAAGATTATGAGGTCATCTATTAGAGCATTGCGCCATTGCAACTGCTTGCTGTTATTTTGATGTCAGTTGTATTTGTATTCATCTACATGTATGATTCAGTGATATTTTGCCATTTTCTGTCCTTTGACTTCCAACTTCTGAGAAATGCGATAAATAGAAAGAAATGATTGTGTATTATCTAATTCTCGTTTAAATGATTGAGTTGGTGTCAGTGAAATGTAATAATACACTCGTAAAACCATGAACCGTATGTAGTATTGTTACTCAATTTTTTACGTATATGAACTTCATATTCAACATACAGTGTATATTCAAGTAACCTGATGGGTATCTTATCAGTAGTGCTGTGTTTCCTCAGAAATCCCGACTCCTCACATTACCCGATGAGTATTTTCTCGGGGGGGGTGGGGGGGGGGGTGCTGGTTTTTCTCTCTCAAATACCGGGTGCACACATTATACATGTTGTGTAACTTCTCAGGAGAGATGCTTTTCCTCTCTCTCTAATACTGGGTCCACACATTACCTGATGTATAACTTCTCAGGAGAGCTGTTTTCCTCTCTCTGTAATACCGGGTCCACACATTACTTGATGTGTAACTTCTCAGGAGAGCTGTTTTCCTCTCTCTGTAATACTGGGTCCACACATTACTTGATATGTAACTTCTCAGGAGGGCCGGTTTTCCTCTCTCTATTACCGGGCTCACACATACTTAACGTGTAACTTCTCAGGAGAGATGATTTTCCTCTCTCTCTAATATCGGGCCCACACATTACCTGATATATAACTTCTCAGTTGGAGCTGGTTTTCCCCTCTTACTACATATAATACCGGGTCCCCACATGTGTATCTTTCAACATGTGCATGGTTTCACCTCATTCGATCTACATGTATATCTCTCTGTCTGGATCTCGATCTCTCGATCTCTCGATCGACACCTGTTCCATATATTAGGCTACCTGATTTATATTTCCTCAGGTGTGGACAGCTTCGTTTCTTTCTGATTCGGGGCATGAGGTGTGTACTTTCTTTCTCCGTCTAATTCGTGGTCCTCCTATCTCCTTCCTTGTGTATACGTGGCTCAAATTTTCATTTATGTTGCGTTACGTCACGTTAGGAAGCAGACAGGAGACTCTAGGAAAAAGATGGGAAATATATATCTCAAATAGCTTGTTGGCTTCCACAATATGGTCGTGGATATGGGATGCGGATGGTCGTGGGTTTCCTTCCACCATAATGCTGGCCGCCGTCGTATAAGTGAAACATTTTGGAGTGCGGCGTAAAACGCCAACCAAATGTATATTTAAAGAAGGCTCTCTATTAACTCTCCACCGATGAGGGTTAAAAAGCGCCAAGGCTGAGCTTTAAACTTCTGATCGGCGGGATCCTAGATTTGAACTCATGCTTTCCTCGTGTAGTCTAAACTGATAGACCCCCAGTGGATATACTGCCTCACTTCCTGTGTGCGGGAAAGCGATGACTTGCTTAGCCGCGTCTTGTGACTTGTAGATGATGATATGATTTATTGCTGGAATGAAGCTGTGAAGTCACATGATGAGCGCGAGGTCTTGACGCTACAATATTAGTAAAGAGAAAGCTCAATAAGTATTTATGTTACACAGTTAGAAGCCATGCATGAAGACATTAAGAGTTAAAGCATGACAAATCAAATAAATATATCGCGCCTGGCGGTATAGGTATGTATATCAAAACACATCAAAACAGTTCATAAAAATCATGACATTCCAAGTTTAATCAATTCAAACATCATTAAAAAGTAACAAAATTATCGTTGACATGAAATGACGGACAGCTTTACGTTCTCCAGTCTTAAAACATGCGTGTAGCCGCCTGCTAACGATAGCTGGATAGAGATGTATTATCGCGTGCCGGCGGAGGTATTAATTAAGGATGGTGGACGGCTATAGAACTCATGTCATTTCTACCTAACTTAGCTGAGTACTAGGATATACCATGATCAGATGTTTAAAGATTACAATTATACACACCTTAAAACGTTGTTTACACAGACTGGTGCATAACACGTAGAAAACCAAATTAGAAATTTAACGATTTGATTTCAACAACAACATGTACGGCACTCTTTGTCTTAACTAAACTAGCTCTAATAGACAAACCTGTTTTAAATTATCATTAGTAGGACAACAATTACGTAAAACTGTGTACAGCATTTACCGTCCTTTATGGCTTCACGACAGTAATTGTCATGTCAGGGTATATATTTGGATTTTCAGATTTGTCAACATCTTATGAGTAGCTATTTCCGCTACTGTTGAGATAATTTCATTCAGTGTTAATGAAGAACAATCAAAACATCTCCAGATCTGGGATTTGTAACCTGCCTTTTTCGTTCAGCTCTACCTTCAGTACTTTTGTCAAAAGTAAAGACATTTTTTAGACCCCGGTTTTTCTCAAGTTTTGGTATTTAGGGGTTAAATGATACGGAATCGACGCTGATTGGCTGACAGTAGACATAGAGTTTCCTGGGCTAAACCCTCCAGCTTTAATCACGCTTGAGTAAATCTGACATATCTAAAATTCAGCTTAGACTGGACATTTGGGGTTTGTCTCTCTCACAAAATCCAATCAGAATCATTCAATCACCCAACCATTGTTCATGTAAAGGTTATATATGGGTGTCCCCATAGTAGTGGCACACGAAATTGCCCATTCAATCGCACTTTCTTTAACTCCATTAATATTGGTTTGTGAGGTGTTGAAATCGACAGACAACGTCACAATCCCGAATTCCACACCCCATGGCACCGACGAAAACGTTACGTTTTGAAAGCATCACAGCTGTTGCTGGAGATCCTATAAAACATTGTTAAATAAAAGAGTACATCAGGCAGAGTAAATCTATAACATCGACGTCATTGTGATAGCTGGAAAGTTGTCACTGGAGAAATCCGGCCTCAGGGCAGTTTAGTTTAGATAAGGTCTGATTTGAACTGCACCGGTAAATGCTTTCCTTATAGTGGCTGATACAATCTCTGACATCAGAGCTTGAACAGAATCACGAAAAAAAAAAAAAAAATTACGAGTGAGCTTCATTGCAATATATTTGACGACATTGGACTAGGATTACACAAAATGCTGTATTGTCAACATACAATAACATTAAAACAATGCAATAGTTTCGGGGATGCGTGGTCTTGATTTACGCAGGAATACAGTATAAATAAAAATATAAACAAAAGAAAACAAAAGAAAAAAATGCTAGATCCATTAAGGCACTTTCAAAATCAGTCAAAATCAACAAAAATCATTTTAAATGTGATAACCACTTCAAACTTAGTTCTTTCACATGTGAAATAACCTGATATTAAAATATGTTTTCAGTATTTTATCAGCAGCAGCATCTGCAGCGCACACAATAAAGTCAAACCGCTAAGTTTACGTCATGCTACATGTAATGAATACAAAGTTAAGAGGTATAGAGATTGTATCAAGCCAATATTTTGAAATTTTTTACTATTTAATTAGTTTATAGAATAAACGTTTTTATGATGCCATAAGGCAATGCGAAGAGAAAACGAAAGTGAAAATTCCAGCTTCGTGCATGAGATGAACATGAAAATACGATTGTTGCCAATTAAACTAAAGCCTCTATATTCCCCTTCGGTCGTACGTGGGAAAATCTTCACGCAATCTGCGGTTGGGAGACTGCGGTTGCGGTTAATTTGTATAAGTAATAGTATTGAGTGTTGTGTAATATAGCAATAAAATAAATTTTAAAAAAGCCTCTATAATCACGGGAATTCCCCTACCTCCATTCGGGTGAATGGAGCCTGACATTCTTACTTCTGGTATATACATGTGGCACTTGTTACAGGCACAGGTTTCCAGTAGAATGATTTTTCGTGGAAGGTATCTAATGTGAGTGAAGGAACTAGAACTAGATCTTGAAGTCACAAAAGGGGAAGAAAGAGAGCTGTTGTCTATCATTCCAACTATATCATTTGGTCTTTATTTTCAGTCTTATTTCTTAATCAGAAATACGAATACCTCAATACAATTAAGACCTACATTATAGGGCTAAGACCGAGGCAGCGACGACAACGTGATACAGGGTGAAACACGACCTATTGCCAATCTACCTTAGTTGGGGTTTTATTCTAGATCTTCATGTAAATGCATAAATAGTAGCAAATTACTATCCCCCTAGCACTATGGCTTAAACAGAATTAGGTACAAAACGCAGTGAAGTGTATTGCAACTGATTAAATGTCACTGGTCTAGAATTACCGGTACTCAGAATGCACATTTAACATACAATAACATTAAAACAATGCAAAGGGACGAGTCCTCAGCACTGGAATCTATAATATTCAATGACGGTACATAATTATTGTAACATTATTATAAGGAGTCGCATTGCTAAAAACAACAAAACATTTGTCAATGAATAATGTAAAACTCAAGCTCTGGTTTGACGGGCCACAGAATCTGCAAAGTTAGAGGGTCTAAATCCAGGGCCCGTATTTATCAAATAGCTCAAGGCATCAGTCCCAAATTGCAAGTGCTTAACTCAGAACAGCAAAGGGCTTATATTGTGGTTGGTACATTGCTCTGCAGTAAAGAATCCGTGTGTTGTAAACTTCCCCAATGCGGTCGCTGTGAGTTCAAGCCCGGCTCATGCTGGCTTCCTCTCCGACCGTACGTGGGAAGGTCTGTCAACAACCTGCAGATGGTCGTGGGTTTCCACTGCCCGCCGTCCATAATGCTGGCCATCGTCGTATAAGTGAAATATTTTGAGTACGGCGTAAAATACCAATCAAATAAATAAATAAATATACTTCCAAGAACAAACAATTTTAATTTTAGATGTGTTTGAATTTTTAGTTAAAGACGCTTGTTACTGGGCAATGTATTTTAACAGCATGTCACGGATATTAGGCACGCACTCACCGTCGATCCACTCCCAGTGTCCCTCAGTACGTTGATCTGTTAAGCCGAGCCATAGACATGCTCTGAAGAAAACCTTCTCCAACAGCTGCCTGAAGTCCGGTTTCTTTCTTATCAAAGTGTCGTCAATCATGGCAAGTTGCCCGCCACGATTACCACAACGTCTTTTGGCCTCATACCATGCCACCAGTAAGTAGTTCAGCTGATAACATTTGTCGTCGTATTCCATCGTACGCACGGATGCTGACATATTTCTGTTGTTGTTACACAACGGTTGGCCATGGTGCACGGAAAACAATGTATATTTATTAAACAGGCCATCCTGGACGTAATTAAATTTTACAGAAATAAATTGGTAAAGGTATAATTAAGTAAAGTTTTTATTACCCGTTCTTTTGAAATATTTTTCCAGATTCTTTCAAAAGTGCAAGATTTGTGGGTATGCCTGATTTTCTGCAATGTTTATTTTAATTATTGCCATATATATACTACTAAATGAATATATGCATTAAATATTGTGAATTAATGAATTAAAGGTTTAGTTTCAGGTATCATCATACAACCAGGAAACAACTGTTTTTCCACGTGAGAATTGCGGCAACTAATATCACAATAAACAGGAAATGAACTTTTTAAATGAACTAAATAGCATAGCACCCATCTCAAAAAATGTGTTTTGAAAGATCTGAACTCATTTTGAATACATCGTAGATCGCAGATTTGCCCAGCTTGCTCAGGGTCATCGGGTCTTACTGTATCTCTTTCACACTGGAGAGTCCATAGCACTGTCTATAATGCCTATTTACGTGAAATAAATAAACTTTAAAAACACAATTCATAATGGCTGGAGATAAGGGCAGTAGTGTCAATCCAATAAGCAGAAAAAAAATACAAATATCCATGGTAAGTATATTGTCAGTAAATGAATGTCTTATATATTAAAGAAGAAAAAACAAAAGAAAATAAAAACAAACAAAAAATAAAAAAAAAATGCAGTTGAATATAAATGGTGGTCATATTCACCTAGACAGTTGCGATTCTTTAGAGGCTTTCACATCGTTGTTTAGAAGCGGATGGCCAGTGCCTGCTAAAATAAATGTACATTGCAGCTGTAAGCGGTGTCAGTTCAGGAGAATGGCTGAATAGAGTGGATTCACAGGCGAATAATTCAGGTTCAGTTGGTTAGAAGGCTAGCGCAGCGTAAAACTCACGAGTCTCTCACCAATGCAGTCCCTGCAAGTTCAAGTCCAAGAGTTCAAGAGTCCCCCTCTGGCCGTACGTGGGAAGATTTTGTAGCAACCTGCGGATGGTCGTGCGTTTCCCTCGCTCTGCCCGGTTTCATCCCGCCATAATGCTGGCCGCCGTCGTATAAGTGAAATATTCTTGAGTACGGCGTAAAACACCAATCAAACAAATCAAATCAAATCATATTTTGATTCTTGGGTGAATTTCTGTGCGAATTGAATGAGTTCAGGTTGTTTAATATCGTTGGGAAGTTCTCAGGTTTGGCAAGTACTAGTGTGTCATCAACATACTAGTGTGTCATCAACATGCTGGTGTGTCATCAACGTACTAGTGTGTCATCAACACACTAGTGTGTCATCAACATACTAGTGTGTCATCAACATACTAGTGTGTCATCAACATACTAGTGTGTCATCGACATACTAGTGTGTCATCAACATAACGGTCGTAGCATTGTATGACCCTATCATTTATCAGTTGTTGAATTACTGTCTTTTCTAATTCAGTCATGATTTTGTTGGCAAGGGTGGCCTAATGGAGACCCAGTGGACACACTGTCTATCTGTTCGTACATGACAGGGTTGAATAATAAGGGCGTTTTTGTGCGCGAATCCAGAAATAACTTTTTCAGCGTGGATTTTCGAAAAGTTTTCATTGTCTACACCCACTAAATCATTCATCATTGGAAATCTGCTGAGCCTTCTATTGTTTGTTTGTGTAACTGAACTGTATACATATATTAGCTACTTGTGTGGCTTTTTACGAATCCTGAAGATGACAAATACAATTTTGTCGAAATATAAAAACGACAAATATGCGACGTCTCAGTTTCTTTTGAATAGCCATGCTTTTGCTTTATGCTCAGCTTATTGTTGGATCAACACGCTATTGCCTACACTGTATATACATGTATTTCAGGCTTGCAACCGGCCGACAACATATCAGGTGCACTTTACATAGGCTAAGAAGAGACCAAGGTAAATTTACACAACATGGAAGATATGTCATTCAACCAGTTTGAACCAAAACTCTTTGACCATTTAATGAAGGAGTTTGACAATGACAGCTGAGAACATTCCGATGCAGTCACTTGGAGAAAGTTGAATCGCTTCATTTTAGTTGTCCATTCTTTTCGAAATGTCACATCATGGTGAAACCTGAAGAAGCTGAAGTCTGAAACCATCCCACTCTTTTTGTAAAATCTAAAAATGACGTAATAACCCAAATGTGAAGGTGGGGAAATATCTATAAATGAATGTGTTGTTTGCTGATAAAATCTCAGCATAGAACAAAATTGCGCCGACTGATCAATTCAACACGCTCGGGCTCGTCATAGTGGCGACCACAGTTCACTGGGCTTGGGACACTTCGGGGTGTTCACCGTGCCCCGAACAAGGTCAATAATGACGTAATTTCTGACCTTTGACGGAAATTATGCATAACATAGTGGGGTAATAAACAAATATAAAAACACCAAAAACAGGAAAATTTAAAAAAAAATTCTCTTTCATAACCACATAATTTTCTTCATTTGACATAAACACAATTGACATATCGACTGCATGTCTTCGTCGCGTTACTCTCTTACATGTTACCTGATTTATTTAAGATTTGTATGTTATCTTTGTTTACATATTCCTTTGCAAATTGGTGTTTTAGTTTGCTTTGAGAATCTGTCTTGCAGTTATCGATTTAAAAGACAAAACAGGGTTCAGGTGACGTAAGCCGAAATAGACGTGGTTGGGCAACATCCCAAACATATGCGTTATGCTTTATACACTTCCTGTGGAATGCTCTATCGATGTCCATATACATATGCTCCAATGTTGTCTGCTCTTTAAACCACCACCTAAACCCAAAATGAAACAGACCCCTGAGGCAGATCCCCGAGGCGACAGCGTTTGTTTATCTATTTTTACGTGATTAGAGTTTTACGCTCTACTCAAGAATATTTCACTTATACGATGGTGTCCAACATTATGGTGTGAGGAAAACTAGATCTGAGATCTGTTTCATTCTTCCCAGCTTAGCTTTCGAAATATACATATCTGTACTCTTCCATTCACTCATCTGGACCGGCCCCGACAGCACAGTTGGTAGAGGGTCCGCTTCGGGAGGGGCAGATCCAGGGTTAATCCTGGATCGAGTCACACCTTGATCGAGTCACATCCTTAAAAGAGGAAGTTGTAACTCTCTCGCTTGGCGTTCAGCATGAAAGGGACAGTGCAACGAATGTTTGATGCGTATCAGTATAATGGCTCGGAAGGGGCAGCTTACTTTCCTTCGGTAAGTCGTCTGAGTGAAGCAGCACTAGATAAAAGAGCGGTGGAAAACCGTCCTGCAACAAGGAGGCTCATGACATACACTCTAAGGATCCCTTCGTCGTCATGACTAAAAAATTGTTAAGTACGACGTTAAACCCCAAGTACTCACACACTAACCTGGAGCCTAGCCTCTTCGGGTGTGCTGTCCTCAACGTGTCAAAGCTGTACGCTACAAGAACATGTCTTCTCCAAGCCTGCAGTAACCGTGACTTCATATCCCCTAGTTATTCGTGAATAGCAACGACCATGACGGCACAATTAACGCAAATGCGCCTGGCGGATCGGCAACGCGCAAAGCTTTGCTGACCGCCAATTAATATCGAGGCAGCGTTCGGTTAAAGATTAACTGGTATTGGATGCAAATCAATGAGGTGTACACCTATAAACGTGCGAGTCACAAATTGTTTGTGGGTTTTAACTTTAATCTGTGTTTTAGTATTGAACAGCAGAAACTGTAATCAACTCTTGTGAGAAATGAGATGATCTTCATTTTGGGAAGAGCACCAGACTCCACCATAGCAACAGAGTTACTTGATTCCAAAAAGGTGAGATGGCAATATGGCCCACCGACCTCAGAGATGGGGGGAACCGGGAAAAGCCCATGGAATACCCAGATTGCTGACAGACATTCCTAGGTGCCACTGGAGAGGGTGCCTGTATGAACTGGACTTGAACTCATACCGACCGCAATAGTTGAAGAGTCCTGAGTCATTACACTACGCTAGCACGTTAACCATTCGGCCATGGCGGTCGCCCTCGCCACCCGGATAAAAACAACGTCCTTCATCAGACAACTGACAAATCTACTGAAAAGTGGTCCGTTTTAGAAAGAGGCTTTAGGTCTCCGCCTAAAAGAAAAAAAAACAAAAACAAAACAAAACAAAAAAAATTCACATTTTGTTTATATGCATCAAATCGATAAAATGGCCCTCTGCAACTAGATGGGAAATAGACACATTGACAGATTCTCTGCGCAATGACGCAAGGGCTCCCCTGATATGCGGTTGAAGTTGTTATGTAACAGGTGATAGCCGATGAAATACGCCAAGCTAAAATATTTGTTGCTAACCATCAGCCTACTACTGTATGCCGTCAAATTCATAGGATATCCTGTTCTGTGTAATGCTGGCATTGTTTTGTCTGACGAATGATACCGTGAATATATGGCAGTGTCTTTCAATTTCATTATTAATCTCATAAACATGCAGGTGCCCCTTTCTCATTGTCATTGTACGACATGCTGTTAGCTGAAGTAAATAGCGTTGATTCACCCGCATGTTGTTGAGAGTCCTTCCCACTTACGGCCAGAGAGGAAGAAAACATGAGCTGGACTTGAACTCACAGCTACGGCATTAGGGATAGGCTCTTCGGTCATTGCGTCACGTTGGCACGCTAACCACCACGGATGCCCCTCCAGTACTCAAATCACATGATTAAAGACAATGCTGATGATTGGTTTAGAGCAGCTATGACATCACTGCAAAATTATGAATTCTTTTAAAGGATGGAGCGTAAGGATATTATTCGCACACATCTTCACACACATAGTTGCACATGGGTTTCATAAAAGTAATACTGATGAGCTTAAGCAATCATGCACTGCGTATATTCCCAACGTTACACGGGTTTTCAGTCCTGAATAATAATTTTTACTTCAAATAAAATAAATGTTATATATAATTTTCACTGTGCACATTTGTAATGTATACATTCCTTTGTTTAATATTGATTTTATTTGAAACAAAAAGCCTGGACTTCTTCACTAGTAAGAAACATAATACGCATGTGCGGTCACAATCTGCAACGCATGCGCATTTGTAATATGCACCACGGGATGTAGAACTAGGAACGATACCATGGTAACAAGCAGTAACAACAGCAACAACCTCGTTCTCCCGTGGAACTATTCGACACGCTTAAAAATAACACATGGACATAGGACATTGTATTCACTGTTTATTTCTTACAAAAATAATCGCCTTTTAAAAATATTTATATCAAAATTAGGTACAGTTCTGTTAGTTACTGGATGGCTGCTGGCAGACATCTCGGAAATGTTTTTTTGTTGTTTTTCTTGTTTGTTTTTCTTGTTTGTTAAAGACTACAAAATAATGGCACAAAGACACAGTATATAGTCCTCACATTCCTGAAGGGGTGGTAGCCCTAAGGGGTGGAGGGCACAGCATA
Organism: Liolophura sinensis; assembly: GCF_032854445.1. NCBI lineage: Eukaryota > Metazoa > Mollusca > Polyplacophora > Chitonida > Chitonidae > Liolophura > Liolophura sinensis. Next base: position 1,472,374 of record NC_088296.1, on the reverse strand, counting down.
AAGGTGTACAGACTTAAAGAAAAGAAATGTTTGAACTTAACGGTACTTAAAAAATTGAGTTAATCGACTCACACCAACAATTAATTACTTGTCGATGCAAGAAAAAGACGACATTTTTTTATGTCTAATTGATTTTTTGAAAATCTTTTGTGGATTTTCATTGGCGCCTGTGCCTAAAATATAAATATGCAACTTTTAATCTGAGATAAATACGTTAAGCAACGTTCTGCTTGGCATAGGAAAATACCAGATTTGTCACGTTTACATAGTAAATTGAAGCACAACAAAATGTTTAGGCATTGCGAGAATAGGAGTTGGCAAGGATCCAACCTGCGTACAGTCTGCAGTAAAGGCCATTCAGCACTTTGTCTATATGCAACAGGTGTGTACTTATCCTTATCAACCTTACCATACTATTGAATGTTTTATCTGTGAGAATCTTCAGGGGTGAAAGGTTTGCTTCTTTCCAAAAATATGAAGTATTCAGGAAGTCAACCATTGTCCTCGTAAAATTCGTGTTGATGCGAACAGAAATAAAGGGTTGAATTTTGCAGTAAAACTGACGGTCAAGACACATTTATATGTAGGCAGAACGGATCTTGGCTCACTTGTAGGAAGCCCACTTTATGTTACGAGCACGTCAAAGCCATGGCGCCGTAATACCTACACTGCTGGTTGCCATGGTAATTACGTGCTAGTAACGTTAAGAAGGCTTCGTACAAGTGGGCCTGTATTGTAGGTAATACATCGCCATGGTAGTTACGTGAACGCGCAACGTGTGGTTTGTTAAACATTGGTAATATCGGATCAGATGTTTTAATTTCCTTTTCCCCTGTTCCAACGTGGTTTTTCATTTTCTTTTATTTTAATGCATTTAATGCAATATTGTTGAAAAAATATAATATTCTATTTAAAAAACACCCAAGAATAATGCTCTTTGTGAAGACTTAACAGAACGAGGTTTCGGGTTCGCGGATCAGTGGTACATGTATCAATCGATCTCTTGTGTACATGTAAGTCAAAAAACATTTGTACAGTAAAAATGTAAACATTCTAATTTCTACATTTTATTAAATAGGGCATATATTTATAGATTTACTAAAAACAAACAGAAAATGACAAAAATCGCATTACGTGAACCATACAATAGGAGAACTTAACATATCGTAGACTATATTACAAGCTAGGACGCCTTATCATCACTGGCTATACACAGTTACATACACCATTCTGTATCGGGTATATAGGATCTAAATATTTTTTTAGTACATAGTGAGAAAATGATCATCAAAGAGCAGCTATGGTTGCCTTGGTAACTATATCAAACGCACGCGCGTCACAAGACTTAGTAGCTACATATTCAAAGTAATCTTACAAGTATTCGTCTCCGTATTGATTTTTTTTCACTTAAGAAAGTTACGAATCTGCTAATCTGACTAATCAAATGGAAAATCCGACCTTTATCGTCTCGCGCTTGGTCAGCAGAAGCTGCACAGCACCACTCTGATTGGTCTAATATGCTATATATATATATATATATATATATATATATATATATATATATATATATATATATATATATATATATATATATATATATATCGTATTAATTTTGAAGGCGTAATAGAGTGATATAGGTCTATTTACAGTAGTTTGCCTGTGTCATGAAATATACATATTTCGACATGCGATAGCAGTCACTGAATATTGATGGATATACCACTCTTCACTTTACAAAAAAACAGGATTATTTCGCTTGTACATGGAATGAACCTAATGGAATGTTCTGAAATGTTCTGTAAATGACATAATAACATAATCACACGATAATCATGTCGGACTGTATCCAAAAGAAACTAACAACTTAGAACAGTATAATAGCACAAGGGTTTGTGAAAGCTGAAAGTATTAACAAATGTCAAATCTAGAAGCCATAAATGATGTGAAACTGTTTGCCTCTATGAAATAATTATGAATTTCTTTAAAATCATAGAAAAGCTAAACCTGAAAAAAGCCTCAATGACCCAGATAAAAATTTCAAAACACGGTAACGAGGACCTTGGTTTTATTTCCGGAGATTTCCGGAACATATCACTAATTTGCATATGGCGTTACTTTCCTTCCTTTGATTGTATGTGTGTTTGTAAAGCTTTTATGACCGAAACCCACGAGAATCTAGCCAATCGGTGATGAGGTCAAAGTTCTTATTCATCCAGTCAATGTTTGACTTGGTCTTTTCCACGGCCTGTTGAAACGCACGTGCCCCGGAACCTTGGTTTGGATGGTCGGCCATGAATTTCTACAACTGCAAAAATAGTTGACGTATATACATGAAGCTGCCATTGATTTTTAAAAGAAAATATGGAGTGAGTGAGTGAGTTCTTGGTGTTTAACGTCGTACTTAACAATTTTTCAGTCATATGACGACGAAAGAAAAGATGGAGGGGTTCTCCCCGTATTATTTATACCTCTCTTAAACTGGAGGTAAAATCTGTCTACTTTTGCAACATTTAACCATGTGTCACAATTTGTGAATATTTGTCTGAAACAGTGGACAATGTCGGATCTGAGACTATACCGAAGGAAGCCAATAACTCCCTGAGGACTAGTCACGCCAAACCGGACGATAAATTGACATTTATTACGGTTGTAAGGCTATTTACATGTAGAACCCAGGGTTTTGAATTTTTACTGTGGAATATTCACGCGTCAATGGCTCGAAACTGCGATCATGAGCTATCTTATAGTCTCGTTTATAGGAGAGCTGGCGAGAATGTGAATGGCCTGGACTGAAAGCGCCACTCGTGAGTCCCGTGGTTAGAAGTGACGCGCCATTCCCAGTGTGACAGGAATCAATGCAGTATTAGAACTTTCGATTTTCACCATTTTTGGTGGACAGATGCATGCTTGGTATCAAAATGAAGGAAACTGTCTAAACTTTGGACATGCAGGAGTTTCATTGATGAAAGTTTGAAATTGTTGGCGAGAGGACGCAAGAATACAGAGGGTGATGTAGTTGCGAGTGTCTCTCCCTTGGCGCTGCTAGGCACCCCTCCCAGCTGGCGGCATAGAAAGGTTCAGATTTTGACGGTCAACCGATGTGAAGATCTTTATGGCTGCTTTCCCACAGTCTGGGTAAGGTAAGCACCAAAGCTTATTTGCCGTGGAACGTTTGGGACTGAGTTACAGCACTAAGCGGTAAGATTGTCGCTTAGATCTGACGCCTGATAGGCCCCACTCTCTAACATTTTATTACAATGAAGAAACGTATACGGTACAATAGGGAGAAAATTGTCGCATCTTTTCTAACTCCTCCGCCGTGTTGAAAGATTGCGTGACGGCCCCAATCAGGCGAGAGAAACTAAAAGAGCCTCCTCCGTAGCTGTGGAATGAAATAAAAATATTCATGAGCTGTTTGGCCTAGTCATTAATGCCCAGGAACGTCGATGGCATACAAGTGACGCCTAGATTCATACTATTTCTTGTGAAATATGGCTAGCTATCATCTATAAACAGACGTCACAATAGTAAGTCTTGAAAATGGATGAAGTACTGGATGTGTTATGTTTGTGGATACCGCTGCCATTATACCATATATGTATGCTTAGCGTTCAACCTTGTAGGCATGCCTAACAATTTTTCTAGCATATGACGACGAGGGGCCATTAGGTGTGTGTACATGTATTGTATCTTCTTGTGGAAAGGAGAGCCCATGTGCTGACACCACGGCAGTATCATGCCGAGGAGACCAGACAACACCCCACCCAATCACATTATACTGACACCGGGTCAACCGGGCTTGTTTCCTTGTTCTATAACCTCTCATTGCTGAGCGCCAAGCGACTGCCATTATCACTCAATAACTAATACCTACACTCGAATGCATGCGCCTACCACGTACATATCACCGGCCCGGATAGCACAGTTGGTAGAGCGTCCGCTTCGGGACCGGTAGATCCTTGATCGAGGCACACCTAAGACTTTAAAAGAGGAAGTTGTAACTTTCTCGCTTGGCGTTCAGCATGAAAGGGATAGTGTAACGACTGGTTGACCCGTATCAGTATAATGGCTCGGGCGGGGCGGCTTACTTGCCTTCGGTAAGTCGTCTCAGTGAAGCAGCATTAGATAAAAGGGCGGTGGAAATCCGTCCTGCTACAAGGAGGCACATTACACGTACATGCACCCTAAGGATTCCTTCGTCGTCATATGACTGAAAAATTGTTGAGTACGACGTTAAACCCCAAGCACTCACTCACTCACTCACTCCTTTCGGACACTTCAAACAGCCGCTCACCCCATTATTATAATGATCCAACTAGAATCGCGTATTTCGATAGTATTCCTCACAACTGTATGTCCTATGTGAAGTCCCTTGCAGTTATTTATCCATATCATTTTGGGTAAAGGTTTAGGTACCGACACTTTCATCTTGAGGTTTATTTTCAAATTTGGTCGTATTAGTGGCCATGTTTTCCTTCCTCCTGGATCCTGTTAGATAATCTGACCCAATTAACCTAAAAGAGATGACGTAAGCAGTTATTATGCCCTTCGGTTCTATACAGCGGGTCTCTGACAACGTCTTTATAGGGAGGCTGGGTCGACTACCATCCGACCTAACTAACCGATCGGAGTTAAAAACGTCGAATGACCTAAGCAGTTATTATACCCACGGGCTGTATGCTCGTCTGAGCAGATCTCTTATTTTTCAGAAATCCCGTTGGAATGGTGTATAGAGATTTTATTACCGGCAACGCTGTAGCGTAGGGGTGTATATGTCAACAGCTGTATTATACTACGACTACCTCCACACGTTACATATTGGAGATGTTGACCACATGTTTTTGGGTTACGTTATCAGTTTATTTTTACTTTTGAAAATCCCGCTGGAATTGTCCATGCAGATTTTATTTTATTCCCCACAACGCTATGTCGTCTCGGTTATAAATAATGTTTACATCACACCCATTCTTTAATTAACGAATAATTCGAGTTCCAGCCGTCGGTATAGATTCGACCGTCTGTTTCGAGTTAAGGCCGGATCAACAGCGCTCATACACCCACGCCTACCGCCAGGCGTTAAATATTGAAGATGTTGACGTTATTATGTCAAGAGTTTATTTTAATTTTATATTTGACCTACCAGCGGGGCAGACATCTATACTACTGATGGTGATGAGGCGGGAAGTGATGTCAGAAAACACAAAAACTGTCTTAACCTTTGTTTCTTATGATACTGTCGACATGCATTCTCTTTATTTAAAGCTTAGACCGGGAGTCAAAGGCTGTCCTAAATTAACCTACGAATCGAAAATAAAAAATACCCTATGCTGATTTTCGATCCAACATTCTTAAAAATATTCGTTGTCTGTGTTATGGTAAATGGGAATTTATAGATGCATAGTAAACTTCACACTTTCACCCTGTTATTGGCTGTAATTCTTATATACATGGTATGTCTAGAGGAGTCCAACTAGTTTTAACGAGGTGCCGTATTGGACATTCTCGTTTGACACACAGTTTTATTCTTGATGGGAGCAGTGCTCCCGAGTTTCTTGATGTGATGCTCAATACGGCATCTTAGTCGACTGTGTAGACTTTCCTTATGTTCGGCAAAGATACTACACAGTCGACTCCACAGTCGACTCGATATTCATTTGACAGCATTGCTTGCGATTGCTGTCTTTAAATATTTATGTAGGCTCTTGGCCTATATAACAAAATATAGTTTTGGGTTATAAACTAGTAAACAGATAAATCCTGCATACTTACGCTTTTCTCTGATATATTATAAAAACGTTATGGCTTTCGAGTTTTAGCTGAGATTTGGTTCTTTTTAACTGCCTTTAAACATGCTCGTCTGTTTTGTTTTATACTTGGTGTTCTCATTCTATGGAAAACCATTCAGTTGCTGCTGTTTTACGCTTGCTCTTGCCACGATATGGCTGAAAAATTGCCAATATGGCGTTAAGCCATAATCATTTGTACATTCTTTATCTGTTATATGTACAGCGTGATTCTAGCCAACAATCTTATTACTGAATGCTGATTAAGTAGTTCCGCACAAAGACACTGGTGGTGAGACTAAGTCTAAACAAACCTACATGCGATCTGCAGGCTTCAAGGGACCATCTTGTGTAGTGATGAAGGTAGTGATGTGAAGCGAGCGAAGAGAGCGGCACAGGCGCTGTAAGGAGTATGCAAGTGCCCCTCCATGGATCCACCCCGGATTTTGAGAATTGCGTGCGTTTGTACACACCCATGAGCTTTGTTAGTACAAGGCTATTATGTAGCTCAAACCTTTTGTGTACATAGCATCAGTACTTATAATTGGCTTAGTCTGAGCTGAGCCGAGTTTGAAGTACATGTATGACTCGTGCCTAGTTAAGGTCATCGGTATACGGCTATAACTGGGAATGTGTAAAGTTCAAGGGGAACCCCCTTGCTGGCTCCTGCGTGCACATATGCGATACCAGCACGTTAAGTACATAGCAGATAAAATCAGCACACAGGCAAGAATTGTGAAATACCAATAGTAGAGCTAGGTCAGGCACTGTTTCGATGTTTGTAGCCATTTTGTGGTTCATTTTGACATGTTTACCCTGGATGACAAGGGAAAGACCCGTCATATTTGTTGCCGGTTATGTGTGTCACACGTACGTTCTGTTTATTGTATTGTCTATCCCTAGATTCAGCGGTGTTTCAAGTTAACGTAGGTAGGCCTGTGTTGCTGAATCTTGTTGGCTATGGGGGCCCTAGGGGTCAATTACACCACAAGACAGCGTCCTCAAATCTCTTCAGTTCTGCATGCTGTCAGAAATCAGAAAGATTGCCAGGCACCTTGTGAGGTGCGATTGTTTCTCCATCAGTTGTTAACACTGTCATATAAATAACATATTCTTGAGAACAGCATAGATACCAGTCTGATAACTAAATACATCCTAACACTCAGTGGGAAGAGCTTTGACATACCCCACTTTTACCTGAGTTCTTTAAAGATGCTTTGATGGAAATTTTGGGCAATTTTAGTCAACTCTGTGTCATTATTTGATTTATTTATTGATGTGATTGGTTTTATGCCGTACTCAAGAGAATTTCACTATTGCGACGGCGATCAGCAATATGGTGGGAGGAAACTCAAGAAAGAGCAACGTTACAGGCATGATAAACGACATCTATTTTTCACGTGGACCATTTGCAACTCTACAAACAATACACACTCGTGTTGATGCCTTTTCGTTTGGTACATCACATATGCCTACAAGCAATATATACATATCCTTATCGTTTAGGTGTTTTAGTTACTTTTCAAATAACGGTTTTTTTTGCACATTAACATCAACCATTACGTTAAACAGTTATGCCTAACCTTTAACGATTAATTTTTAAATTAAGCAATATTTACAAGTAGAATATACTGGCGTGAATTTCTTAGTGAAATTATAGCGTCTCATTTGTTATTGACAGGCAAGTCATAAAGAAAGACAAAATGTAGCAATCGTGTCATGTTCCATGACATGGTGCTGCAAAGCTGACTTGTACGGTTGCTTATAAAGTGCAGCTTCACGAACCGAATTGCAAATCATCCAGAATAGAGTTAATATATAGTGTGTACATTCCAAATGGATGTGTCGACTGTGGTACAAGTTCGTGCCATTTAGATAACACTGAAACCGAATTATGTATAGGGTAACAGATGAATTACAGCAAGAATTTCCTTGCAGAAATTCCAGACCTAATACGCTGATTCTTAACATACAGTCATCGAACCACAACAACAGCTGTAATCATGCTGTAAACATAAAATGCGCACCTCTATATAAATTCTACATGGGCTCCAATGGGGTATGAATTGCTTGTAAGCAGAATTTGATATGATGACACAAATGAGGGTAATGGGTCCTTTGAAGCATGTCTTCATAATAAACAAATTTGCCTGGTATATCTCACTGCTGTATCTTCAGTGTAAAACTTGGTAAGATTCGCATGAGAAGTCTGCCTCAACAATGACCTACATGTTGCTTTAAATATATATAAAGCTCCTCCAGTCCGGAGTCACGTGCCTACAAACGTCTGAATCTCCACACATGGACAGATATTATCTGGCATCATTTAGCGACATACACATGTCGCTACATTAATACGTTAAGGCTGTCGAGAGATATAAATGTAGAATTTTCAAACGGCGATAATGGTCAGCTGTGGAGATTTGTCCGAGAAGAACGGTTCTTTGTACATCGCTGACGAAAACAATTTCAGAAAACATGGGTAAAAACAATAGCTCTTACACACGTGTATGCACAAATCACAATAAGATATCAAATATTAGCACCTTGTTAGCGGCTAATTAAGATTTTCTCAGTTGATAATGACTGTGTTTAAGATAGGAGTTCAAGCGGAGTTTGCCTCTGGCGAAGAGAAACAATGAGCGACTTATGAAATGGCTTCGCGGTTTCAGATTGAAATGGAGACTGAATGAAAAATTAAGTCTAATGAAGATCGTACACAATTCATTTCTTGTTTGCAAAGCTCTCGAAAAATGTGTCCGAGTGTTGTTAATTGTATATTTTATTGAAATATGTGTTCATCACTATCATGCACAAGCTTAACATTGGTAGATAAAACTGAAATGAGTATGACTGAAAGAGAAGTTATTTGGACAATATTTGAACTGTGGGATTGATTTAATATAGTTCTGCTTTAACCAGGCATATATTCCGCATGGACTTTGACATAACTATCGAAAGTGAATGAAACTTTGTAAAACTTTGAAGTTGATCAGAAATTGCGAGAGAGCTAAGTGTGCGAAAGTTTGTATAGTCAAAAGGTATAGGCGAATCGTAAAGTTATGAAATATTGACATATACTCGACACAAGCTCGGTGAAACTGGTTTCTAGATATGTGCTCTACTTTCTGCTCAAATTGTTTACTCGGGTCTACTGCAAAGGAATAAGAGACTTCGTCTTCCTCGTTAGAGCAATGCTTGTTCGAGTCATCAACACCTATAGAGGTTGGTTCCCTTGCCTCCCGATCAACTTTTGCCATTCCAGTCGGATTACATATAACGATACATTCCTAAACCATATTGAAGTTTCAGGGATGTATCATTTGTCGTTTTCTCATAAAACGTGTCACCAAACTGCGTAGAATAATAATAATTCGAACAGATACAATAGGGGTTCAAGCCTAGGGATTCAAGCCCGTATGGTTGTGGATGGTCGTGTGTTTCCCCCGGGCTCTGCTCGGTTTCCTCCCACCATAATGCAGTCCGCCGTCGTATAAATGAAATGTTCTTGAGGGCGGCGTAGACACCAATCAAATACATGAGTAAATCAAGCTTGCATGGCTAGAACACTAGATTTTGCAAACTTTTAGTTTGGAACCCTGAAAAAAGCGACAACACTGCAATGATGTCAACTGTTATGTATTAGACGTTACTGGACTAGAATCAGCTGTCCCTCACAAACTGAATCATAAGAGGATTTATATCTTATTTCTAATGTTTACGTGGATCAAATATTTATTTAGGTTTTGGAAGAAGCTAGGGAGGAAACTCCGGAAGAGACAAACGGGCTATATCCTCTTTGTTAACGTTGGCATCAAAATAAATTACTGAACCCGAATATCAAACCATCTGTCTACATATATTTACACATCACAGTCGTAGGCAAGCCTTGATGGATGTGCTTTAAGTTTTGTAGCATACTGACTGTATGTCATATACAGTTGTGGTATACTAAAGATTGGTTAGCCACAAGGTATAAACTCTCCACGGGCGTGGTTCTAAACTCATCAAGGCTGAGCCTCAAAATCTTGGTGATTAGACGGCTCACTATGTTCCTTTCCGGGTTTTGGAAGCGGTATAATACACGCCTTCCTCCATGACGGTGGAAAAATTATCACTAATCCAAATATCATGATTAAACAAGCCACAGAGAGTCTCCAATGGCTCATAAATATTAGTCACAAATATTACTATGACTACAAGTACTATCAGTTGTTACCATCACAGATGATCGGGAGGAAACTGGGCACATCCCGGTGACCTTCCGCAGGCTGCTGAAAGACCTTCCCACTAACAAGCGGACAGGAAGACAGCATAGGCTGGACATGAATTCACAGAAACCGCATTGGTGAGAACCCCCTCTGTCATTGCGTCGCGCTGGCACACTAATCACCTTGGCCACGGAAGCCCCGAGACCTTAAGAAAGCCTTGATTTAGTGCAGAGCCAGATGAAGATGTGGTTTTATTGACAGGTTAGTTAATTTTTTCACAGATATTGTTTACGTTTACCGTCACCTATCATCGGCAAGTCAGTGATATTTGAGTGTCAATAAATGTTGATATTTTCTTGACCACACTGGCGCATGAAGTTTTCAGGACAGTGCTCGAGGAAGAGATGAGGCGATGTGGCTACTTGAAAAGTTGTATGGTTTTGAACGTTCAAGGTAATGACCTGTTTCTCTTTTATAAAGAGAGAACAGTCGATAGAGGAGGTCATATAGGCTTCGTCGCAATTTTAACATTTTAACATATAGCCTTCTCCTGCACTTCGGAAGCAAAAAAATTTATTTTCTACATTGGCCATTACCATGCCTAACGTTTGGCATGTCAAGCACCTGGATGGATTAGGTATGTATAGGTCTACTTGAGCACTGTACCGGCAAATTCAGAACGGCTGAGGAAATGTGGGGTTATTAATTGTCGATAAGTGTGTATTGAGTTTGCTGTCACTGTGACTTTTATGTTATGAATCGCTTGAGAATTACAGCCTTGTGATTTTAGTTTGGAGCATATCTGCTCCAACCAGTTTGTCAGACTGGGCTAATCCGATCTTCAGTCTCTAACTAAAAAAGAGCCGAAGTGGAGGTTTGGGCTTGAAAATCTCGCAAGACCGTTCTCTTCAATTAAGGGTCACAACCCAGGTCAAACAGATTGGCCTGCTCCTTTTTCGCCCCTCATACAAATAAAGGAGTTGTGAGTCCATTATATTTCACCGAGGCCACACGACAGAGCTCTAGGTTACGACAAGCTTGCCAAGAAGACTGAGGTCCTATTCTTTTCGGCCTGGAGACCCCACGAGGGTAATGCTGCTTGAATTCAATGGGCAACTATTGCAGCTATAGCCTAATGTCATTATGCTAGTTTGAGAAAATCAATCCGACATTTCTCAAGTATACTTCCAATGTATTCTGTTTAGAACTAAACGTGATAACAAGTATAAATGATTTGAACCCATTTACTGAAGTAATTTTGTGGGAAACTGGTTGTTAGTTGAAATGTGACATTCACATATTGGCCTAAAGTTAATGGCGAGCTGCGGAAAGCATTCTTGAGATGTCACAGAGTATAAATGTGTGCAAACACACAGAGGGATTTACTTCCCCTGCACAGATCAGGTGCATTTCTCAGAGCTAAGTATTTTCTGTTTCATTCTGCTCATTTTCACCAAGTTGTGCAGCCAGGTGGGATTTGTGTCGACAGGTAAGTTCTGTAAGACGATTATATGTAGTTTTGATGGAAGTGATCACACTGGTTAAGGACATGTCTTTACTTGATCGTATCACCGACTTGATGGGAATAAATAAATAATTAATCACCAGACACAGCTTAATTGGCCTGGTCGTCCTCAAATCGACACAACATAGATATACAAATAGGCCGTTTCCTTTCATAGACTTTAACATCAGCCATGACAGCCTGTGGGTGAACCGTTAACTGTAGATATTTGCGCATAAAGAAACACTACTGATTTTTGTTCAGGTTCATACTGTTTAACTGTGTCGGTCTTGTCACTGTACATACAGGGGATATTATGCAGTTATGCTGAAGGTCGACTACTGGAGGTGACCTGCCAGATGCAATCGCTTCCAAGTTAATTAAACGTTAGTATGAACAGACGTCATAATAGTAAATCTTGAAAATGGATGAAGTACTGGATGTGTTATGTTTGTGGATACTGCTGCCATTATACCATATATGTAAGCTTAGCGTTCAACGTGGTAGACAATGCCTAACACTTTTTCTTGCATATGACTATGAGTGGCCATTAGGTGTGTGTACATGTATTGTATCTTCTTGTGGAAAGGAGAGTCCATGCCGCCAAAGTGCTGACACCACGGCAGTATCATGCCGAAGGGACCAGACAACACCCCACCCAATCACATTATACTGACACTGGGTCAGCCAGGCTTGTTTCCTTGTTCTATAACCTCTCATTGCTGAGCGCCAAGTGACTGCCATTATCACACAATAACTAATACCTACACTCGAACGCATGCTCCTACAATGTACATATCTTACCACTTTAATACAACAACATATGTTTTAACATACCATACAATTTAGGTATGCAAAAAATTAGTAATTAAATTAATCAACGGGCCTCGAAAATGGTTTTAGACTTCTATTGATTTATATATATTTCCTCTATGATACTGTGAGCTGGAGACATAGGGAAAGCTGTATGGTCAGTCTGTACTGAATATGTGCATTATCTGCACGCCTGTCACGCACGACATTGTTGACAGGTCTGTTATGCATGGGGCTAGAATATTAACGGAGATTGTGCTGGTGAATGCCTATGACCTTTGACCACAACTGCTCCCGTTAACTGTGAACGTGTCGTATTTGTTGAATGACAGGCGACATTGGTAATGTAAAGGTTGAAGGTTTTCACTACGCACCTATACACGAGTTATCTAAATTCCTTACGGAAACTTCAAACAGCCGCTCACCCCATTATTATAATCCAACTCGAACCGCGTATTTCGATAGTATTCCTAACAACTGTATGTCCTATGTGAAGTCTCTTGCAGTTATTTATCCATATAATTTTGAGTTAAGGCTTAGGTACCGACACTTTCATCTTGAGGTTTGTTTTCAAATTTGGTCGTATTAGTGGCCATGTTTTCCTTCCTCCTGGATCCTCTTAGATAATCTGACCCAAATAACCTAAAAGAGATGACGTAAGCAGTTATTATACCCTTCGGTTCTATATAGCCGGTCTCTGACAACGTCTTTATAGGGAGGCTGGGTCGACTACCATCCGACCTAATTAACCGATCGGAGTTAAAAACGTCGAATGACCTAAGCAATTATTATACCCAGGGGCTCTATGCTCGTCTCAGCTGATCTCTGACTACGTTTTTATAGTGTGACTATAAATAATGTTTACGACACATCAGTTCTTCTTTAATTAATTCAGGATTCGCACCGCCGGTGCTATGCTAATGACCTCTCAACAGCGCTCATATACTGCCATCACCTGCACGCATTAACTATTGAAGATGAAGGGCCGTATATATATATATATATATATATATATATATATATATATATATATATATATATATATATATATATATATATATATATATATATATATATATATATATATATATATATATATATACTATTTTTCAGAAATCCCGTTGGAATGGTGTATACAGATTTTATTCCTGGCAACGCTGTAGCGTAGGGTTGTATATGTCAACAGCTGTATTATACTACGACTACCTCCACACGTTAAATATTGGAGATGTTGACCACATATTTTTGGGTTACGTTATCAGTTTATTTTTACTTTTGATAATCCCGCTGGAACTGTCCATGCAGATTTTATTTTATTCCCCACAACGCTGTGTCGTCTCGGTTATAAATAATGTTTAAATCACACCCATTCTTTACTTAACGAATAATTCGAGTTCCAGCCGTCGGTATAGATTCGACCGTCTGTTTCGAGTTAAGGCCGGATCAACAGCGCTCATACACCCACGCCTACCGCCAGGCGTTAAATATTGGGGATGTTGACTTTATTATGTCAACAGTTTATTTTAATTTTATATTTGACCTACCAGCGAGACAGACATCTATACTACTCACGGTGAGGAGGCGGGAGGTGATGTCAGAAAACACAAAAACTGTCTTAACCTTTGTTTCTCATGATACTATCGACATGCATTCGCTTTATTTAAAGCTTAGACCGGGAGTCAAAAACTGTCCTAAATTAACCTACAAATCGAAAATATAAAATACCCTATGCTGATTTTCGATCCAACATTCTTAAAAATATTCGTTGTCTGTGTTATGGTAAATGGCAATTTATAGATGCATAGTAAACTTCACGCTTTCACCCTGCTATTGGCTGTAATTCTTATATACATGGTATGTCTAGAGGAGTCCAACTAGTTTTAACGAGGGGCTGTATTGGACATTCTCGTTTGACACACAGTTTTATTCTTGATGGGAGCAGTGCTCCCGAGTTTCTTGATGTGATGCTCAATACGGCATCTTAGTCGACTGTGTAGACTTTCCTTGTGTTCGGCAAAGATACTACACAGTCGACTCCACAGTCGCCTCGATATTCATTTGACAGTATTGCTTGCGATTGCTGTCTTTAAATATTTATGTAGGCAATTGGCCTATATAACAAAATATAGTTTTGGGTTATTTGGGTTATGAACTAGTATACAGATAAATCCTGCAGACGTACGCTTTTCTCTGATATATTATCAAAACTTTATGGCTAGTCATTTTGATATGTTTACCTTGGATCACAAGGGAAAGACCCGTCATATTTGTTGCCGGTTATGTGTGTCACACGTACGTTCTGTTTATTGTATTGTCTATCCCTAGATTCAGCGGTGTTTCAATTTAACGTAGGTAGGCCTGTGTTGCTGACGCTTGTTGGCTTTGGGGGCCCTAGGGGTCAATTACACCGCAAGACAGCGTCCTCAAATCTCTTCAGTTCTGCATGCTGTCAGAAATCAGAAAGATTGCCAGGCACCTTGTGAGGTGCGATTGTTTCTCCATCAGTTGTTACCACTGTCATATAAATAACATATTCTTGAGAACAGCATAGATACCAGTCTGATAACTAAATACATCCTAACACTCAATGGGAAGAGCTTTGACATACCCCACTTTTACCTCAGTTCTTTAAAGATGCTTTGTTGGAAATTTTGGGCAATTTTAGTCAATCCTGTGTCATTATTTGATTTATTTATTGATGTGATTGGTGTTTTACTCCGTACTCAAGAGTATTTCGCTTTTACGACCAGTGGCCAGCAATATGGTGGGAGGAAACTCAATCAAAAACAAAGTTACAGGCATGATAAAAGGCATCTATTTTTTTATTTTTTTTATTTTTTTACGTGGACCATTTGCAACTCTAAAAACATTATACACTCATGTTCATGCCCTTTCGTTCGGTACATCACATATGCCTACAAGCAATATATACATATCCTTATCGTTTAGGTGTTTTAGTTACTTTTCAAATAACGGTTTTTTTTGCACATTAACATCAACCATTACGTTAAACAGTTATGCTTAACCTTTAACGATTAATTTTTAAATTAAGCAATATTTCCAAGTAGAATATACTGGCGTGAATTTCTTAGTGAAATTATAGCGTCTCATTTGTTATTGTCATTTGGCAAGTCATAAACAAAGACAAAATGTAGCAATCGTGTCATGTTCCATGACATGGTGCTGCAAAGCTGACTAGTACCGTTGCTTATAAAGTGCAGCTTCACGAACCGAATTGCAAATCATCCAGAATGGAGTTAATATATAGAGTCCACATTCCCAAATGGATGTGTCGCCTGTGGTGCACGCTCGTGCCATTTAGATAACACTGAAACCGAAATATGTGTAGGGTAACAGATGAATTACAGCAAGAATTTCCTTCCAGAAATTCCAGACCTAATACGCTGATTCTTAACATACAATCCTCGAACCACAACAACAGCTGTAATCATGCTGTAAACATAAAATGCGCACCTCCATATAAATTCTACATGGGCTCCAATGGGGTATGAATTTCTTGTAAGCAAAATTTGATATGAGGACACGAATGAGGGTAATGGGTCCTTTGAAGCATGTCTTCATAATAAACAAATTTGCCTGGAATATCTCATTGCTGTATCTTCAGTTTAAAACTTCGTAAGATTCGCATGAGAAGTCTGCCTCAACAATGACCTACATATTGATTTAAATATATATAAAGCTCCTCCAGTCCGGATTCAGGCCACGTGCATACAAATGTCTGAATCTACATACATGGACAGATATTATCTGGCATCATTTAGCGACATGCACATGTCGCTACATTAATACGTTAAGGCTGTCGAGAGATGTAAATGTAGAATTTTCAAACGGCGATAATGGTCAGCTGTGGAGATTTGTCCGAGAAGAACGGTTCTTTGTACATCGCTGACGAAAACAATTTCAGAAAACATGGGTAAAAACAATAGCTCTTACACACGTGTATGCACAAATCACAATAAGATATCAAATATTAGCACCTTGTTAGCGGCTAATTAAGATTTTCTCAGTTGATAATGACTGTGTTTAAGATAGGAGTTCAAGCGGAGTTTGCCTCTGGCGAAGAGAAACAATGAACGACTTATGAAATGGCGCGGTTTCAGATTGAAATGGAGACTGAATCAAAAATTAAATCTAATGAAGATCGTACACAAATTCAACTCTTGTTTGCAAAGCTCGCGAAAAATGTGTCCGAGTGTTGTAAATTGTATATTTTATTGAAATGCATGTTTATCATGTATAAGCTTAAAATTAGCAGAAAAAACTGAAATGAGTATGACTGAAAGAGAAGTTATTTGGACAATATTTGAACTGTGGGATTGATTTAATATAGTTCTGCTTTAACCAGGCATATATTCCGCATGGACTTTGACATAACTATCGAAAGTGAATGAAAAGCTTTATAAAACTTTGAAGTTAATCAGAAATTGCGAGAGACCTATTACTGTGATATTAAGTTTGTGTAGTCAAAAGGCGTATGGTAAAGCTATGAAATATTGACACATACTCGACAGAAGCTCTGTAAAACTGGTTTCTGGACATGTACTCCACTTTCTGCTCAAATTGTTTACTCGGGCCTTCTGCAAAGGAATAAGAGACTTCGTCTTTCTAGTTAAAGAAATGCTTGTTGGAGTCACTAACACCTACAGGGGTTACTTCCCTTGCCCCCAGATCAACTGACATATTGCCTATCCAATCGGAATACATATAACGATACATTCCTAAATCATACTGAAGTTCCAGGGATGTATCACTTGTTGCTTTACATCAAATGTATCACCAAACTGCGTAGAATAATAATAATTCGAACAGATACAATAGGGGTTCAAGCCTAGGGATTCACGACTGTATGGCTGCAAATGATCCTGTGTTTCCCCAAGACTTTTCCCGGTTTCCTCCCACCATAAAGCAGGCCGCCGTCGTATAAATGAAATATTCTTAAGAACGGCGTAAACACCAATCAAATACGTAAACACAAGTCAAATACGTCAACAAATTAAACTTTCAGTTTGGAACGCTGAAAAAAGCGACAACACTGCAATGATGTTATCTGTTATATATTAGACGTTACTGGACTAGAATCAGCTGTCCCTCACAAACTGAATCATAAGAGGATTTGTATCTTATTTCTAATGATTGCGTGGATCAGATATTTATTTAGGTTTTGGAAGAAGCTAGGGAGGAAACTCCGGAAGAGACAAACGGGCTGTATCCTCTTTGTTAACGTTGGCATCAAAATAAATTACTGAACACAAATATCTAACCATCTATCTACATATATTTACACATCACAGTCGTAGGCAAGCCTTGATGGATCTGCTTTAAGTTTTGTAGCATACTGACTGTATGTCATATACAGTTGTTGTATACTAAAGATTGGTTAGCCACAAGGTATAAACTCTCCACGGGCGTGGTTCTAAACTCATCAAGGCTGAGCCTCAAAATCTTGGTGATTAGACGGCTCACTATGGTCCTTTCCGGGTTTTGGAAGCGGTATAATACACGCCTTCCTCCATGACGGTGGAAAAACTACCACTAATCCAAATATCATGATTAAACAAGCCACAGAGAGTCTCCAGTGGCTCATAAATATTAGTCACAAATATTACTATGACTACAAGTACTATCAGTTGTTACGATCACAGATGATCGGGAGGAAACTGGGAACATCCCGTGGACCTTCCGCAGGCTGCTGAAAGACCTTCCCACTAACAAGCGGAGAGGAAGACAGCATAGGCTGGACTTGAATTCACAGAAACCGCATTGGTGAGAGCCCCAAGTGTCATTGTGTCGCGCTGGCACACTAATCACCTTGGCCACGGAAGCTCCGCGATCTTAAGAAAGCCTTGATTTAGTGCAGAGCCAGATGAAGATGTGGTTTTATTGACAGGTTAGTTAATTTTTTCACAGATATTGTTTACGTTTACCTTCACCTATCATCGGCAAGTCAGTGATATTTGAGTGTCAATAAATGTTGATATTTTCTTGACCACACTGGCGCATGAAGCTTTCAGGAGAGTGCTCGAGGAAGAGATGAGACGATGTCCTACTTGAAAAGTTGTATGGTTTTGAACTTTCAAGGTAATGACCTGTTTCTCTTTTATAAAGAGAGAACAGTCGATAGAGGAGGTCATATAGGCTTCGTCGCAATTTTAACATATAGCCTTCTCCCGCACTTCGGAAGCAAAACAATTTATTTCTACATTGGCCATTACCATGCCTAACTTTTGGCATGTCAAGCACCTGGATGGATTAGGTATGTATAGGTCTACTTGAGCACTGTACCGGCAAATTCAGAACGGCTGAGGAAAAGTGGGGTTATTAATTGTCGATAAGTGTGTATTGAGTTTGCTGTCACTGTGACTTTTATGTTATGAATCGCTTGACATTTACAGCCCTTGTGATTTTAGTTTGGAGCATATCTGCTCCAACCAGTTTGTCAGACTGGGCTAATCCGATCTTCAGTCTCTAACTAAAAAAGAGCGGAAGTGGAGGTTTGGGCTTGAAAATCTCGCAAGACCGTTCTCTTCAATTAAGGGTCACAACCCAGGTCAAACAGATAGGCCTGCTCCTCTATGGCCACTCATACAAATATAGGAGATGTGAGTCCATTATATTTGGGCCTCCGTGGCTCAGTCGGTTAGCGCGCTAGCACAGCGTAATGACCCAGGAGCCTCTCACCAATGCGGTCGCTGTGAGTTCAAGTCCAGCTCATGCTGGCTTTCTCTCCGGCCGTAAGTGGGAAGGTCTGCAGCAACCTGCGGATGGTCGTGGGTTTTCCCAGGGCTGTGCCCGGTTTCCACCCACCATAATGCATCCGCCGTCGTATAAGTGAAATATTCTTGAGTACGGCGTAAAACACCAATCAACAACAAAAAAAATCCATTATATTTCACCGAGGCCACACGACAGAGCTCAAGGTTACGACAAGCTTGCCAAGAAGACTGAGGTCCTATTCTTTTCGGCCTGCAGACCCCACGACGGTAATGCCGCTTGAATTCAACGGGCAACTATTGCAGCTATAGCCTAATGTCATTATGCTAGTTTGAGAAAATCAATCCGACATTTCTCAACTATATTTCCAATGTATTCTGTTTAGAACTAAACGTGATAACAAACATAAATGATTTGAACCCATTTACTGAAGCAATTTAGTTGGAAAGTGGTTGTTAGTTGAAATGTGACATTCACATATTGGCCTAAAGTTAATGGCGAGCTGCGGAAAGCATTCTTGAGATGTCACAGAGTATAAATGTGTGCAAACATACTGAGGGATTTACCTCCCCTGCACAGATCACGTGCATTTCTCAGAACTAAGTATTTTCTGTTTCATTCTGCTCCTTTTCACCAAGTTATGCAGCCAGGTGGGATTTGTGTCGACAGGTAAGTTCTGTAAGACGATTATATGTAGTTTGGATGGAAGTGATCACACTGGTTAAGGACATGTCTTTACTTGATCGTTTCGCCGACTTGATGGGAATAAATAAATAATTAATCACCAGACACAGCTTAATTGATCTGGTCGTCCTCAAATCGACGCAACATAGATATACAAATAGGCCGTTTCCTTTCATAGACTTAAACATCAGCCATTTCAGCCTGTGTGTGAACCGCTAACTGTAGATATTTGTGCATAAAGAAAAACTACTGATTTTTGTTCAGGTTCATACTGTTTAACTGTGTCGGTCTTGTCACTATACATACAGGCGATATTATGCAGTTATGCTGAAGGTCGATTACTGGCGGTGACCTGCCGCCTATGGCACACAAAGTAAGAATATCTTGTCTATGTGGATTGCTGTTTGTTTACATACAACGTTCGCCTGTCTGGTCCAAATATAGAAACAGTTAAAAAAACAAAAGATAGGAAAAAAATCATGTTAAGGGTATAAACGTTCTCTTAATGCATGTACGTTCGTCTGTCTGTTATATAATAGCCTATATCGGTTGCTCATAGGGATCTCCGTGGCCAAGGATATTAGTACGCCAGCACGGAGCAATGACCTAGAAGATTACCGTCCATGTGATCGCTGTGAGTTCAAGTCCAGCTCATGCTGGCTTCCTCTCAAGCATATGTGGGAAAGTCTTCCAGCATCATGCGGAGGGTCGTGGGCTTCCCCCGGGCCCCGGTTTCCTCCCACTGTAATGCTGGCCGCCGTCGTATAAGTAAAGTGTTCTTGAGTATGGCGTAAAACACCAATCAAATAAACAAATAAATATTGTTAGAGGTAAATTGTTATGACCGTTGATCTGTGAGCCATCCGATCAGTTGTCGTTAAAACCGTACTCTGTAAATAACGGTCATTGCGTAGGCCAACATTTTTATGAATATGTGCACATTGTTGCGTTCGGAGTAAAACACCAGTCAAATAAAATGAAGTCTATTGCTCATAACATCAAAGCTAAGGAACGTGTGTATACCCAAATGATGCTAAAAGTAAATAGAATCTTAAAATTATGTACGTATTTGCACACATTATCTTCAGCCTTACTATAATGTCTATAGGCCATGTCTCCATAAGGCTGTCTATTGTGCAGTGTTAAGAGAAAAGGGAACTGTGTTAACCATTGTGAGGATGTAGAGTGTAAATGTGTAAAAGCATATTGAGGGATTTATCTCCCCTGCTTTGATAACCTATTTCTCAGAACTAAGTATCTTGTGTTTCAGTCTGCGCAGATTTGTCACATATCGAAGCACGGTGTTAATTATTTTGACAGGTAAGTACTGTAAGATGAGGTAGGTCTATGTTTATGTCGGAATATTTCTATCAGGTGAGGGAGTTGTCTTTACTCGATGATTTGACCGACTCTCAGACAGTATTTAAGTGCCCTGCTCGTCCACAAAGGGACACGAAGTGGACGTACGACTGAGGGGTGTGTCTGTATTGACTCTACTGTCAGCTTGTGTGAAGCTCTGACACTGTCTATAAACAGTTGTAATGTTTTCTTCTCAAGAAAAACGACTGATTGAATTGGGGTCAAGTTCATACTGTCTAATTATATCGATCTTCTCACTATATATACAGGGAGATAGTACGTTATTAATGTACTTTTCTGAAGCTTTGACCTTGAAAAGCATTATGTAGGGTTTTGTTGAAGATCGTTTGTGTAACTTGACACAGCTGAATCTGTCAGGACAGCCGTATGCTGCACGTAGGCCTTCTTATACATTAGCTCGAGCTGTTTGTTTGAGGACAGAACTAACGCTGGCCTACTTCTACAGTCTACCTGAGGTTACATATCTCCCAATCCAGGCTATTTGGTTGTCTTTAAACTGTCCCCGACATAACACTGTATCTAATCGGACGTACTTCACACGTTGGAGCGAAGTCAAAATTTCCGGTTTAAACATTTTAAACCAGTGTTGATGGTAGGGTATAGCAGCTCTGTTGTAGTCTGTACTTCTGTGGTTCCTGGCAATAGCATAATAAAACACTGGGAGTTGGAAGACTAAATTTGACCTTAATTAATAACCGTTTTAATCCAAGTAAGAACTGTTCATGTTACTCGTCACTATTAGTAATGTGGTATTTAATATATCTATTATATATTATATAAACTTCTGCAGATAGAGATATTCCAGAGGTTTGACCCAATTATCACACAGTATATAGGGTCATGTTACCTTCATAACCACTGTAGTCAACAGGCTTGGCCAAATTGTCATATTTAGTGCCGACATTGCTGCTGAAGGCGTTTTCGTACTGGTTGTTTATAAACCTACTTTTAAATCGCGACAATCTCGTTTTTGCACACAAATCTGCTAATTATGGGCGGGAGCTATATATCTATCGAACATCACTATCAAACACCTCTGCCCAAATTGGCTTGACCAGACCTTTGTCAAAAAAATCTGTCGCACACAATGAAAGGAAGAATCGCCAAATTTCTAACTGAGCAGAATGGATTTCTTCTCAGGAAAGCGAGGTTTGCATACTCTCCTCGTACCTGTATTGATATTTTAATGCTTCTTAAACGAGAATTGGAGAATAGCAACAAAAGTACTGTAGCCAATATGTTGTTGGAAAACGAAAAGAGATGGAGGCTGTGTGCTGTCTTGAACGTTAATATTTTTGTAAATAGGAACACCCTCACAGGTGGCAGTCTGAGCGATTTGCCGTTCTCATTTCAGGAACAAAAACGAGCTCATAATGGCCGAAAGCAAGCAGAATCGGGATGATGTTCTCACATGTTCGATATGTATGGAAATATACCGGCAACCGGTAATACTACCCTGTCAGCACAGTTTTTGTAGGAAATGCATTCATTTGTATGCTGACAAGTCTAAATCTGTGCAGACAGATGAGACCTCTGACAGCACGGGGAGTGAGGACGATCATCAGCAGATAGCATGCCCTGTGTGTCGGGCATCGACCAGTCTGGGGAGAGAAGGTGTGGCTGGTCTGCCTCCCAACTTTCACCTGGCGGAAATTGTGGAGAAGTTCTCTGCTGTAAAGGTTGAGGATGACGCCCCATATTGTTCTCTGTGTGAGGAGGAAAATCCTGCTAAAGCTGTCAAGTTTTGTACCAACTGTGGTGTGTTCTACTGTCAGGAATGTCTTGCTATTTGTCACCCAATGAGGGGGCCTCTGAAACGTCACCGACTGATTTCGTCCCTGGAGTACCTCTCCCAGGAAACTTCACAGGGTCAAGTCAGCAGGGACCACCAATCAACGCAGCAGCAGCAGCCGTCATGTGCTGGACACGGTCAGCCATTCGGCTTGTACTGTGTACCATGCAGGATGGTGATCTGTATGGGGTGTGTGGTTGACCATCCGAAACACGCTGTGCTAGATATAAAATCAGCAGCTGAGAATGACAAGGTAATGCGAAAAAGACATTCGTGTATCAACTGTCAAACAAAATGGATGTTCTGAGTCAATAATCGTAAGGTCAATACCCAAAACAACGATGAACATGAACTACGAAAAAACTAAGAAATTGTGTATGTTCAAAATTACTTTGGAATCATGCAAAGAGAAGTATTAAACGGTTTTCATTGATGTTAGAAAGAAGCAAGGAATGTTCTAGGCGAATAACTTAAATCGCTATCTAAATCATGTACCATGCTAGTATATAAGTCGATAATGAAAATAAATATGGCATGATTTAGAACTATATATTGACCCCAAATTTATGATCTGTGGTGAAGAATGGGGCATTTTGTCATGCGCCTTGATGGGGCATTTGAAAGGCAGATTTTTTAACGTTTTTTTTTTTCTCATTTTTTTCCATTACAGCCAGTGGTTTTGAAAAAGATTAGTGAACTAGAGAAAGTGCTGCAAGAAACTAGAAAATCACTGTCAAGAGTTATGAGGCTGCACAAGAAGATACAGGTTAGTATTTTCTATGACACCGTTTCAGCCTGTGTTGAACTGCATACCCTGGTGACTCATTTTGACTATGTGGAGTATTGCTATCATTCACAAATCCAGGTAACATACAGCTGCCAATCATCTAGTCTTGATAAAGCTGTCTTCTGTCACCTATCATATATGTAGATTACAATTTAAGAGTTAAACCCGAACACTGATGAGTTTTTATAAGAATTGAAAGAGGGGAATACACGGATTGATGCGGAGACGTATTAGCGTGAAGGACGAGTCTATTTTACCTATTTCAGGTTGATCTAATCAGACTATCATATTATTATGACTTTCTTGACACACACGCGATATGCCCACCTCAGACAACTCCATTTGATATATCATTGCCAATCTTATGCTGTCATAATAATATCCATAATATATATACGTACACCATTTGATCTGATGGGGCGTTCGGGTTTGAACCAGCCCCAGGTATCTGAAGTACCGTGGGAGGCATCTAAGGCTTCACCATCTCGCCTTGTTCGGAGCATCAGTTGTGATGGCACGACCGTTTTTGCTATTGAAGCACGTACCTTTGAGTTTTGAGTCGACACTTACATGTACATCACTGGACTAAAGTGAAATAAATGATTTGTCTTTTCGCCAGGAAAACCAGGAACTTCACACTCAGGAGGTAGAAAAAGAATATGATGCAGCCTTGGAAGCCTTACAAGCCTGGAGGCAGCACTCCTTAGATGGTATAAAAACCCGCTATTCACAGTGGAATATGGAGTGCAGCTCTATACTTAAACATCTCCAGCTACATGCCCAAGAAATAGAGGGGATGATAAAGGCATGCAAAGATTTGTTAGGCTCAGAGGACGTCGAGTTTTTACAGGTAAATCAAACATGCACAATCTCTATCATTGGTTCAACTGCCTCAACTCCAGATGTTACCCATGACCCAACCATCCTTAGAAACTGTGATTCACGTGTTCAAGTCCATCTCATGCTGCCAGATCTACTAAAGTTGTAGATCCTGAGTTCAACAGCTTTATTTTGCTCAGTGGTACCCTCCGGTTGCTGTCCACTTTTCTACCCATAACTAAACCACTGTCTGATTAAAACAAGAAAGAAGTAATATGTAATGTCAAAATATATTGTATGTTGTTTTTCAAAAACAAGTTTTGTATGTAAACAGATCTTTGGGGGAAAATTGCATTGTATGAAACACCATGGAATTTATTAACCGGAATTGAGAGCTGATGTGGACTATGTATTGGATCAGGGATGGTCTAAAGGTTTGAGGTAATAGCCAAGGGTGCCTATATACTTGGAGAGGTAAGACATTTCAATTACAACTGTGTTCTTGGTACATGTTGAGGTGAAAGTATGGCTAGAGTATCTCAGTTTCGGTTATCATCTTTACATAATTTTATATGTGTTTTCAATTCTGTTTGTTGACAGGGTTCCACGGGCTTATCCAAAACGTATGTATAAATATGTTATGCCTCTCTATGCACGTGACTATTGTCAGCAGAGGTGCTTCTGTAACGCTGAGTACCAGCCCTGTAGTTGTCCAAAACATGACCCAAATGGAAATATGTGTACTGTACATCCGTTTGTCCAGACAAATCAGATCTAACCTGCTAGGAATAGTACATCGTGGCATTCTCATAACTGTGTGGTACGCAAGACTACTACATCACTGTATTTCTTTGTTTTCTGTCCTCTTCTCACAGAATTGACGACCAGCTGAATGAGATAAGAGCAGATCTGGAAAAACATGAGGTCAACAAACAGAAGCTTCTAGATTTTGTACAAGATGACGTTGTTGTCCCCAGACACGTGACAGTAAAAGAGACAATGCAAGAAAGTCAGGACGTAGAAGCAGCAGTCGGTGGACAAAAGTCACACCCACGTGTTACAAGTAGGTTCTTATATGTATAAAAGGTATACAATAAAGTGTGCTCACAGGACATAAACGACTGTAGGGTTTACATTGGTATGTGCATCGAAGACACAAACACAAAATGGAGAAGGCACACAGTTGTTTGTGTGCAAAACACACGATACACTGTGTTAAGGAAACAAACCGAGTGTGGGCAAAAGACACAGGGTAATGCAAGGTGTACAGTAGGGTGTACACAGAACACAGGCACTAATGTGAGGCATGCATTGGGGTGTGCACAAAACATAAACTTGTGTCAAGCATCCATTTAGGTGCCCACAGCAGATACAAACTAAGGTCAAGCATGTATTAGGGTGTTCACAGAAGATACAAACTAAGGTCAGGCATGTATTAGGGTGTTCACAAAAGATACAAACTAAGGTCAGGCATGTATTAGGGTGTTCACAGAAGATACAAACTAAGGTCAGGCTTGTATTAGGGTGTTCACAAAAGATACAAACTAAGGTCAGGCATGTATTAGGGTGTTCACAAAAGATACAAATTAAGGTCAGGCATGTATTAGGGTGTTCACAAAAGATACAAACTAAGGTCAGGCATGTATTAGGGTGTTCACAGCAGATACAAACTAAGGTCAGGCATGTATTATGGTGTTCACAGCTGATACAAACTAAGGTCAGGCATGTATTAGGGTATTCACGAAAGATACAAACTAATGTGAGGCATGTATTAGGGTGTTCACAGCAGATACAAAGATACAAACTAATGTGAGGCATGCTATAGGGTGACCAAAAAAGATAACTGATGTGAGGCATGCAAAAGGGTATGCACAAAAGATACAAACTAAGGTCTGGCATGTAGTAGGATGTTCACGAAAGATACAAACTAATGTGAGGCATGCTATAGGGTGGGCAAAAAAGATCAAAACTGATGTGAGGCATGCAAAAGGGTGTGCACAAAAGATACAAACTAATGTGAGGTATGCAGTAGGGTGTGCACAAAACACAGTGTGAGGTATACCGTAGAGTGTGCACAGAAGAGACTGACTAAGGTATACAGTAGTACTGCTGTACTGCCCAGAAGACGCAGGCTACTGTGAGGTATACAGTAGGGTGTGCCCAGAAGACACAGACCAATGTGAGATACACAGTAAGGTGTGTACAGATTACAAACCCATGTGAGGTATACAGCAGGATGTGCACAAAAGACACAGACTAATGTGAGGTATCCAGTTGAGTGCACCCAGAGGACACAGGCTTATGTGAGGTCGACAGTAGGGTGTGCCCAGAAGACACAAACTGATGGGAGGTATCCAGTTGGGTGCGCCCAGAGGACACAGGTTTATGTGAGGTCGACAGTAGGGTGTCCCCAGAAGACACACACTAATGTGAGGTATATAGTAGAGTGTGCACAAAAGACACAAAGTTATGTGAGGTATACAGTAGGGTCTGCCCAGAAGGCACAAACTAATGTAAGGTAAACAGTAGGGTGTGTACAGAGGATACCAAACTAATGTGAAACATTGGTACTTGTAAAGTGCACTTTGGGCTCAACAATCAAAAGGCATTCAGTAGGCCATCCTAAGAAATTTAAAGCCAATGTAAGCTATATACTGCTTGGATGGCTAAAAATAATTAAAAAAAAAATGTAGTGTATACAGCAGTTTGGTTTTATAAAAAAAAAATGAAGTACATTGTAGAATTATATATCAGCAGCTGTACAGTTAAAATAGGACAGAGGGTAGTGACTCTCAGTGCCTACCTGATATTTACCCTCTGTATAAAAATCAACAGAAGTAAGTAAGAGGTAAAGTTAGAACAGGACAGATAGTAGTGTACCCCTCGTTGTCCCACGCTGTGTACTGTATGTGTACAAATTAAAGGTGTAATGTTAGATCAGGACCGGTGTGTGTGTATTCTTTAGTGCCTGGGTGATATTTACCTCAGGAATACAAATCAGCAGGAGCACTGTTAGAGCAGGACAGATAGTAGTGTACCCCTCGTTGTCCCACGCTGTGTACCGTATGTGTACAAATTAGAAGGTGTAATGTTAGATCAGGACCGGTGTGTGTGTATTCTTTAGTGCCTGGGTGATATTTACTTCAGGTATACAAATCAGCAGGAGCACTGTTAGAGCAGGACAGATAGTAGTTTATCCTTTGGTGTCTGGGTGATATTTACTTCGTGTGTACAAATCAACAGGTGTACTGTTAGGACAGAACAGATAACATATTGTAGCCTATCTTTTATTGTCCAGACCTGTGATATTTAACATATAACTGATAACAGAATATATGACAACTCTCTGAAGTATTAATGAAAGAAGCACCCAAGTGAAAACTCATCATTATTTGCTAGATTCAAATATAGTCAAACACTTATTTCAAAGTGAAAAGAAATCTTAACTGTTTCATTATTAATAATAAAGGGTAGAGATTCCAGGTATGCGCACCTATACATCAGTAATTGTTTATCTACATGTTTCCTCTCACTTGATATAAGTTTGTTTTTAATACTTAAATATATTAACTCTCTTTTAAAAAATCTATTGAAGAAAATTGAATCCAATAGGTCTTTACTACCAATAATTCTGTTGGAATAAATAGTCTTCGGGGTACTGTGTCAAAGAAAGTCACTTGGTAAGTTATGTGCGGCGAGTTATCTCTCTTACTAGACAGACAGCTCCGGTAGCATGATACTCCACGAATGACAACAGGCCCACTGCAGCTTAATAGTGAATTGTGTGTTCAAATATGTCATAACTGACAACTAAAATCAAGTGTCGGATAGAGGAAGGTATTGTTCTTGTTGTAGGTGATAAGTTTCAAACAAATTAGAGTGCTAAAAGTCTGTATTTTAACCCAGTACTTAGTCTTTGTCGTACCCGTCATTTAGTGATGGATCCAAGTCGAAGCTCAACTTTTTTACACTGGCTGAAAATGACAGAGATCTGTGTATAAATTACATTCGTGTCAGAAATATATGTCATTTTATCCCAAGAGATTGTGGAGAAAGTAAAACCACGGTATGTGTACAGGTATTTACACCTCAGTTTTAGAGCGTGTGTTTACGGTTTGCTGTTGCTTATGCTGCTTCTGTTGTGCTTTTGCAGAGCCCACGCTGAGATTCACAGAGACAGACGACAGGAAGCTGAGAATCACTGACAGCGGCTGTATGGTAAAGGATGAGGACTTGTCCAATAGGTGGAGGAGAGCTGTGACAGACGGGCATTACCAGACGGGCAGGTACTACTGGGAGATACACATCACCTGTTCACCTGGCTGTCACTGTTATGTAGGAGTTACACAGGAGAGCTGTGATGTGAGTGAGGAGACAGACCCTGGCTGTAACACCTGGTACATTGGGATGATGTACCGTGGTGATGAGGTCAAGTGTTTTAGTCACAGTGGTGGTGAGATCAAACCTGACTATCGACAGTACAGACTTTACACACGACCTCATCACCTGGGTGTGTACCTGGACTGTGATAACCACACCCTGACAGTCCTGGACTGTGACAACAACCAGGAAATGTACACAGTCAGTGATGTTATCGTCACAGAGCCTCTCGTGCCATGCGTTGAGTTTGATGTCGGGTCTGGATCTGTGTCTGTGTCTGCTCGTCTGGTAACGGGTGACTCTGCAACTCTGCCTCCAGTTCTCTGTAATATGATAAGCACTTCCTGACCATCGGGTAATTATTTATTACATCTTTTCCATCATATTATAATTTGTTGAAATAGACTTTAATTAGTTTTTTTTTTAAACAAACTGACCAGTTTGCACATAGATAGTTTAGTCAATGTCAGCAGTGTGGCTAATTCATTATGTATAGCTTCTTCTGCAAAGTGGTGAGAGATCTGTTACAAGCTTATAGCGTCTGTCTGACTTGTCCTGAACATCAGTGTCAGTTTTCTTCCAGACAAAATACATGTAGATAATGACTGGGTGGTTTTATTTTTAGTAATGGAGGCTTGTAAATCAGCATAATCAGGAGTGTCACTGAGCAAAACAGGTCACAGTTTATATGGTCAACATGGCACCTGTAGAAATTCTTGTTGTATTATATAACTTTAGATCCTATGAAAAAAATGAAATGAGAGAAATATCCCTTACCTTTTTAGGTTAGACGAGAGCATTGATTGTCCTTAGTAATTATGTAGTAAATCTTCGACCTAAAAATGTATATACCCTATCTTTCGTGTGGCACCATGCCATACCTCCACATCCAGCTTGCACTTTTGTCTACAACATTCTCAGCTACCAGCTTTCTTTAGCTGCAGTGGCTGAAAGTGAAGTCATAACATTTTCTTACCTTGGTAACCTCAAGAGAGATTGGCAGTAACAATGGGGAAAAAGTTTTCAGTTCCATCCCAAACAAATAAAATTCTGATGTATTTTATTTAAACGTGTTAGATGCAAAGTAGCATAGCAGAAATTTATAGTGTATGAACAACTTAAATGCCTCTTTGTCAGTTTTATCCTATCAGTCGGACTTCATTTTGGAGGCAAATCTTGGACCCTGCATTTCCTTAAAATGCAACACTTGTTGTCCTTAGATGCTAAAATTATACCACTTCTCCCCAGCTGTGCAGAAGTTATGAAAAAATTGCTAGGCCTATCCCGACTTGTACCTGTAGAAATGAATGAAAAAAAAAACAAACAAATTTTTATTATTATTGTTGCATCGACAGCACATTTAATCAAATTTCATCAAAGATAAGAAACAGATCAACTTTCAGACCTATTTTGAAACACAGCATTAGCATATTTAATGTTGTAAAGTCACTGTGCATACTACAAAATTGCACTACATAATTATGCATTGCTATACTAAGTGTCATACATGTATGTAGGTATTTCACAATATGTGATGTAAATAACTTGCTACGTCTAATTATAAACATCCTGAAACAGTTCTGGTCAAATAAATGCAATCTGACACTCACCTGTGTAATTGGAATTTGGAAAGACAAGCCTTATGTTAAAGTGAGAGGGGGGGAATTTTGCATAAATAGCAGGATGGGGGCTGGGGTGGAGGTAGATTGGTTTGGAGTTGTAATGGTTTGTAATAACTCATGGTAAATATCCCAAAAGTAGTCCAGTTAAGTTAAGACACTCATAACTTGACCTTATCACAATAAAAGTGATCAGGCACAATTGGGTTTTTGGATTTTTTCTTTGATTTTCCTTTACTATTTATGCAGTAAATTTGCCAAATTCAGCCTCAAAAATATATATCCCGTACTAAACTTTCATGTTGTACCATGCCATACCTGTACATGGAGTTTGCACTTTTCTCTACCACATATCAGAAATCAACCTTGCATTAGAGCCATTTGTATGAACTGTGGTTGCTGGAGGTGAAGTCATAACATCTTCTTATCTTGGTAGCCTTCATGGTGTGGGTAGTGATACTGGGCAGAAGGTTTTTAGTTCTCTCCAAAACAATTAAAATTCTGACATAATTAAACTGGAAGCAAAATAGCAGCGCAGAAATTTATAGTGTGTCTTTGTGGCAGTTTTATCCAGTTTTTTCAGTGCCCATTCAAACTTCAGTTCGGAAGAAATCTTGGACTCAATTGCCCGAATTGGGCTTGTGTAACCTATAAGGTGTACTAGAGGTATACTTGAATCACATCTGAGGTGTACCATTCAGGTGTAGCATATCTGAAGGTGTGTCTGAGGTACACATGTACTTGGGGGTGTAGGTCTACATGTATGTGAGGTGTATTGAAGGTGAATCTGAGGTACTGTGGTTGGTAAAAAGATGATGCCTGAGGTGTATCTGAGGTACAGGTGGAGGTATAGCTCTGGTGTATGCTATTGGCAAGGTGGATTTACCTGAGTGTAACATTTAACACACTGTTTTCACTTTTATTTGGGTAGAGAACAACCCCAACACACTAAGGTAATGGCTGTATTAATATAGATAAATTTAAATTGTCAGTCTGTAAGTGCTTGCAGTTCTTTGTTTATGGAATCTGTAATTTCCAGCTGATTTACAACAACAACAGTGATTTACATTTACATGAGGTGCTTGAACAAAGTTTAGTGCTACTCTTTTTCTATGCACTTTAGATGTGTGTATGTGCTCACACTTTACAAATTCAGCCCCAGGAAGTATCAGTCATTGCACAATTGGGTTCTCCCACAACCTGGAATATGTACATTGTTAAGGACAGCCATCTTTGAATAATCAGGAAAAAATATACATCTATCCATGCTCTGTGGTTGGTGAATATTTGCATGCTGAATGCCAAGTGTGTACTGGCTGAGACAAAGGCTTTGTTTTATTTGTTTTATTTATTTTGTAAACATTTTCTTTTGGACATTTGTAATTTTGTAGTCACCATTTTGTTTGAAGTATGATGCCTGAATCTGATCTCTTATTTTAAAACTTTAAAAAAGTTGCTGAGTTTGCTGCTGATCACTTAATTATGATAAAAAAACTTTTAAAGTTTCTGAGGTGAAGCTTAGGTACATCGTCTAACATGTTCAAGTGTTAATACTTTTCAAAGTTGCTAAGGTGTATTTGAGGCATATTATCTCATGTTCTATGTTCTTTAGGTATATCTGATGTATAGACATATGGCTGGTGTAAACTTGAGGTACAGTACACCTCAGGTAATATAGATGGGATGTACATCTCTATACCTGGCTCTGAGGTGTAGGTGAGACACACACCCCATATACACCTCATTTATACCTTACACTGTGATGTTCACCTCATGTCTGTAAAGGATATAACGTGTCAGTTAAAGTCACCTTTTTCAGCGTAATCCAACAGGAACCTCTAGTAAAGCGCCCTATTTCAACACCTTTTTTTTCTATTTTAATAGAAGTTTGTTTAGGCAGAATACACACAAAACATTTTTTCTGTTAACCTATCCTGTAAGGTATGGCTAATCCCATGTTCAACAAAGTTTGGTTAGCATGCCAATTCGGCGCAATCCTCTCACAAATGCTGACATCCTCTCAAGCTGTAGGTGAGAAGGTCTTGCAGCAACCTGCGGATGGTTATGTGTTTTTTCCGGTCTCTGCCCGGTTTCCTCCCACCATAATGCTGGCAGCTGTGGTATAACTATGTACAGCTTAAACACCAATCAAATAACTCAAATGTTGATATCATTCTTTCGTGTATGTTTGGCCTTTTTTGATTTTACTTTGTGTATTGAAACTTTGCCTTTACTAACACATTGTCACTACACATTGTACCTGGCCATAGTTTGACTAAATACATGAATAGTGTTATGCATTAGAGTGTAAACGTGTCACATGTCTACAGTATTAAACATTTTGAGAAGTTTATGAGATGTCTACACTCAATATAAACATTTGTTTACTGGAATATGTCTTTTTGTTAATATATCCACCCCATTACTATGTAAATATCGGATGTGTTTACCATTATAAACACATCTCTTAGTTACGAGACTTTTCTTTTATGAATAAAAACTAATATTGTATCAGAAATGTGTTTAAAAACTAAACTTGTTTTTCAGTATGTAAGCTATGTGAGGAAAGATGTTAAGCATTTATATTATAAATTATAAATATTCCCTTTAAACGAGATTTGCATGTAATTGCTGTGATGTTAGATAATATGCATTACTGCACATTGTATTTACTGCCCAGGTAGATCCCTGTAAGTAATACACCGTGTCTGGTGATTATATATGATGGCATTGTGATAATTTGGCCCAGTGCAAATCATATGTTTTAGCTGTATTATATGCTCTTCTTAATACATGTATATACTTTGATTACATGTATGCTGTGTGTCGGTTGTTTAAGGATTTTGTTCAGAATATAGATTGCGTTTGGCTTGAAAGTGCTTAGTCCGGTGAACTGATAGGTGTATAGTTGTTACACCGCTTTTCTTTGGTTTTTCTCTTACAAATTTGATGTAAACAATCTTGTCCACAATTTTTCTTTCAAAAACCTAATCAATTTTTGTTCAATTGAGCGGTAATTCTCTTTTATTGCATAGGTATATGAATAACTACAACATGAGCTATCTCCTTCTTGTGTTTAAGCAGCATCACCCAGAGCTGTAGATCTACACGTGCTTAAAGTATATTGACATGTATAATATACACCCTGGCATTGTCTGCTTGTAAGACACTCACAGCCAACTAGTAATGACACATATCCCTATTCGTGCTCTACAGAATGGGTAGATAGTTCCATTTTAAGTTAACCTCAAAGACCACCATTCGTCTCCAAGTTGATGTGCAGCTCATGTATCCAAACGCTTGATATGTTGCAATGTGCGAGTTGCTCAGGGTGTTTTTGCTTCAAAGTCTCCATACATGTAGGTTAAAACACACAACAATATGTCCATCTAAAATCAGCTGGAAAATCATCTTTGATTTTTGCACTTAGCAAATGTAAAAGTCTGGCTTTGAGTAATTCTAGACCATTGACGTATAATAAATTGCAATTAACATCACTTCATTTGTTTTACCTAATTCTGCTTAAGCCATGGTGCTAGGGGACATGTAAATAGCTACTGTTTATGCATTTACATGAAGAGTTAGAGTAAACCCTTGGCTGAGGTAAATTGACAAGAGGTTGTATTTCGCGGGTTATGTTTGACCATATGCCAGCTATAACACTGTTGTCGCCTCTCTGGTTTGATTCTCTATGCTGTCAGTCTTTACAGGCATGAGATGTGTCCTCTTTTTGGAGGAATTCCTCTTTATTTATAAAAAAATACATCAGAAAAATGTTCAGAATTTAATTTAGAACTGCTAAAAATGAGAAAATTGTGATTTGTAGTTTTCTCTTTTTCAACCCAGTGACTGTCCTCATCCGTGTCTGTAAGCATTTTGTACCTGATTTACTTTAATAGGCGGTGTCATCACTAGTACTGTAGCTGTGACAACCTGTGGTCAAGATTATGAGGTCATCTATCAGAGCATTGCGCCATTGCAACTGCTTGCTGTTGTTTTGATGTCAGTTGTATTTGTATTCATCTACATGTATGATTCAGTGATATTTTGCCATTTTCTGTCCTTTGAGTTCCAACTTCTGAGAAATGCGATAAATAGAAAGAAGTGATTGTGTATTATCTAATTCTGGTTTAAATGATTGAGTTGGTGTCAGTGAAATGTAATAATACACTCGTAAAACCATGAACCGTATGTAGTATTGTTACTCAATTTTTTACGTCTGTGAACTTCATATTCAACATACAGTGTATATTCAAGTCACCTGATGGGTATCTTATCAGTAGTGCTGTGTTTCCTCAGAAATCCCGACTCCTCACATTACCCGATGAGTATTTTCTCGGGGAGGGGGGGGGGGGGGCTGGTTTTTCTCTCTCAAATACCGGGTGCACACATTATACATGTTGTGTAACTTCTCAGGAGAGATGGTTTTCCTCTCTCTCTAATACTGGGTCCACACATTACCTGATGTATAACTTCTTAGGAGAGATGCTTTTCGTCTCTTTCTAATACTGGGTCCACACATTACCTGATGTATAACTTCTCAGGAGAGATGCTTTTCGTCTCTCTCTAATACTGGGTCCACACATTACCTGATGTATAACTTCTCAGGAGAGATGGCTTTCCTCTGTCTCTAATAACGGGTCCACACATTACCTGATGTATAACTTCTCAGGAGAGATGGCTTTCCTCTGCCTCTAATAACGGGTCCACACGTTACCTGATGTGTATCTTCTCAGGAGAGCTGTTTTCCTCTCTCTGTAATACCGGGTCCACACATTACTTGATGTGTAACTTCTCAGGAGAACTGTTTTCCTCTCTGTGTAATACCGGGTCTACACATTACCTGATGTATAACTTCTCAGAAGAGATGGTTTGTCTCTCTCTCTAATAACGGGTCCACACGTTACCTGATGTATAACTTCTCAGGAGAGCTGTTTTCCTCTCTGTGTAATACCGGGTCCACACATTACTTCATGTGTAACTTCTCAGGAGGGCTGGTTTTCCTCTCTATATTACCGGGCTCACACAAACTTAAGGTGTAACTTCTCAGGAGAGCTGTTTTCCTCTCTGTGTAACACCGGGTCCACACATTACTTCATGTGTAACTTCTCAGGAGGGCCGGTTTTCCTCTCTCTATTACCGGGCTCACACAAACTTAACGTGTAACTTCTCAGGAGAGATGATTTTCCTCTCTCTCTAATATCGGGCCCACACATTACCTGATGTATAACTTCTCAGTTGAGCTTGTTTTCCCCCTCTTACTACATATAATACCGGGTCCCCACATATGTATCTTTCAACATGTGCATGGTTTCACCTCATTCGATCTACATGTATATCTCTCTCTCTGTCTGGATCTCGATAGACACCTGTTCCATATATTAGGCTACCTGATTTATATATCCTCAGGTGTGGACAGCTCCATTTCTTTCTCATTCCGGGCATGAGGTGTGTACTTTCTTTCTCCGTCTAATTCGTGGTCCTCCTATCTCCTTCCTTGAGTATACGTGGCTCAAATTTTCATTTATGTTGCGTTACGTCACGTTACGAAGCAGACAGGAGACTCTAGGAAAAAGATGAGAAATATATATCTCAAATAGCTTGTTGGCTTCCACAATATGGTCGTGGATATGGGATGCGGATGGTCGTGGGTTTCCTCCCACCATAAAGCTGGCCGCCGTCGTATAAGTGAAATATTGTGCGGCGTAAAACGCCAACCAAATATATATTTAAAGAAGGCTCTTTATTAACTCTTTACCCGTGAGGGTGAAAAACTTCAAAAAAAAGAGCTTCAAACTCTTGTGATCGGCGGGATCCAAGATTTGAACTCATGCTTTCCTTGTGTAGCCGTAACTGATAGACCCCCAGTGGATATACTGCCTCACTTCGTATGTGCGGGAAAGCGATGAGTTTTGTTCAGCCGCGTCTTGTGACTTGTAGATGATGATATGATTTATTGCTGGAATGAAGCTGTGAAGTCACATGATGAGCGCGAGGTGTTGACGCTACAATATTAGCAAAAAGAAAGCTCAATAAGTATTTATGTTACACAGTTAGAAGCCATGCATCAAGACATTAAGAGTTAAAGCATGACAAAATCAAATAAATATATCGCGCCTGGCGGTATATGTATGTATATCAAAACACATCAAAACAGTTCATAAAAATCATGACATTCCAAGTTTAATCAATTCAAACGGCATTAAAAAGTAACAAAATTATTGTTGACATGAAATGACGGACAGCTTTACGTTCTCCAGTCTTAAAACATGCATGTAGCCGCCTGCTAACGATGGCTGGACAGAGATGTATTATCGCGTGCCGGCGGAGGTATTAATTAAGGATGGTGGAAGGTTATAGAACTCATGTCATTTCTACCTAACTTAACTGAGTACTAGGATATACCATGATCAGATGTTTAAAGATTACAATTACACACACCTTAAAACGTTGTTTACACAGACTGGTGCATAATACGCAGAAAACCAAATTACAAATTTAACGATTCGATTTCAACAACTAGACAAGCCTGTTTTAAATTATCATTAATAGGACAACAATTACGTAAAACTGTGTACAGCATTTACCGTCCTTTATGGCTTCACGACAGTAATTGTCATGTCAGGGTATATATTTGGATTTTCAGATTTGTCAACATCTTATGAGTACCTATTTCCGCTACTGTTGAGATAATTTCATTCAGTGTTTATGAAGAACAATCAAACATCTCCAGATCTGAGATTTGTAACCTGCCTTTTTCGTTCAGCACAACCTTCAGTGCTTTTGTCAAAAGTAAAGACATTTTTTAGACCCCGGTTTTTCTCAAGTTTTGGTATTGATGGGATAAATGATACGGAATCGACGCTGATTGGCTGACAGTAGACATAGAGTTTCCTGGGCTAAACCCTCCATCTTTACTGGACATTTGGGGTTTGTCTCTCTCCCAAAATCCAATCAGAATCATTCAATCACCCAACCATTGTTCATGTAAAGGTTATATATGGGTGTCCCCATAGTAGTGGCACACGAAATTGCCTGTTTCGTCGCACTTTCTTTAACTCCATTAATATTGGTTTGTGAGGTGTTGAAATCGACAGACAACGTCACAATCCCGAATTCCACACCCCATGGCACCGACGAAAACGTTACGTTTTGAAAGCCTCACAGGTGTTGCTGGAGATCCTATAAAACATTGTTAAATAAAAGAGTACATCGGTCAGAGTAAATCTATAACATCGACGTCATTGTGATAGCTGGAAAGTTGTCACTGGAGAAATCCGGCCTAAGGGCAGTTTAGTTTAGATAAGGTCTGATTTTAACTGCACCGGTAAATGCTTTCCTTATAGTGGCTTATACAATCTCTGACATCAGAGCTTAAACAGAATCACGAAAAAAAAAAAATTACGAGTGAGCTTCATTGCAATATATTTGACGACATTGATCTAGGGTTACCCAAAATGCTGTATTGTCAACATACAATAACATTAAAACAATGCAATAGTTTCGGGGATGCGTGTTCTTGGTTTACGCAGGAATACAGTATAAATAAAAATATAAAAAAAAAGAAAACAAAAGGAAAAAAAATGCTAGATCCATTAAGGCACTTTCAAAATCAGTCAAAATCAACAGAAATCATTTTAAATGTGATAACCACTTCAAACTTAGTTCTTTCACATGTAAAATAACCTGATATTAAAATATGTTTTCAGTATTTTATCAGCAGCAGCATCTGCACCGCACACAATAAAGTCCATCCGCTAAGTTTACGTCATGCTACATGTAATGAATACAAAGTTAAGAGGTATAGAGATTGTATCAGGGCAGTATTTTGAAATTTTTTACTATTTAATTAGTTTATGGCATAAACGTTTTTATGATGCCATAAGGCAATGCGAAGAGAAAACGAAAGTGAAAATTCCAGCTTCGTGCATGAGATGAACATGAAAATACGATTGTTGCCAACTAAACTAAAGCCTCTATATTCCCCTTCGGTCGTACGTGGGAAAATCTTCACGCAGTCTGCGGTTGGGAGACTGCGGTTGCGGTTAGTTTGTATAAGTAATAGAATTGAGTGTTGTGTAATATAGCAATAAAATAAATTCAAAAAAAGCCTCTATAATCACGGGAATTCCCCTACCTCCATTCGGGTGAATGGAGCCTGACATTCTTACTTCTGGTATATACATGTGGCACTTGTTACAGGCACAGGTTTCCAGTAGAATGATTTTTCGTGGAAGGTATCTAATGTGAGTGAAGGAACTAGAACTAGATCTTGAAGTCAGAAAAGGGGAAGAAAGGGAGCTGTTGTCTATCATTCCAACTATATCATTTGTTCTTTATTTTTAGTCTTATTTCTTAATCAGAAATACGAATACCTCAATACAATTAAGACCTACATTATAGGGCTGAGACCAAGGCAGCGACGGCAACGTGATACAGGGTGAAACACGACCTATTGCCAATCTACCTTAGTTGGGGTTTTATTCTAGATCTTCATGTAAATGCATAAATAGTAGCAAATTACTACCCCCCTAGCACTATGGCTTAAACAGAATTAGGTACAAAACGCAGTGAAGTGTATTGCAACTGATTAAATGTCACTGGTCTAGAATTACCGGTACTCAGAATGCACATTTAACATACAATAACATTAAAACAATGCAAAGGGACGAGTCTTCAGCACTGGAATCTATAATATTCAATGACGGTACATAATTATTGTAACATTATTATAAGGAGTCGCATTGCTAAAAACAACAAAACATTTGTCAATGAATAATGTATAACTCAAGCTCTGGTTTGACGGGCCACAGATTCTGCAAAGTTAGAGGGTCTAAATCCAGGGCCCGTATTTATCAAATAGCTCAAGGCATCAGTCCCAAATTGCAAGTGCTTAACTCAGAACAGCAAAGGGCTTATATTGTGGTTGGTACATTGCTCTGCAGTAAAGAATACGTGTGTTGTAAACTTCCCCAATGCTGTCGCTGTGAGTTCAAGCCCGGCTCATGCTGGCTTCCTCTCCGACCGTACGTGGGAAGGTCTGTAAACAACCTGCAGATGGTCGTGGGTTTCCACTGCCCGCCGTCCATAATGCTGGCCATCGTAGTATAAGTGAAATATTTTTGAGTACGGCGTAAAATACCAATCAAATAAATAAATAAACTTCCAAGAACAAACAATTTTAATTGTGGCTGTGTTTGAATTTTTAGTTAAAGACGCTTGTTACTGGACCCTGTATTTTAACAGCATGTCACGGATATTATGCACGCACTCACCGTCGATCCACTCCCAGTGTCCTTCTGTACGTTGATCTGTTAAGCCGAGCCATAGACATGCTCTGAAGAAAACCTTCTCCAACAGCTGCCTCATGTCCGGGTGTTTTCTTATCAAATTGTCGTCAGCCATGGCAAGTTGCCCGCCACGATTACCACAACGTCTTTTGGCCTCATACCATGCCACCAGTAAGTAGTTCAACTGATAACATTTGTCGTCGTATTCCATCGTACGCACGGATGCTGACATATTTCTTTTGTTGTTACACAACGGTTGGCCATGGTGCACTGAAATCAATGTATATTTATTAAACAGGCCATCCTGGACGTAATTAAATTTTACAGAAATAAATTGGCAAAGGTATAATTAAGTAAAGTTTTTATTACCCGTTCTTTTGAAATATTTTTCCAGATTCTTTCAAAAGTGCAAGATTTGTGGGTATGCCTGATTTTCTGCAATGTTTATTTTAATTATTGCCATACATATACTACTAAATGAAAATATGCATTAAATATTGTGAGTTAATGAATTAAAGGTTTAGTTTCAGGTATTATCATACAACCAAGAAACAACTGTTTTTGCACGTGAGAATTGCGGCAACTAATATCACAATAAACAGGAAATGAACTTTTTAAATGAACTAAATATCATAGCACCCATCTCAAAAAATGTGTTTTGAAAGATCTGAACTCATTTTGAATACATCGTAGATCGCAGATTGGCCCAGCTTGCTCAGGGGCATCGGGTCTTACTGTATCTCTTTCACACTGGAGAGTCCATAGCCCTGTCTATAATGCCAATTTACGTGAAATAAATAAACTTTAAAAACAAATCCTAAAGAAAAAAGACAATTTTAAAGATTTTTCATTTCACGTTAATGCATCTAATAGTTGTTTACGAAATGGAGTAGAAATCGCTTTACTCACCGCTCTGCAATACGACCAGTAAATACATTAGCCTTAACCCCGGGCCATTATGTAAAGAAGACTGTTCAACATTTACACCATTGTAAATTCTACACCTTTGGAAAAATATTCATGGTAAGTATAATGTCAGTAAATGAATGTCTTATACATTAAAGAAGAAAAAACAAAACAAAACAAAAACAAACAAAAAATGAAAAAAGAAATGCAATTGAATATATATGGTGGTCATATTCACCTAGACAGTTGCGATTCTTTAGAGGCTTTCACATCGTTGTTTCGAAGCGGATGGCCAGTGCCTGCTAAAATAAATGTACATTGCAGCTGTAAGCGGTGTCAGTTCAGGAGAATGGCTGAATAGAGTGGATTCACAGGCGAATAATTCAGGTTTAGTTGCTTGGAAGGCTAGCGCAGCGTAAAACTCACGAGTCTCTCCCCATTGCGGTCGCTGCGAGTTCAAGTCCAAGATTTCAAGAGTCCCCCTCCGGCCGTACGTGGGAAGATTTTGGAGCAGCCTGCCGATGGTCGTGGGTTTCCCTCGCTCTGCCCGGTTTCATCCCGCCATAATGCTGGCCGCCGTCGTATACGTAAAATATTCTTGAGTACGGCGTAAAACACCAATCAAACAAATAAAATTAAATCATATTTTGCAGGTTCTGGTTAACATAGCACGTATCCAGGCAGTTTACGTTCTCCCTGGTTCAAAGATGTTGTAGTGGACGTACTGTCCAGTGCAAGTAGATTTCCGGTAATTTGTTGTGGACATTCCAGCGCAGATTTTTGTGTGCATAAAGTGACGGGGAAGCGGGGGGGGGGGGGGGGGGACTCTTCATGGGTGAATTTCTGTGCGAATTGAATGAGTTCAGGTTGTTTAATATCGTTGGGAAGTTCTCAGGTTTGGCAAGTACTAGTGTGTCATCAACATACTTGTGTGTCATCAACATACTAGTGTGTCCTCGATATACTAGTGTGTCATCAACATACTAGTGTGTCATCGACATACTAGTGTGTCATCAACATACTAGTGTGTCATTAACATACTAGTGTGTCATCAACATATTAGCGTGTCCTCGACATACTAGTGTGTCATGAACATACTAGTGTGTCATCAACATACTAGTGTGTCATCAACATATTAGTGTGTCATCAACACACTAGTGTGTCATCCACATACTAGTGTGTCATCGACATACTAGTGTGTCATCAACATACTAGTGTGTCATCGACATACTAGTGTGTCATCAACATAACGGTCGTAGCATTGTATGACCCTATCATTTATCAGTTGTTGAATTACTGTCTTTTCTAATTCAGTCATGATTTTGTTGGCAAGGGTGGCCTAATGGAGACCCAGTGGACACACTGTCTATCTGTTCGTACATGACAGGGTTGAAAAAAAAGGGCGTTTTTGTGCGCGAATCCAGAAATAGCTTTTTCAGCGTGGATTTTCGAAAAGTTTTCATTGTCTACACCCACTAAATCATTCATCAGTGGAAATCTGCCGAGCCTTCTATTGTTTGTTTGTGTAACTGAACTGTATACATATATTAGCTACTTGTGTGACTTTTTACGAATCCTGAAGATGACAAATACATTTTTTTCGAAATATAAAAACGACAAATATGCGACGTCTCAGTTTCTTTTGAATAGCCATGCTTTTTCTTTATGCTCAGCTCACTGTTGGATCAACACGCTATTGCCTGCACTGTATATACATGTATTTCAGGCTTGCAACCGGCCGACAACATATCAGGTGCACTTTACATAGGCTAAGAAGAGACCAAGATAAATTTACTCAATATGGAAGACATGTCATTCAACCAGTTTGAACCAAAACTCTTTGACCATTTAATGAAGGAGTTTGACATTGACAGCTGAGAACATTCCGATGCAGTCACTTGGAGAAAGTTGGATCGCTTCATTTTAGTTGTCCATTCTTTTCGAAATGTCACATCACGGTGAAACCTGAAGAAGCTGAAATCTGAAACCATCCCACTCTTTTTGGAAGATCTGAAAATGACGTAATAACCCAAATGTGAAGGTGGGGAAATATCTATAAATGAATGTGTTGTTTGCTGATAAAATCTCAGCATAGAACAAAATGGCGCCGACTGATCAATTCAACACGCCGGGCTCGTCATAGTGGCAACCACAGTTCACTGGGTTTGGGACACTTCGGGGTGTTCACCTTGCCCCGAACAAGGTCAACGATGACGTAATTTCTGACCTTTGACGGAAATTATGCATAACATAGTGGGGTAATAAACAAGTTTAAAAACACCAAAAACAGGAAAATTTTAAAAAAAATTCTCTTTCATAACCACATCATTCTTCATTTGACATAAAAACATTTGACATATCGACTGCATGTCTTCGTCGCGTTACTCTCTTACATGTGACCAGCTTTATTTAAGATTTGTATGTTATCTTTCTTTACATATTCCTTTGCAAATTGGTGTTTTAGTTTGCTTTGAGAATCTGTCTTGCAGTTATCGATTTAAAAGACAAAACAGGGTTCAGGTGACGTAA
Source organism: Liolophura sinensis (assembly GCF_032854445.1). NCBI lineage: Eukaryota > Metazoa > Mollusca > Polyplacophora > Chitonida > Chitonidae > Liolophura > Liolophura sinensis. The sequence goes on along the minus strand of NC_088296.1, from coordinate 1,429,145 downwards.
GCCGAAATAGACGTGGTTGGGCAACATCATAAACATATGCGTTATGCTTTATACACTTCCTGTGGAATGCTCTATCGATGTCCATATACATGTGCTCCAATGTTGTCTGTTCTTTAAACCACCACCTAAACCCAAAATGAAACAGGCCCCCTAGGCAGATCCCCGAGGCAGACCCCCGAGGCGACAGCGTTTGTTTATCTATTTTTACGTGATTAGAGTTTTACGCTCTACTCAAAAATATTTCACTTAAACGATGGTGTCCAACATTATAGTGTGAGGAAAACTAGATCTGAGATCTGTTTCATTCTTCCCAGCTTAGCTTTCGAAATATACATATCTGTACTCTTCCATTCACTCATCTGGACCGGCCCCGATAGCACAGTTGGTAGAGGGTCCGCTTCGGGAGGGGTAGATCCAGGGTTAATCCTGGATCGAGTCACACCTGGATCGAGTCACACCTGGATCGAGTCACATCCTTAAAAGAGGAAGTTGTAACTCTCTCGCTTGGCGTTCAGCATGAAAGGGACAGTGCAACGAATGTTTGATGCGTATCAGTATAATGGCTCGGACGGGGCAGCTTACTTTCCTTCGGTAAGTCGTCTGAGTGAAGCAGCACTAGATAAAAGAGCGGTGGAAAACCGTCCTGCAACAAGGAGGCTCATGACATACACTCTAAGGATCCCTTCGTCGTCATGACTGAAAAATTGTTAAGTACGACGTTAAACCCCAAGTACTCACTCACTAACCTGGAGCCTAGCCTTTTCGGGTGTGCTGTCCTCAACGTGTCAAAGCTGTACGCTACAAGAACATGTCTTCTCCAAGCCTGCAGTAACCGTGACTTCATATCACCTAGTTATTCGTGAATAGCAACGACCATGACGGCACAATTAACGGAAATGCGCCTGGCGGATCGGCAACGTGCAAAGCTTCGCTGACCACCAATTAATATCGAGGCAGCGTTCGGTTAAAGATTAACTGGTATTGGATGCAAATCAATGAGGTGTACACCTATAAACGTGCGAGTCACAAATTGTTTGTGGGTTTTAACTTTAATCTGTGTTTTAGTATTGAACAGCAGAAAGTGTAATCAACTCTTGTGAGAAATGAGATGATCTTCATTTTGGGAAGAGCACCAGACTCCACCATAGCAACAGAGTTACTTGATTCCAAAAAGGTGAGATGGCAATATGGCCCACCGACCTCAAAGATGGGGGGAACCCGGAAGAGCCCAGGGAATACCCAGATTGCTGACAGACATTCCTAGGTGCGACTGAAGAGGGTGCCTGTATGAACTGGACTTGAACTCACACGGGCCGCAATAGTTGAAGAGTCCTGAGTCATTACACTACGCTAGCACGCTAACCATTCGTCCATGGCGGTCGCCGTCGCCACCCGGATAAAAACAACGTCCTTCATCAGACAACTGACAAATCTACTGAAAAGTGGTCCGTTTTAGAAAGAGGTTTTAGGTCTCCGCCTAAAAGAAAAAAAAAACAAAAACAAAACAAAACAAAAAAAAATTCACATTTTGTTTATATGCATCAAATCGATAAAATGGCCCTCTGCAACTAGATGGGAAATAGACACATTGACAGATTCTCTGCGCATTGACGCAAGGGCTTCCCTGATATGCGGTTGAAGTTATGTAACAGGTGATAGCCGATAAAATACGCCAAGCTAAAATATTTGTTGCTAACCATCAGCCTACTACTGTATGCCGTCAAATTCATAAGATATCCTGTTCTGTGTAATGCTGGCATTGTTTTGTCTGACGAATGATACCGTGAATATATGGCAGTGTCTTTAAATTTCATTATTAATCTCATAAACATGCAGGTGCCCCTTTCTCATTGTCCTTGTACGACATGCTGTTAGCTGAAGTAAATAGCGTTGATTCACCCGCATGTTGTTGAGAGTCCTTCCCACGTACGGCCAGAGAGGAAGCAAACATGAGCTGGACTTGAACTCACAGCGACGGCATTAGTGATAGGCTCTTCGGTCATTGCGTCACGTTGGCACGCAAACCACCACGGGTGCCCCTCCATTACTCAAATCACATGACTAAAGACAATGCTGATGATTGGTTTAGAGCAGCTATGACATCACTGCAAAATTATGAATTCTTTTAAAGGATGGAGCGTAAGGATATTATTCGCACACATCTTCAGACACATAGTTGCACATGGGTTTCGTGAAAGTAATACTCATGAGCTTAAGCAATCATGCACTGCGTATATTTCCAACGTTACACGGGTTTTCAGTCATGAATAATAATTTTTCCTTCAAATAAAATAAATGTTATATATAATTTTCACTGTGCACATTTGAAATGTATACATTCCTTTGTTTAATATTGATTTTATTTGAATCAAAAAGCCTGGACTTCTTCATTAGTAAGAAACATAATACGCATGTGCGGTCAAATCTGCAACGCATGCGCATTTGTAATATGCACCACGGGATGTAGAACTAGGAACGATGCCATGGTAACAAGCAGTAACAACAGCAACAACCTCGTTCTCCCGTGGAGCAATTCGACACGTTTAAAAATAACACATGGACATGGGACATTGTATTCACTGTTTATTTCGTATCAAAAATAATCGCCTTTTAGAAACATTTACATCAAAATTAGGTACAGTTCTGTTAGTTACTGGATGGCTGCTGGCAGACATCTCGGAAATGTTTTTTTGTTGTTTTTCTTGTTTGTCTTGGTTGTTTGTTAAAGACTACAAAATAATGGCACAAAGACACAGTATATAGTCCTCACATTCCTGAAGGGGTGGTAGCCCTAAGGGGTGGAGGGCACAGCATAAAGGTGTACAGACTTAAAGAAAATAAATGTTTGAACTTAACGGTACTTAAGTTAATCGACTCACACCAACAATTAATTACTTGTCGATGCAAGAAAAAGACGACATTTTTTAAATGTCTAATTGATTTTTTGAAAATCTTTTGTGGATTTTCAATGGCGCCTGTGCCTAAAATATAAATATGCAACTTTTAATCTGAGATAAATACGTTAAGCAACGTTCTGCTTGGCATAGGAAAATACCAGATTTGTAACGTTTACATAGTAAATTGAAGCACAACAAAATGTTTAGGCATTGCGGGAATAGGAGTTGGCAAGGATCGAACCTGCGTACAGTCTGCAGTAAAGGCCATTCAGCACTTTGTCTATATGCAACAGGTGTGTACTAATCAACCTTACCATACTATTGAATGTTTTATCTGTGAGAATCTTCAGGAGTGAAAGGTTTGCATCTTTCCCAAAATATGAAGTATTCAGGAAGTCAACCATTGTCCTCGTAAAATTCGTGTTGATGCAAACAGAAATAAAGGGTTGAATTTTGCAGTAAAACTGACGGTCAAGACACATTTATATGTAGACAGAACGGATCTTGGCTCACTAGTAGGAAGCCCACTTTATGTTACGAGCACGTAAAAGCCATGGCGCCGTAATACCTACACTGCTCGTTGCCATGGTAATTACGTGCTAGTAAGGTTAAGAAGGCTTCGTACAAGTGGGCCTGTATTGTAGGTAATACATCGCCATGGTAGTTACGTGAACGCGCAACGTGTGGTTTGTTAAATATTGGTAATATCGGATCAGATGTTTTAATTTCCTTTCCCCTTTTCCAACGTCGTCTTTCATTTTCTTTTATTTTAATGCATTGGTCATTTTGTTAAGGAAATATAATATTCTTTTTAAAAAAACACCCAAGAATTATGCGCTTTGTGAAGATTTAACAGAACGATGTTTCGGGTTCGGGGATGAATTGAACATGTATCAATCGATCTCTTGTGTATATATGAGTCAAGTAACATTTGTACAGTAAAAATGTAAACATTCTAATTTCTACATTTTACTAAATAGGGTGTATATTTATAGATTTACTACAAAACAAACAGAAAATAACAAAAATCGCATTACGTGAACCATACAATAGGAGAACTTAACATATCGTAGACTATATTACAAGCTAGGACGCCTTATCATCACAGGTTATATACAGTTACATACACCATTCTGTATCGGGTATATAGGATCTAAATATTTTTTTAGTACATAGTGAGAAAATGATCATCAAAGAGCAGCTATGGTTGCCTTGGTAACTATATCAAACGCACGCGCGTGACAAGACTTGGTAGCTACATATTCAAAGTAATCTTACAAGTATTCGTCTCCGTATTGATTTTTTTTTCACTGAAGAAAGTTACAAATCTGCTAATCTGACTAATCAAATAGGTTGTCCGACCTTTATCGTCTCGCGCTTGGTCAGCAGAAGCTGCACAGCACCATTCTGATTGGTCTAATATGCTATATATATATATATATATATATATATATATATATATATATATATATATATATATATATATTTATATGGTATTAATTTTGAAGGCGTAATAGAGTGATATAGGCCTATTTACAGTAGTTTGTCTGTGTGATGAAATATACATGTTTCGACATGCGATAGCAGTCACTGAATATTGATGGATATACCACTCTTCACTTCACAAAAAAACAGGATTATGTCACTTGTAGATGGAATGAATCTAATGGAATGTTCTGAAATGTTCTTTAAATGACATAATAACATAATCACACGATAATCATGTCGGACTGTATCCAAAAGAAACTAACAACTTAGAACAGTATAATAGCACAAGGGTTTGTGAAAGCTGAAAGCATTTACAACGTACATGTATTAACAAATGTCAAATCTAGAAGCAATAAATGATGTGAAACTGTTTGCCTCTATGAAATAATTATGAATTTCTTTAAAATCATAGAAAAGCTAAATCTGAAAAAAAGCCTCAATGACCCAGATAAAAATTTCAAAACACGGTAACGAGGACCTTGGCTTTATTTCAGGAGATTTCCGGAACATATCACTAATTTCCATATGGCGTTACTTTCCTTCCTTTGATTGTATGTGTGTTTGTAAAGCTTTTATGACCGAAACCCACGAGAATCTAGCCAATCGGTGATGAGGTCAAAGTTCTTGTTCATCCAGTCAATGTTTGACTTGGTCTTTTCCACGGCCTGTTGAAACGCACGTGCCCCGGAACCTTGATTTGGATGGTCGGCCATGAATTTCTCCAACTGCAAAGATAGTTGACGTATATACATGAAGCTGCCATTGGTTTTTAAAAGAAAATATGGAGTGAGTGAGTGAGTTCTTGGTGTTTAACGTCGTACTTAACAATTTTTCAGTCATATGACGATGAAAGAAAAGATGGAGGTTGTCTCCCCGTATTACTTATACCTCTCTTAAACTGGAGGTAAAATCTGTCTACTTTTGCAACATTTAACCATGTGTCACAATTTGTGAATATTTGTCTGAAACACTGGACAATGTCGGATCTGAGACTATACCGAAGGAAGCCAAAAACGAACTGAGAACTAGTCACGCCAAACTGGACGATAAATTGACATTTATTACGGTTGTAAGGCTATTTACATGTAGAACCCAGGATTTTGAATTTTTACTGTCGAATATTCACGCGTCAATGGCTCGAAACTGCGATCATGAGCTATCTTATAGTCTCGTTTATAGGAGAGCTCGCGAGAATGCGATTGGCCTGGATTGAAAGCGCCACTCGTGAGCCCCGTGGTTAGAAGTGACGCGCCATTCCCAGTGTGACAGGAATCAATGCAGTATTAGAACTTTCGATTTTCACCATTTTTGGTGGACAGGTGCATGCTTGGTATCAAAATGATGGAAACTGTCTAAACTTTGGACATGCAGGAGTTTCGATGATGATAGTTTGAAATTCTTGGCGAGACGACCCAAGAATACAGATGGTGATGTAGTTGCGAGCGACACTCCCTTGGCGTTGCTAGACACCCCTCCCAGCTGGCGGCATAAAAAGGTCCAGATTTTGACGGTCAACCGATGTGAAGATTTTTATGGCTGCTTTCCCACAGTCTGGGTAAGGTAAGCACCAAATCTTATTTGCCGTGGAACGTTTGGGGCTGAGTTACAGCACTAAGCGGTAAGATTGTCGCTTAGATCTGAGGCCTGATAGGCCCCACTCTCTAACATTTTATTACAATGAAGAAACGTATACCGTACAATAGAGAGAAAGTTGTCCTACCTTTTCTAACTCCTCCGCTGTGTTGAAAGATTGCGTGACGGCCCCAATCAGGCGAGAGAAACTGAAAGAGCCTCCTCCGTAGCTGTGGAATGAAATAAAAATATCCATGAGCGGTTTGGCCTTGTGATTAATGCCCTGGAACGTCGATGGCATACAAGTGACGCCTAGATTCATACTATTTCCTGTGAAATATGGCTAGCTATCGTCTATAAACTAAACTTCATAAACTTGTACTCTAAACACGACTGTTAAAGGATTTAAACGGCAGATTACCACTCACCTTTCTAAAAGTACATCCCATTTCCCAACGAAGAAGTCCCATACCATCAGTCGACCAATGGGATTTCTTGAAACATAGATGATGGTGCTGACTGCGTCTTGTCTCCGGATCTCTGACTGGTCTAAGGCGCGCTCCAAATATCTAAGAATTAGAACAGTGATACGCATGTATTTATACGTGTGTTTTGACAAGCAAAAATGTGTCATTACTTTTTCAAAGCCTTACCCACTGTTCGTCCATCTTGGACAGCATGCAGTCGATGCCGCTAGTGTTGTGGTTTGTCTAGTCTAATGCCCACTTGTCTTGCACGAAATACGGTGTGCATATATCAACTATTTAATAGTGCGTCAGTAAAGAGCCAAAAGGTGGGTGGTTTTCCCCGGGCTCACATAATACTGACATCACACATAAGTAGAACATCGTTAAGTATGACATTTAGCAGCCATACATAGTAAGTAGATCACACTTTGTAGGCGTTTGATTATATCATGCTAATAATAAGCAAATTTGGTGCTGCTTGCCATTGAGACCGGCTAGTCAGTGTACTTATTAGACCAGTGACGTCTAATCAATTGCAATGGACATCACTGCATTTTGTTCATTTAATTCTGCTTAAGCCATTCTGCTTTGGGGGGGGGGGGGGGTGCGAGGGGGTGTAATTTGCTGCCATTTAAGGATTTATATGAACAGTTAGAAACTGAGGTAAATTGGCAAGAAACCGTATTTCACCCGTTACGTGTGACCGTTTGCCAATACTGGCACTGTCATCGTTGCTCTGTTTTTACTGTGCCTTCTGTAAGTCTTTCAGTTCGACCCAGGCGTCAGAGGAGCATCCCGTGGGAGACAGGAGACGCGCCTTCTCCGAGGTCATCCCGGACTGTGTCATACCGCCAAAGTACAGCCGCCATTGTAATATCGCACCTTGGCGGACACTCTAACCATTAGGCCGCCCAAGGGTCCAGGCAAGCAGAGGGAGTTGTTAAGACTCTGAATTTAGAAGCCTTACCTGTTAAGGATCCAAATGTCGGAGGAACATCCCATGGCAGACAGGAGTCGCGCCTTCTCGGACGCTACCCCGGACTGCTTGTACTGGCTGTAAGCAAAGTTCCACTCCATGATCCCACCCTCGCGGATGGCCGTGCAGTATACGAAGGATTTGAGGTCCGCCTTAACCCTGGGGACAGAAAGACAAGACAGTTACGTTCTTTGGAACGATAGCCCTAGCCTAATATGTTACATCGGGGTGGATCTGGAAGTTAGTTAAAGATCGTGAAAGTGTTGACAAGTGATCATTGCGTTATATATAGGTCATATTTTGTTCCTACTGTGGAATGTTGTAACTTACGACTAACCAGAAGGATCATTGTAATGTACTGCTGGCCAGACAGATCATTATGTCGTTACTGATGTTGTAACTTACGGCTGGCCAGATGGACAACAATCTTAGTATTGATATTGTAACTTACGGCTGGCCAGACGGATCATTGTGTTATTATTGATGTTGTAACTTACGACTGGCCAGACAAATCATTGTGTTATTATTGATGTTGTAACTTACGGCTGGCCAGACGGATCATTGTGTTATTATTGATGTTGTAACTTACGGCTGGCCAGACGGATCATTGTGTTATTATTGATGTTGTAACTTACGGCTGGCCAGACGGATCATTGTGTTATTATTGATGTTGTAACTTACGGCTGGCCAGATGGATCATTGTGTTATTATTGATGTTGTAACTTACGGCTGCCCAGACGGATCATTGTGTTATTATTGATGTTGTAACTTACGGCTGGCCAGACAAATCATTGTGTTATTATTGATGTTGTAACTTACGGCTGGCCAGACGGATCATTGTGTTATTATTGATGTTGTAACTTACGGCTGGCCAGACGGATCATTGTGTTATTATTGATGTTGTAACTTACGGCTGGCCAGACGGATCATTGTGTTATTATTGATGTTGTAACTTACGGCTGGCCAGACGGATCATTGTGTTATTATTGATGTTGTAACTTACGGCTGGCCAGACGGATCATTGTGTCATTATTGATGTTGTAACTTACGGCTGGCCAGACGGATCATTGTGTTATTATTGATGTTGTAACTTACGGCTGGCCAGACGGATCATTCATCCACCCCGTGAACAATTCCGTGGCGTTCCGCACACAATCCTCCACGCCGTAGTCACACGCCAAACCAAACACTATCTCACGTATATAGCTGTAACAAATATACATCCAAAATTTACTCCATTTAGTTTGAGACGTGTGTTGAAAGGAAACCTAAACATTGTGGGCCTATACTCGAGACTATATCACTTATTCGATGGCCGATATTACTAAATGAGTGAGAAAAATGTACAGGGTTCATCGCAAACCACGGCACCGAACCGATTCCTTCCACCTTCTCACAGTTTGATCGCGTCGCTTCCCTGAAAGTTCATTATGAAATGTGAACATCGAAGGCTTTAGTAATGTGATTCAGTTAATAACTTCTATGAAGTTGCCAAGCTTGACATAGACAGTGCTTCTGTTGTGTGTAAACCACATGATTGAAAATGTAATCGAACTCAGCAATAAAAGGAAGGAGTATTTGAATTCATGGCAAAAACGTGCAATTTTGGAAGTATGAGCATACGGAAACGTTAGCAGAATCACCGGTCTGTTCCCCCTTTAAGCACAAATTGTCTTTTTCACTAACAATAACATCTTACCAAAGAATTCGGTAAGTTAATTTTCCACGTGCACCATAATTAGAAAAAAGCCACTTTGAATAATAATTTGTCGGTTCATACTCACGCATTGAGATGATCGCCATCGACCTGCCAGTCGAGTTTAGAATACGCCGCTTGGGACATGTTCTTCATAAAGCTCTGAGAACAACAGAAACATGAAGTGTAGTAGAGTAGCCTCAAGAATGTAAGTAATGGGCCGGCCTCCGTTTCCTCATGCATTCACCAGAGGTATGTAGGTAATGGGCCCGCCTCCGTTTTCTCATGCATTCGTCAGAGGTATGTAGGTAATGGGCCGGCCTCCGTTTTCTCATGCATTCGCCAGAGGTATGTAGGGAATGGACCCTGCTTTCAGGGAGATTCATAGACAGGGATCTGTCATATGCGCTGGAAACCACTACCTTAACTGGAGTCTGGCTATCGTCTTTCGCGGAATGCTTAAACCAAATATAAGCGTCATGTCCGATATTCGTATATCACTCGTAGTCGGTAAAGGGCGTTCTAAGTCGATAATCGCAAGATCCATTTCCAAAACAACGTTTAACAACAGCCCCCAAAGACAACGGTTTGTAAGAAATCATGCAAATAGGAAATAAAGCCGGTAACACACAAGAGAGAAGCGGTGATCAGTTTTCAATGATGTCGGGCAGACAGTTGACACTCCAGTCATGAATTCCATTTTTAAAGTTTAAATTGGTAGTCCATGAATGAGTTCCAGGTCAGATAGCAATTACACGAGGTATGTCAGTCGCGCTTTGATTGCAACTGTTCATAAAGGGCCCTAGCCCCAGCTTATGCGGTATAAGATACAGTTCGAAAATGACCAGCGTTACAGACCTTAACCGAACAGATTGTGATTCAAAAGTAACGGACGATTACTTCTTTCCCATTAATATGTAAGGATCTCATACTACAAGAGGCGCCATCTATGATATTACACACGACATGCTGCTCTGTATAATAGCTGTTTACAAGATAGATGGTTAGACTCGGCAAGCGACCAAGGGGGTTACTGGTTCAAATTCAGTTCCCACGTTGCAGCTGACTATTTTTTAATGATCAATAAGCTGGTTTATTCTCTACTCTGATCGATTTCTTCGTCCGTCTTTGTTTTATTCTTGACTGTCGTTTAACGCCATACTCAACAACGTTTCACTTATACGATGGAGGTCTGTTTTATAGGCGAAAAAAGCGGATCCGAGGTAAAAACCACCAACTTTTGACAAGTTACTAATATGCTTTTCTCCATGCGACTTACCAGACACCAGATTGGTGGCATTCGAGTGGTTTTTAAAAAGCGTTGAATTGCGGTTCACAGACGGTGAAAACGGGGAATCTCAGAAACCGTGTGCCGTCAACATTTTCGGATGCCACATGTATGCTAATGTGCATTGACAGCGCAGACTGTTGCATTTAAAAACAGCGTGAGTATTTGGAGAGTCCCTCAACTGTACGTCTGATACCGGCAATAAACAAGCGTGGTCGTCCTGTTCCTTAAACGTAAATAAATCTTCATGTAGACAAACCTTTAACTTGTTTTGATTAGCAAGGTGTTGCTGGTGTTTACTGGCTCAATTCAATATAATGTCGACTTACCGAAAACGCGCCATAAGACGCAGACTTGGAGAGCATCAGGTCAACATTAGAGAGTTCTCGGTCTGCGGCCACCCAGGGGACGTAACTCTCTTCCTGACTCAGGTAACCTATCGTGTCCAAGGCAACAGTTAGATCTAACCATCCAGCCCTGGAAATGTAAATCATAGAATCTTATATATTCTGTAAATATTTATCATACATATACAAATCATCTTTTCTATAGAGTTTAGCCATAAAAAATGTCAACAGATTTTATCGTGGGAAGGTTTGGCTACATCCTGCAGATGGCTGTAGGTTTCATCTGGGTTCTGCCCGGTTTCCGCCTACCATAATGCTGGCTGCCGTAATATACGTGAAATATCCTTAAATACGGCATAAAACAGGAATCGAATAAACAAATAAACCTAGGTTTTCACAGATAAAACTCATTATCTATGCCAACACAGATATATCTCATTGTCGATGACCACACAGATATATTTTATTGTCGATGACCACACAGATATATATCTCACTGTCGATGACCACACAGGTATATCTTATTGTCGATGACCACACAGATATATATCTCACTGTCGATGACCACACAGGTATATCTTATTGTCGATGACCACACAGATATATCTTATTGTCGATGACCACACACATATATATCTCACTGTCGATGACCACACAGGTATATCTTATTGTCGATGACCACAGAGATATATATCTCACTGTCGATGACCACACAGGTATATCTTATTGTCGATGACCACACAGATATATCTTATTGTCGATGACCACACACATATATATCTCACTGTCGATGACCACACAGGTATATCTTATTGTCGATGACCACACACATATATATCTCACTGTCGATGACCACACAGGTATATCTTATTGTCGATGACCACACAGGTATATCTTATTGTCGATGACCACACAGATATATCTTATTGTCGATGACCACACACATATATGTCACTGTCGATGATCACAGAGATATATCTCATTGTCGATGACCACACAGGGAGCCTCCGTGGCTCAGTTGGCCAGCGCGTTAGCGCGCTAACGCAGCGTACTGACCCCGGAGGCTCTCACCAATGCGGTCGTTGTGAGTTCAAGTCCAGCTCATGCTGCCTTCCTTTCCGGCCGTACGTGGAAAGGTCTTCCAGCAACCTGCGGATGGCCATGGGTTTCCCCGGGCTTTGCCCGATTTCCACCCACCATCTCATGGTCGATGACGACACAGACATATCTCATTGTTGATGATCACACAGATATATCTCATTGTTGATGACCACACAAATATACGTCATTGTCGATGACCACACAGATATACATGTATATCTCATTGTCGATGGCCACACACATATATCTTATGATCTATACCGTACCTGCTGTACCCAGTTACATGTATATATGTCTTCGCTGGAACCTGCATATGCTTAGATATCGAGCCTACATGTGTTTAGATACCGAACCTACGTGTTTAGATTACAAGACACTTTATATCACTTACTTTGCCAAATTCCAGGCGTCATTGATGATCTGTGCACGGTTAATTGGATCAATGACCTGAAAAAAATTGTATTCAAGAAAATGAAAACTTCATTTATTCATCCGATATATTTGTTATAAAACACCATAGTTCAAAATTTTCCATTTATACAATAGCAAATCCTGAAAATTCCATGTGTGAGAATCTCATTTTCACAAGCTGTCATGGTGTGTTGTTGTGTGGTAAAACAGACTGGACCCAATGCCGACATATTAATAGTACTTTCTCACTGAATCCCAACGCCGAAGACACCACACGCGACGCCACGCCCAAGCACATTATACCGACACCGACACCGACACCGACTCGACCAGTTCATTCATCTTCTGTTGAGCGCCAAACGAGGTAGGTCAGGCAACTGACTTAAATAACGGCCAGCTTTAATAATGGACTGACTGAGAAAATCTGGAATAAAACCACACCCCTTCAGCAGATACCTGAGAAACCTCTTTACTTGATGACTTATAACACGGCGTTCAGATTGTGGACAAATAGCCCAGGAGTTTACGTTAAAATGAAATGAAATAAAATAAATACTCACCGTGTGATTCGTGTTTAACTGCCTTATTAAACTAATCCAGTTTTCCGTGTCATAGTTCACTCTGTAGTATCCAAACTGCTTTGCGTTTCCAATAATCCAGCTGTTTGATTGGTCGGCTGGGATAGCTGATGTGTACGAGATGATTTTATCACCTGAAAAACAAAATGAAATAAATAAACGGAAACTTGACACCAACTCATATGAAAACCCCACCGAGTTACGGCTAATGTAAAACGTCGGAAAGTTTGCAGTGACATGAAAGAGGCTATGCCGTAGATTTTTGGTTAAAAATCCGCATTCACTATTCAAATCAAATTTTCTGAATTTACTAAGAATGGCTCAAATTATTGCCTTTCAGTAACTATACCTGTATTATTTACGGTGATAAAATGATTCATGCTACCTGCTTTATAAATTTTAAGAAACTTTATTAGCGATTTTCAAAGACTAGGTTGATATTTAATGAAAAAAGTAATATTTTTGGCTATTCTAAAGTTATATACATGTATCAATAATTGGAATGGATTTGCGCTGATTGAATTTTTGAAGAAAAAAATCTCAGATGTAGCTTCTTCAAATAGGTGGCTCAAAGGTTAAGCTGAAGGTTCGTATCATAAGCTCGTAAATATTCCCAGAGTTCCAAGCTACATTAAAAAAACGCCTAACTAGATCTGACAAGACGTCGTATTTCAGCGGTTACGTGTGACCATTTGCCAGTTACATGTATTACACTGTCGTCGCTGCTCTGGCGTCACTATATATGCTGCCAGTCTATTATAATGTGCTATTACACTGTCGTCGCTACTCTGGCTTCATTATCTATGCTGCCAATCCATTATTATTGGCTATTACACTGTCGTCACTGCTCTGGCTTCACTTTCTATGCTGTCAATCTATTATAATGTACTATTACACTGTCGTCGCTGCATTGGCTTCACTATCTGTGCTGCCAATCTATTATCATTGGCTATTACACTGTTGTCGCTGCCCTGGCTTCACTCTTTATACTGCCAGTCTTATATATGTGCAATTACACTGTCGTCGCTGCTCTGGTTTCACTGTCTATGCTGTCAATCTATTATAATGTGCTATTACACTGTCGTCACTGCTCTGGCTTCACCATCTATGCTGTCAATCTATTATTGTTGGCTATTACACTGTCGTCGCTGCTCTGGCTTCACCATCTATGCTGTCAATCTATTATTGTTGGCTATTACACTGTCGTCACTGCTCTGGCTTCACCATCTATGCTGTCAATCTATTATTGTTGGCTATTACACTGTCGTCGCTGCCCTGGATTCACTATCTACGATACCAGTCTATTATAATGTGCTATTACACTGTCTTCGCTGCCCTTGCGTCACTATCTATGCTGCCAGTCTATTATAATGTGCTATTACACTGTCGTCACTGCTCTGGCGTCACTATCTATGCTGCCAATGTATTATTATGTGCTATTACACTGTTGTCGCTGCCAAGGCTTCACTATCTATGATGCCAGTCTATTATAATGTGCTATTACACTGTCGTCACTGCCCTGGCTTCACTATCTATGCTGTCAGTCTATTATAATGTGCTATTACACTGTCTTCGCTGCCCTGGCTTCACTATCTATGCTGTCAGTCTATTATAATGTGCTATTACACTGTCTTCGCTGCCCTGGCTTCACTATCTATGCTGTCAGTCTATTATAATGTGCTATTACACTGTCTTTTCTGCTCTGGCGTCACTTTCTATGTTGCCAGTCTATTATAATGCGCTATTACACTGTCTTCTTTGCCCTGGCTTCACTATTTATGATGCCAGTCTATTGTATTGTGCTATTACACTGTCGTCGCTGCTCTGGCCTCACTACCTATGCTGCCGATCTATTATAATGTGCTATTACACTGTCGTCGCTGCCCTGGCTTCACTATCTATGATGCCAGTCTATTATAGTGTGCTATCACACTGTTGTCACTGCTCTGGCGTCACTATCTATGCTGCCAATCTATTACAATGTGCTATTACACTGTCGTCGTTACTCTGGCTTCGTTATCAATGCTGCCTGTCTATTATAATGTGCTATTACACTGTCGTCGCTACTCTGGCTTCAATATCTATGCTGACAATCTATTATTATTATTGGGTATTACACTGTCGTCACTGCCCTGGCTTCACTATCTATGCTACCAGTCTATTATAATGTGCTATTACACTGTCGTCACTGCCCTGGCTTCACTATCTATGCTACCAGTCTATTGTAATGTGCTATTACACTGTCTTCTCTGCCCTGGCTTCACTATCTATGATGCCAGTCTATTTTAATGTGCTATTACACTGTCGTCCCTGCTCTGGCGTCACTATCTATGCTGCCAATCTATTACAACGTTCTATTACACTGTCGTCGTTGCTTTGGCTTCATTATCAATGCTGCCTGTCTATTATTTTGTGCTATTACACTGTTGTCGCTGCCCTGGCGTCTCTGTCTATGATGCCAGTCTATTATAATGTGCTATTACACTGTCGTCGCTGCCCTGGCTTCACTATCTATTCTGCCAGTCTATTATAATGTGCTATTACACTGTCGTCGCTGCTCTGGCGTCACTATCTATGCTGTCAATCTATTATAATGTGCTATTACACTGTCTTCGCTGCCCTGACTTCACTATCTATGATGCCAGTCTATTATAATGTGCTATTACACTGTCGTGGCTGCACTGGCATCACTTTCTATGATACCAGTCTATTATAATGTGCTATTACACTGTCGTCGCTGCCCTGGCATCACTGTCTATGCTGCCAGTCTTTTATAACGTGCTATTACACTGTCGTCGCTGCCCTGACTTCGCTATCTATGCTGCCAGTCTATTATAATGTGCTATTACACTGTCGTCGCTGCCCTGGCGTCCCTATCTATGCTGTCAATCTATTATAATGTGCAAATACACTGTCGTCGCTGCTCTGGCGTCACTATCTATGCTGTCGGTCTATTATAGTGTGCTTTTCCGATATGAAAGCATTGATCACCTATAATATAGCAGTTCACCTGTAGATATAATACAACACGTGGGCAAACACACGTGATTATGGACTTCATAATTCCGCATCTACAACATTTATAATTCTTTTCATCAACATGAAATGTAGGGTTGATCTATTACATATCATCAGGTCATCCCCCGAAAGACTAAAAACATTTTATTTATTTATTTTTTTGATTGGGGTTTTACGCCGTACTCAAGAATATTTCACTTATACGAAGGCGGCCAGCATTATGGTGGGTGGAAACCGGGCAGAACCCGGGTGATAGCCAGGACCATCCGCAGGTTGCTGCCAGGCCTTCCCACTTACGACCAGAGAACAAGCCAGCACGAGCTGGACTTGAACAGACTTAAAATAAAAGTTATCGCTGTCAAATCCTACAAGCTGAGCAATTTCATTGCAAACCATCCTTTTTCTTCGCATTCTTGCGACGACTGCCACAAAGATCGTACAATGTGGTTTATTCTTCTTTTCATCTTAACCATTACGTGCGCCTTATGATTTCCAGTCGTGTATACCTTATTTGACATTTGAAATGTTTGAAATTTTAAATTCCCTTATCCATGCCTTAACTAAAATCTCCCATTATACATGACAGCATTTTTGTCTCCAATTATCTGTCCACTGTCTGCGGGACAGTCTTCCTTGTGAGAACAAAATGTCACCAATCAAATGAATAGCTTAACACAGAATGCATACTCTACAGTTTCAAGTAGAAATCAGAACTTTACAAAATTATGTAATATTTATTTTGACGGAGATTCCAAAAAGGAGAACGTCAACATATATGACTGCACTACATGTACTACAGACCCAAAGGTGTCAAAGGCGTATCTCTTAACAACAAGGTGTACTTATTGACAACAAGGAGTACATATGGCAATCCGAGAATATGGTGCACTGATGGATGACAAGGTGCACCTCTTAAAACAAGGTGTACTACTTGGCAACATGGTGTACTACTTGGCAACACGTTGTATTCCTCGATAACAAGGTGTACTCGTGGACAACACAATATACTAGTTGACAAGGTGTACTAGTGAACAACGCGATAAACTAGCTGACGACAAGGTGTACTCATTATCAGTAACTCACCCTCCGTCCGGTTCATCCGGTAAATGTTCCTGGTTGTAAAATCCGGAGACTCGCTGCTGACGATGGTCAGAGGGATGTTCCAGCTGTAGCTGTAATGACGATGAAAGTGATAAGAACAATGACATAAGTCTGCTAACGATGGTCAGAAGCATGTGCCAGCTGTAGATATAATTATGATGAAAGCAATAAGAACAATGACATAAGTCTGCTGACGATGGTCAGAGGGATGTGCCAGCTGTAGATATAATTATGATGAAAGTGATAAGAACAATGACATAAGTCTGCTAACGATGGTCAGAGGGATGTGCCAGCTGTAGATATAATTATGATGAAAGCGATAAGAACAATGACATAAGTCTGCTGACGATGGTCAGAAGCATGTGCCAGCTGTAGATATAAGAACAGTTCACCAGGGAATTAAGAGACTATATGACAAGCTGTAACCACATTATGTAAAAGATGAAAAGTGATAAGAACAACGACATACGGTAAGTCTGCTAACGATGGTCAGAAGCATGTGCCAGCCGTAGATATAATTATGATGAAAGTGATAAGAACAATGACATAAGTCTGCTGACGATGGTCAGAAGCATGTGCCAGCTGTAGCAATAATAACAGTTCACCAGGGAATTAAGAGACTATATGACAAGCTGTAACCACATTACGTAAAAGATGATTCCGTGTTTTTATAGCTACACCAATTTAACATGTTTACATTGCAAGGCATATGTATTTAAAACCTTTTGATAACACCGCCCACATCACTGTTGATAACACCACCCACATCACTGTTGATAACACCACCCACATCACTGTTGATAACACCACCCACATCATTTTTGATAACACCACCCACATCACTTTTGATAACACCACCCACATCACTGTTGATAACACCACCCACATCACTGTTGATAAAAACACCAACATTGCCTTTGATAGGGACAATGGAATTGAATACAAAAACTAGTTCTACTTTAAATATGATAAGAGAATAGAGTTGAAGTTACTTCAGACACAAACAAACACATTAACGTGAGAAAACAGCATTCGCATGATATTCAACATTGCGTCTAATAAGACACTGCATCTCATCAGAACAATTGATGACATTGCGTCTGATGAGAACAACATTGCATTTGATAAGAACAATGACATTGCGCTTAATAAGACTGACGACACTGAACCTGATAAGAGCACGACAATGCGTCCGATAAGAACAACGACATTCCGCTTGATAAGAACAACGACACCGCGTCTGATAAAAACAACGATATTCGCCCTAATAAAAACAACGACGTTCCCCTTGATAAGAACAATGACACACCACTTGATAAGAACAATGACATACCGCTTGATAAGAGCAATGACTTGCGTCTGATAAGAGCAATCACATTCAGCCTGATAAGAAAAACGACATTCCACCTGATAGGAATAACGACACTGAGTCTGATAAGAGTTAACGACTTTGCGTCTGATAAGAACAACGACATTCGGCCTGATAAGAGCAACATTCCGCCTGATAAGAACAATGACATGCCGCTATGGGTCTGATAACAACAACGACAATCCGCCTGACAAGAGCAACGAGATTCCGCCTGATAAGAACAATGACATTGATTCGGATGAGAACAATGACACTGAGCCTAATACGACAACGACATTCCTCCTGATAAAAACAATGACATTGATTCTGATAAAAACAATAAAACTGATTCTGATAAGAACAACGACATTCCACCTGACAAGAACAAAGACATTGCGTTTGATAAGAACAACGACATTCCGCCTGGTAAGAACAACGGTATTATAATTAACAAAAACAACGACATTCCGCCTGATAAGAACAACGGCATTGAGGGAATGTGGAAACTTTCCCACCTCTGGTCCAGTCTGTGTATGTAATGTCCAGTCTGTGTATGTAATGTTCATTCTTGCTTTTGCGATGACGATTTGTGATTAGACTACCTTGTAACACAGTAAGCCTACTCCTGTATTACATGAGAATAACTGTCACTCCGGTTTAGATCCGAGTCGCCATTGCGTCAGAAAAGATAACCTGTTACATCGTGGATAAATGTGATTATTTATTTGATAGGTGTTTTACGCCGTATTCAAGAATATTTCACTTATACGGCAGCGGCCAGCGTTATGGTGGGATGAGACTGGGCAGAACCCGGGGAAAACCGTCATACATCCGCAGGTTGCTGAAAGTCCTTCTCACGTACGGCCGGAGAGGAAGCCAGCATGAACTGGACTTGAAGTAACAGCGCCCGCATGTTAGGGAGGCTCCTGGGTCATTGCGCCCTGCTGGCGTGCTAACATCTTCGGCCGCGTAGTCACCTAATCGCAACCAAAATTACAATGAAATAAATAAAATATTAAATAAATAAATGAACAAACACAACCGGGATGACACTACATTCACAGGACATAATCTAAAAAGACAAACACGGCACAACCAGGTGAGTGGTCTGGTAGTGTTGAAGCTCACTTGAATGGTGAAGGGTAGCGAGGGTCTTCAGGGGCGGTGTAGTCCCACAGGAATCTGGACTGAGAAACCCTCACGGAGCCTCCTTGTTGGCCAGTACGATTGAGAGTCACAATGGGGTAGTTCATCTGCAGGGTCCACGTGTCCATAATCTCCTTCACGTCCCACGCTACCTGAGCACCCCCCGCGGCATCCTCTTGCGATTGCTATCAAAATGAACCATGATAAATCAATTGCATTAAATCAGATGTTTCTTGATTTATTGATCTGATAAGACGTTTAACCTCGGACCTCGGGTGAGTATTTGACAGTTCTGACTGAAAGCCAGGATGTAGATTTGAACCCTTTCCCTCTGGATTTATAGGATTCTAACCTAATTGGGGTTTACGTTTTTATCATTTTTGTTTCTTGCATGGTTAGTTATGAATGTGAGTTACAGTTGTCTGGGGTTATGTTATTCATGGTGATCTAGGTGATCCTTTGAAAGGTTTTATGCAGGATGAAACAAAGTTCGAATACTGCTTTCGGAAGTTTACTTTTTGTACTTTTGCGTTAAGAAATATGCCAGGAACTTGGCGATGTGTCACTGGTTTTTGGAGTTTCCATATATTTAATATATTAAATTAACAAAACAACGTAAATCATCAATTACATGTAAAGAACGAAACAAAACCTTAAGTAAAAGCCGCTGATTGCCCAGAAGGAATTTCACCTCATTCTCTTTGCTCAGTGTAACTTTATAATTTCGCCCCGTTCTTTCTGTCTAGTGTAACTTTGACATTTCGCCTCGTTCTCTTTGTTCAGTGTAACTTCGGAATTTCGCCTCGCTCTCTTTGTTCAGTGTAACTTTATAATAGCAAGACTTGATGGCCAAAGCAACCAGGACTCACCTCGGTCAAAGCCTGCCACAGGTCATCGTGGAAAGCTGCATCATACTTCCGGCGTGTCAGGTATTTCTGAAAATCAAACAGTGGCGTGCATCTGCTGTTTGATATATTCATTTGGTTAGTTGGTGATTGGCCTCATGCCAAAACAGATCTGTAGCAAATGATTTCGTGGTTTGGCTCCCGCAACCGTTCGGTTCTTTTCATGTGTATAACAACTTAAGCCAGACAAATGTAAGCCATGTACAATTGCGATTGTTGTAAAGTCCTGTACGTTTGTTTTGAATATGGGGATGAGACTGACAAGTTTTAGTCAGGATGAAGGTACAATAAGCTTTCAAACAACTACTAAAACCCAAAAACAAATAACATCATAATATTTTGTGGACGAGTACAAATTTATCACAGCACTACTCTGTTTAAATGTACTCTCGTGTGGAAAAGAACCAACTCTAGAACCATATTTTCTGGTGTGTAGAAAACGGGTAACTGTGTCTTACCGTGAGTCCTTTACGGAATGTCTCGTCTCCCAGGAAAAAGCGCATCATACGGATAACTGAAGCCCCCTGATTGGTGCAGATAAAACAGACACTAAGGCAACTGATTGGATCAACCAAAAAAGGTTACAAAGCTGCCTGATTAGATTTCATAAAACAGGCAATAGGGCAAACAGACTGTTTCAAATAAAACAGTTAACGAAGTAAACTGATTGCGTGAAATAAAACTAATCATGATACTCCCCGCATGGATCAGATAAACAGGAAATGAAGCTCCCTGATTGGATCAGATAAACAGGTAATGAAACTCCCTGATTGGATCAGATAAACAGGTAATGAAACTCCCTGATTGGATCAGATAAACAGGTAATGAAGCTCCCATATTGGATCAGATAAACAGGTAATGAAGCTCCCTGATTGGATCAGATAAACAGGAAATGAAGCTCCCTGATTGGATCAGATAAGCAGGTAGTGAAGCTGCCCGATTGGATCAGATAAACCGGTCTCCGGCCGTATGTGGAATGATCGTGTGTTCCCCCCCCCCCCCTCCCCCGGGCTCTGCCCGGTTTCCACCCACCATAATGCTGGCCGCCGTCGTATAAGTGAAATATTCTTGAGTACGGCGTAAAAAACCAATCAAAAAAAAAAGATAAACAGGTAATGAAGCTGCCTGATTGGATCACATAAACAGGTAATGAAGCTGCCTGACTGGATCAGATAAACAGGTAATGAAGCTCCCTGACTGGATCAGATAAACAGGTAATGAAACTGCCTGATTGGATCAGATATACAGGTAATGAAGTTGCCCGATTGAATCAGATAAACAGGAAATGAAGCTCCTTGAGTGGATCAGTTAAACAGGTAATGAAGCTGCCCGATTGAATCAGATAAACAGGTAATGAAGCTGTCCGATTGGATCAAATAAACAGGTAATGGAGTTCCCTGATTGGATCAAATAAACAGGTAATGAAGCTAAATGACTGGATCAGATAAAGCTCCCTGACTGGATCAGATAAACAGGAAATGAAGCTCTCTGACTGGATCAGATAAACAGGTAATGAAGCTCCCTGATTGGATCAGATAAATTGGTAATGGAGCTCTCTGACTGGATCAGATAAACAGGAAATGAAGCTCTCTGACTGGATCAGATAAACAGGTAATGAAGCTCCCTGATTGGATCAGATAAATTGGTGATGGAGCTCTCTGACTGGATCAGATAAACAGGTAATGAAGCTCCCTGACTGGATCAGATAAACAGGTAATGAAGCTCCCTGATTGGATCAGATAAACAGGTAATGAAACTCCCTGATTGGGTCAGATAAACAGGTAAGCCCCCTGACTGGATCAGGTAAACAGATAATGAAGCTCCCTGACTGGATCAGATAAACGGGTAATGAAGCTCCCTGACTTGATCAGATAAACAGGTAATGAAGCTCCCTGACTGGATCAGATAAACAGGTAATGAAGCTCCCTGACTGGATCAGATAAACAGGTAATGAAGCTCCCTGATTGGATCAGATAAACAGGTAATGAAGCTCCCTGACTTGATCAGATAAACAGGTAATGAAGCTCCCTGATTGGATCAGATAAACAGGTAATGAAGCTCCCTGACTGGATCAGATAAACAGGAAATGAAGCTCTCTGACTGGATCAGATAAACAGGTAATGAAGCTCCCTGATTGGATCAGATAAACTGGTAATGGAGCTCTCTGACTGGATCAGATAAACAGGTAATGAAGCTCTCTGACTGGATCAGATAAACAGGTAATGAAGCTCTCTGACTGGATCAGATAAACAGGTAATGAAGCTCCCTGACTGGATCAGATAAACAGGTAATGAAGCTCCCTGATTGGATCAGATAAACAGGTAAGCCCCCTGATTGGATCAGGTAAACAGATAATGAAGCTCCCTGACTGGATCAGATAAACAGGTAATGAAGCTCCCTGATTGGATCAGATAAACAGGTAATGAAGCTCCCTGACTTGATCAGATAAACAGGTAATGAAGCTCCCTGACTTGATCAGATAAACAGGTAATGAAGCTCCCTGATTGGAGCAGATAAACGGGTAATAAAGCTGTCCGACTGGATCCGATTAAGTGGGTCCTAGGGCTATCTGATAGGATATCTGTTAGGCAATGGCGCAAACTGATTGAAATAAAATAGATAAAACAGCATCCTAAATAGGCAATAAATCAAAATGATTGGAGCAGGAAAACGTACAAAGGAGCGCACTGACCAGATCACAAGATCTAGAGAATATTAAGCGGAGTGTTTGGATTATTTTGAAACAGGCAAAAAAGCAGAATTACTGATCCATTTACAAACAATTAATCACAGTTTGGGACATTGCAATATCTTAAACTTGATAACGTATAGCCAGTGTATGAGTATATTTTAAAATATTGCCACTTTGACACGGACTTATTGCTGGGTTCAACGGCTACGATTCTGAATCTGGGACCAGTTTCACAAAGCGGCTTACGATATTTTTATTATCGTACATTTGTCCCACGATATTTTGTTCTTTTAGGTGTCTCGATTTAACCCATCGACAGAGACAGATCATAACCAGATTTACCTTAGAATAAGAGATTCGGTCAAAAATCTCGTTAATCTCATCAGGGTGGGCCACTGGAACGTAGACCGGATGTGAGCTGGTCAGACTGTCGAAGTCAAAGACGTACTGAAGATCCGCTGTCACGAACTGCTCAAACTGAAACGAGAAACAAATGTTTAACATTGCTTACTTTTTTTCTGGTTTTTCATTAGGTGTAACTTCAGATCAACTATATATGTTCAGCGCAGCTTTATTTGATTTACAAAACTTTCGGATTAATTACAATAGAACTTTACATAGGTAGGTGAGTGGACACCTGAATACAGGGTCAAATGACGGACACCTGGATAAAGAGACAAATGACGGACACCTGAATATGGAGTCAAATGAAGGACATCTTAATAAAGAGTTACACAATGGGCACCTAATGCAGAACGTCTGTCATGTATTCAGGTGTACGTCATATGACTCTATATGCAGGTATTCAGGACACACGAAGACAGAGCCAAATGAGGGACACCTGAATACATGACGGACACATGAATACAGAGTCAAATGATGGACACTTCAATACAGAGTCAATTGATGGGCACGCCAATACAGAGTCAAATGATGGACACATTTAGCTCTTTTATGGACCCACAGAGGAGGACTACTTACCATTTTCCACGTGGGCTTCACGAATTCTACCCCAATGTACTCGACATAGCTGGCGAATCCTTCGTTAAGCCACAGATCATCCCACCAGCTGGGAGTAACCAGGTTACCAAACCACTGTAATCACAGATAAGGAAATTGATTTAGCGATTCAAAGACATAATAATTACACATTTGCAATTCCATAATCCCGCAAACACACATATGTCTTTTATTGTCTCTTTTCTTCTTTTGAACTTTCCTACGAAAGCATTCATTTTACGGTGGTGGAGATGCATCGAACCGACAGCAATACTGTTTGCATGGTTTAAAAACATAGGCAATTTCTCATTGTAATCTATTTCCAGACGTTTTTAACGTTTAACAACATCAACAGACGACACATACAGTTTCGGAAACGATTTTTTTCGCCTGCCTGAATGATACCTGGTTATTATTTTTGAGTTAAAAGTATTATACTGTTGAAAATGGGTTTTCTTGTTCAGTATTCTGCAGCAGTCGGGAACTTTATGTATCTAAACTTCCTGTCGGTTAAAAAAAAATTCTGATGTAAGAAGATCCAAATATTGCTTGATGACATACATTTTGGATATGTTATTGTACAACAAATGTCAACTAAAGTAATGGAAAGGAACATACCAAATTTAATGATTAAAATTTTGACTCACGTCAAAGATCGCTTCGTGATCCCGGGGCCAGAAACTCAACACAGTAAATGTTCGGCTTATTTTAAACAAGGCAAAAATATATATTACCTCTATATTTAACTACTGGCATTGACTATAGTGAAGCTTCACCTGGTGAGCGAGTTCATGGGAGACAACCACTGCCACTCTCTGTTTGTTACTCTCGGCTGACACATTGGGGTCGTACAACATTGCCGTCTCTCTGTAAGTGATTAAGCCCCAGTTTTCCATTGCGCCTGCGCCGAAGTCGGGAATGGCGATCATATCTGAGGAGAAAAGGCGTAATCTTAGGAAAACAAAATACATAGAATAAAAAAAACCTGCGGTGACCATAACTGTTCCACAAACAATGCGTCGTGCGAATTTGTGGTTTAAACAAACTTAAAAAGTGAATTTATTTTATGAGTCTCCCACACACTTCCTTTGTCATGAGAAACAAATATATGGTAATCAAAACGGCACATTTGTCAAGATTCAAATCAAGCTTTCATTTCTTTATCTGCAGCTTTAACTCCTGAGGTCTTAACTCTTAGCTCTGTCTGATTTCCACCACTCAAAACCAGCTTTAACGCTGTAGCATAAATAAAAATATCTTCAATTTGACGTTAATCCCAA
Organism: Liolophura sinensis; assembly: GCF_032854445.1. Lineage (NCBI taxonomy): Eukaryota > Metazoa > Mollusca > Polyplacophora > Chitonida > Chitonidae > Liolophura > Liolophura sinensis. The sequence goes on along the minus strand of NC_088296.1, from coordinate 1,403,835 downwards.
CCCAAATAAATAAATAAATAAGTTCTTCTTAATATAAATAACTGGGGTAGAGTAACCACCTTGTTTGGGTAGAGGATAGGTGAGGTTGAAAAATTCCTCAAAGTAGTCCAGAATCTTGATTCCTACATCCAAGGCGTGATCCGCCTGATCAATAGCTTCCTCACGCGCCCACACGCGGTACTGAAACAAGGAATGGACCATTACGATTGGACAACGAAGGACCAATGTGTGATCTATGAATAGTATAGTGTGAGTGGGGAAATATTTATTATGCTGCCTCACTGGAACGCAATGTCAAAGACACAGCTGTACAACTTCTAACATTCAACATTATATATCCAAGATGGCACCGTAAATGTACACATACCTAATGACTCCTCGTTCTCATATGACCAAAAAATTGTTCCTACCGCGTTAAAGCCCTAACATACATACATACATACATACATACATACATACATAACACACACACACAAACACACACACACACACACACACACACACACACACACACACACACACACACACACACACACACACACACACACACACACACACACACACACACACACATACATACATACATACATACATACATACATGCATACATAACACACACACACACACACACACACACACACACACACACACACACACACACACACACACACATGCGCACACACACACACACACACACACACACACACACACACACACACACACACACACACACACACACACACACACATACACATACATACATACATCCGCCTCCGCCACCAATACATACATACATACATCCGCCTCCGCCACCATTACACACACACTCAAGTGTCTCCTATCATTAAGCGGATCCTCAATGATCCTGTGAGTTATTGGGTTTTCTCGCCGAGGTTCCCGTCAATTTAGACACCTATAAAAAATACCTACCGACAATTTTCAGACAAGATACTGACCTAAAAAAGCCCATTCATTATTTTGGTTATCAATATTTCGACGCTGCCTTTATGCTAGTTTAGCAAAAACCTTCCAATGATTTCATCTAGGCGGTAGTTCTGTAGAATGACTTCGGGCGACCATCGTATAAAACGCGAAACAATATAGAACAAAACAGCACAAATCTCCAATGCAAACAAATAAACATAATAATTCAAAGAAAACAGTATTAAGGGACTGTTTATTGATCACTAGTATATTATTAAGAGAAAACTGTTCGAGCTCCTGTCGTCTATCCAGACACTCACCGTCGTTCCACCTTTTGTCGTGCCGTTTTTCATGGCGAAGTCACACACGATGAAGGCGAGGAGATAGGTGGACATTTTTGGCGTTTTCTGATATATGTCGGCCAGGTAACCATCGGTCCTGAGTACAACAGCAACAATAACAAGAAATGTGTGAATACCCTGAACGATGAATACTAAAATATTTCTTTGCGTCTTTCCAGCATCACTGAAAATGGTTAACTTTTTATCTTTGCATGAATCCGTCATAGTTTTCGTACTTTAAAAACTAAAAAGTTCTTCGGTGCTTTGTTTTGAATGCTGTTTTGGGAATTGATCTTGCGGAATCTGCAAGATTCCATATCCGAAGCTGGGAAATGCGCCAACGATTCCTCTATCCAAGCGATTGAAACACGGTGAGTGGAGGAAAACCCAATGCCCGGGTAAAACCCCCGACCATTGGCAAGTTACTGACGAGCTTATGATATAAAAATCACACACTATCTTGGTGGAAGACAAGTGCCACACTATGTTTGTGGAAGACAAATCCCACACTATCTTGGTGGAAGACAAGTGCCACACTATGTTTGTGGAAGACAAATCCCACACTATCTTGGTGGAAGACAAGTGCCACACTATGTTTGTGGAAGACAAATCCCACACTATCTTGGTGGAAGACAAGTGGTCCTTTGCATTGTTTGAATATTACTGTATGTTAAATAGTATGACAATACAGCATTTTGAGTAATTTTAGACCAGGGACGTCTAATAAATTGGAATTAACATCAAATCAGCACTTGTTTACCTAATTCTGCTTAACCCATGGTGCCAGGGGCCGTGTAAATTGCTAATATTTATGCATTTACAGGATTAAAACCCTAACCGTATTTCACTGGTTAAGTGTGACCATTTGTCAATTATCACACTGTCGTTGATACTCTCTATGCTGTAGCCGTATTTTACCTGTTAAGTGTGACTATTTGTCAATTATCGCACTGTCGTTGCTGCTCTCTATGCTGTAGCCGTATTTTACCGGTTACGTGTGATCATTTGTCAATTATCACACTGCCGTTGCTGCTCTCTATGCTGTAGCCGTATTTTACCGGTTACGTGTGATCATTTGTCAATTATCACACTGCCGTTGCTGCTCTCTATGCTGTAGCCGTATTTTACCGGTTACGTGTGACCATTTGTCAATTATCACATTGTCGTCACTGCTCGGTTTATCACGCTATGCTGTACGCCTTAGTTATATTCAACGAATTCAAGGTTAGACCGCGGTACACATGAGCATCGTCTTGAACAAGCAATGTTTCACAATGTTCTATTCCTAATTACCACATTTCGATGTGGACGTCCAGAAGTGGACGCTGGCATATACCTGTTTTCAGTGGCTACAATCGGCATATTGGACAAAGACTTCATGTGAGGTTTCCTCCACAAGGTTACCGAGAAGGTGGCTTTGATGGCCGGCTCGTCAAAACAGGGGAACGTCTTCCGGGCATCTGTCGGCTGCAGCTGTGAGGTGGCGATGTAGCTGAAAGCAGGGGAGAGAACTCCACATGTGGAATAAAGACGTGAGGCCGCGATATAGGCCTTCTTGCAGATAAAATGAGCTATTGATTCTACAGGATGAGGCATATCGACCAGTATTGCAGCACTGGAGTATTCTGCATTATGAGAGATCAGTTCTACCATGACTACACCATAAATAGTCCAGTGCCTGGGCCCCTGTTACCTCCCCTGATCCGACAACAATTATACGATAACCAAGTCAAGGGTCTGCGCCAGAAATCAAACGATTTCAGGCCTTGGCTTGAAAAAGCAATCTAACGTAAAATTCTATTGAAGTACCTCTCATTCTGAACTGAGGTAGTAAATCTACAACCAGGACTGAACATTCAGCTTCTAATATTTTGTTATGTAAAAAAGATTAAAGTTTTAATTTTGTGGAACTGGCCCGTGAACTAACACCATAGAATGAAAATACTTACACAGTCTCGTTACCCTTGACGTATGAGCTTAGATACAACCCGGCCAAGTCATCCTTCAGAGGCCCCGTGAAGTTCGTCGCCAGGGTATATCTACATCCGGGCTGTAGCTCAGAGGTGAAGGTCACGACTAGGAACTGTCTCTCTTTATCTTCCCTCTGATCCACTATCTGAGGCGTGGCACAGCCCTCCATACCCACGAACGTCACGGGAGATAACTCTAGCTTATTGACGTGCAAGGTCACGTTCATGGTCGGCTGAGTACAGTTGACCAGGATCTTCACACTTCCCTCGAACGTGAAGGCCGCAGGGTCAAGGCCGTACATGTCGGGTTTGAGTTCAAGGTCGTAGTGGATCGGGTAAACGTTCAGTGGAAGACGGACGTCGGTTACTTTTCCGGTATCCATGTCTGAAGAATACACAGTGATTCTTGCTACACTGTTTTTGTTTTTATATACATGTTTATGTCTCACTGATATCAGCGTAATTCTCAATCACCTTTATAAGTATCGTGAAGTCATTTAGGAGGACATTTTGAGCGTCCGTGGCCGAGGTGGTTAGCCTGCCAGAGCGGCCCAATGACCCTGAAGCCTCTCAATAATGCGGTCACTGTGAGTCCAGCTCATACTGGGTTCCTCTCCGACCGTACGTGGAAACGTCGTGGGTTTCCCCCAGACTCTACCCGGTTTCCTGCCACTACAATGCTGGCCGCCGTCGTATAAGTGAAGTATTCCTTAGTACGGCATAAGACATCAATCAAATAAAATAAATAAAAGAGGTTAAGCAGAATTAGTTGACCGTGTAATGACCATCCATTAACAGCCCGTATATCTATATCTGTTTGTTTACTTGGGTATAATACCGCTTTTTACACTACTTTGGACAGCCCTATTACGGCGTATTCTACAAGTAGCAGGCTAATCGAGATCCCGAGATATCCACAGCGATGTCATCAACAGAGCGTCATGCCAAAACAACAAACATAATGCTCCATTCAGTCACAGCTGGCTGAGCGCAGAGCTTTCACAAGTACAATTTACACAGTGTCAATCTAAAACGTGATTTATCCGGCAAAAATATAATTATCGTAGGGAAGCTGTAACTTTTGATTCCACTGGACTCGGGACATACGGGTACTTGACTAACCTTGTTCCTTCAGCCAATCAGCGATGATCTTCTCGTTGTTTTTGAGCCAGTTGATATTGCTGCGGATATTCTCCATGGCTTGAGCAAAGGCCGAGGCTGCAGAGCCCTGATCAGGGTACTTCTTCATAAACTCCTCTAACTGGGCAAATAGAAACCAACTCACACGTAAAAGTCATGTGAAGAAAACGGTGTGATGTATTCCACAAGCGAAAAATTGTCCTAGCTTCTGATAAAGATGACAGAGAGTACAATTATCATCTCGAAATATGAGTGAAAATTTCATCCAGACAATAATGTGAACTTTATCCAGACAAAGAGTACAAACGTCATCCAGATAAAGAGTGCAAACTTCATCTAGATAAATAGTGCAAACTTCATCCATACAAGCAGTGCAAACTTCATTCGGGCAAAGAGAACAAACTTCATCTAGATAAAGAGTGCAAACTTCATCCAGACTAACAGTGCAAATTTCTTCCAAAGAGCGCGAAATCCATCTACACAAAGAGTGCAAATTTAAGCCAACCAAAGCTTACAAACTTCATCAAAATAAGAACAAATGGTACAAATTTTGTCAGGTAAACTTCACACAGTAACGGCCTGAGGATAGGAGTCTAACCTGTTGTAACTGGAACTCCGTGTTGAAGCCGTTAGTGATCCCGCGTACCAGACGAGACGCAGAGAATGACCCAGCCCCATATCTGTAAAACGTCATGTTCACAATTATTAAAACGCAAACTTTGAAAAAACAACACGAGACTCGACCGCGTGTAGGTAAAATGTTAGGATAACTTCTACTTTACAATACTATACTAACTCCATCGCGTGTAGGTAAAATTTTAGGATAACTTCTACTTTACTGTACTAATCTTACTCCACCACGTGTAGGTAAAATTTTAGGATAACTTCTACTTTACTGTACTAATCTTACTCCACCACGTGTAGGTAAAATTTTAGGACAACTTCTACTTTACTGTACTAATCTTACTCCACCGCGTGTAGGTAAAGTTTTAGGATAACTTCTACTTGACCGTACTAATATTACTCCACCACGTGTAGGTAAAATTTTAGGATAACTTCTACTTTACTGTACTAATCTTACTCCACCACTTGTAGGTAAAATTTTAGGATAACTTCTACTTTACTGTACTAATCTTACTCCACCACGTGTAGGTAAAATCTTAGGATAACTTCTACTTTACTGTACTAATCTTACTCCACTGCGTGGAGGTAAAATTTCAGGATAACTTCTACTTTACTGTACTAATCTTACTCCACCGCGTGTAGGTAAAGTTTTAGGATAACTTCTACTTTACTGTACTAATCTTACTCCACCACGTGTAGGTAAAATCTTAGGATAACTTCTACTTTACTGTACTAATCTTACTCCACCACGTGTAGGTAAAATTTTAGGTTAACTTCTACTTTACTGTACTAATCTTACTCCACCACGTGTAGGTAAAATTTTAGGATAACTTCTACTTTACTGTACTAATCTTACTCCACCACGTGCAGGTACAGTTTTAGGACAACTTCTACTTTACTGTACTAATCTTACTCCACTGCGTGGAGGTAAAATTTCAGGATAACTTCTACTTTACTGTACTAATCTTACTCCACCACGTGTAGGTAAAATTTTAGGTTAACTTCTACTTTACTGTACTAATCTTACTCCACCACGTGTAGGTAAAATTTTAGGATAACTTCTACTTTACTGTACTAATCTTACTCCACCACGTGTAGGTAAAATTTTAGGACAACTTCTACTTTACTGTACTAATCTTACTCCACTGCGTGGAGGTAAAATTTCAGGATAACTTCTACTTTACTGTACTAATCTTACTCCACCGCGTGCAGGTAAAATTTTAGGATAACTTCTACTTTACAGTACTAATCTTACTCCACCGCGTGCAGGTAAAATTTCAGGATAACTTCTACTTTACTGTACTAATCTAACTCCACCGCGTGCAGGTAAAATTTTAGGATAACTTCTACTTTACTGTACTAATCTAACTCCACCGCTAGTAGTTAAAATTTTAGGATAACTTCTACTTTACTGTACTAATCTTACTCCACCGCTTGTAGGTAAAATTTTTTTATGACGTTGAACATACCAATGTGCAGAACTTGCGTGTCACTCACTAAAGGCTATTTTAGTAGCGAGAAAGACTAATTTTAAAGGCAGCTGAATATAGTCGACTGGTTAAAAGAAATAGACCATAACATATTATTATTACATGAATGAGTACTGGCTTACAAACACATCAAATATAGCTTGTATACTAGTTCTTATCACCCACGGGTATTACGTTCACGGGTAATATGTCCATAGGTAGTATGACCCACAGCTATGCTGTCCATGGGTATTATAGCCCACGGCTATGATGTCCATGGGTATTATGACACACGGCCATGATGTCCATGGTTGTTATGACCCACGGCTATAATGTTCATGGGTATTATGACCCACGGCTATAATGTCCATGGGTGTTATGACCCACGGCTATGATGTCCATGGGTATTATCACCCGAGGCTATGATGACCATTGGTGTTATGACTCATGGCTCTGATGTGCATGGATATTATGACCCACGGCTATGATGTCCATGGGTATTATCACCCGAGGCTATGATGTCCATGGGTATTATGACACACGGCCATGATGTCCATGGTTGTTATGACCCACGGCTATGATGTCCATGGGTATAATGACCCATGGCTATGATGTCCATGGGTGTTATGACCCACGGCTATGGTGTCCATGGGTATTATCACCCACAGCTATGATGTCCATGGGTATTATGACCCACGGCCATGATGTTCATGGGTATTATGACCCATGGCTATGATGTCCATGGTATTATGACGCACGACTATGATGTCCATGGGTATTATTACCCACGGCCATGATGTTCATGGGTATTATGACCCACGGTCATGATGTCCATGGGTATTATAACCCACGGCTAAGATGTCCATGGGTGTTATGACCTATGGCTATGATGTCCATGCGTATTATGACCCACGGCTAAGATGTCCATGGGTATTACAACCCACGGCTAAGATGTCCATGGGTGTTATGACCCACGGCTATGATGTCCATGGGTATTATGACCCGAGGCTATGATGTCCATGGGTGTTACGACCCACGGCTATGGTGTCCATGGGTATTATGACCCACGGCTATGATGTCCATGGGTATTATGACCCACGGCCATGATGTCCATGGGTATTATAACCCACGGCTAAGATGTCCATTGGTGTTATGACCTATAGCTATGATGTCCATGCGTATTATGACCCACGGCTATGATGTCCATAGGTATTATAACCCACGGCTAAGATGTCCATGGGTGTTATGACCAACGGCTATGATGTCCATGGGTATTATGACCCACGGGTATGATGTCCATTGGTGTTATGACCCACAGCTATGCTGTCCATGGGTATTATGACCCATGGCCATGGTGTTCATGGGTATTATGACCCACGGCTATGATGTCCATGGGTATAATGACCCACCGCCATGATGTCCATGGGTATTATAACGCACGGCTATGATGTCCATGGATATTATGACCTGAGGCTATGATGTCCATGGGTATTATGACCCACGGCTATGCTGTCCATGGGTATTATGACCCACGGCTATAATGTCCATGGGTGTTATGACCCACGGCTATGATGTCCATGGGTATTATGACCCACGGCCATGATGTCCATGTGTATTTTAACCCACCGGTATGATGTCCATGAGTGTTATGACCCACGGATATGATGTCCATGGATATTATGACACACGGCCATTATGTCCATGGGTATTATGGCGCACGGCCATGATGTCCATGGGTATTATGACCAACGGCCATGATGTTCATGGGTATCATGATCCACGGGCATAATGGCCATGGGTGTTATGACCCGCGGCCATGATGTCCATGGGTGTTATAACTCACGGCTATGATGTCCATGGGTGTTATGACCCACGGTTATGATGTCCATGGGTATTATGACCCACGGCCATGATGTCCATGTGTATTTTAACCAACGGGTATGATGTCCATTGGTGTTATGACCCACGGCTATGATGTCCATGGGTATTATCACCCACGGCTATGATGTCCATTGGTGTTATGATCCACGGCTATAATGTCCATGGGTATTATGACCCACAGCCATGATGTTCATGGGTATTATGACCCACAGCCATGATGTTCATGGGTATTATGACCCACGGCTATGCTGTCCATGGGTATTATGACCCACAACCATGATGTCCATGGGTATTATGACCCACAGCCATGATGTTCATGGGTATTATGACCCACGGCCATGATGTCCATGTGTATTTTAACCCACGGGTATGATGTCCATGAGTGTTATGACCCACGGGTATGATGTCCATGGATATTATGACCCACGGCCATGATGTTCATGGGTATCATGATCCACGGCCATAATGGCCATGGGTGTTATGACCCACGGCTATGATGTCCATGGGTGTTATGACCCACGGCGATAATATCCATGGGTATTATGTCCCACGGCTATGATGTCCATGGGTATTATGACCCTCGGCCATAATGTCCATGGGTGTTATGACCCACGGCGATAATATCCATGGGTATTATGTCCCACGGCTATGATGTCCATGGGTATTATGACCCTCGGCCATAATGTCCATGGGTGTTATGACCCACGGCCATGATGTGCATGGGTTTTATGACCCACGGCTATGATGTCCATGGATATTATGACCCACCGCCATGATGTCCATGGGTATTATGACGTACGGCCATGATGTTCATGGGTGTTATGACCCATGGCTATGATGTCCATGGGTATTATGACCCACGGCTATGATGTCCATGGGTATTATGACCCACGGCTATGATGTCGATGGGTATTATGACCCATGGCTATGATGTCCATGGGTATTATGACACACGGCTATGATGTCCATGGGTATTATAACCCACGGCTATGATGTCCATGGGTTTTATGACCCACGGGTATGATGTCCATTGGTGTTATGACCCATGGCTATGATGTCCATGGGTATAATGACCCATGGCTATGATGTCCATGGGTATTATGACCTATGGCTATGATGTCCATGGGCATTATGACCCACGGCTATGATGTCCATGGGAATTATGACCCATGGCTATGATGTCCATGGGCATTATGACCCACGGCTATGATGTCCATGGGTGTTATGACCCACGGCCATGATGTCCATGGGTGTTATGACCCACGGCGATAATATCCATGGGTATTATGTCCCACGGCTATGATGTCCATGGGTATTATGACCCTCGGCTATGATGTTCATGGGTATTATGACCCACGGCTATGATGTTCATGGGTATTATGATCCACGGCTATGATGTCCATGGGTATTATGACCCACGGCTATGATGTCCATGGGTATTATGACCAACGGCTATAATGTCCATGGGTATTATGACCCATGGCTATGATGTCCATGGGTATTATGACCCATGGCTATGATGTCCATGGGTATTATGACCCACGGCTATGATGTCCATGGGTATTATGACCAACGGCCATGATGTTCACGGGTGTTATGACCCACGGCCAAGATGTCCATGGGTATTATGACCCTCGGCCATAATGTCCATGGGTGTTATGACCCACGGCCATGATGTGCATGGGTTTTATGACCCACGGCTATGATGTCCATGGATATTATGACGTACGGCTATGATGTCCATGGGTATTATGACGTACGGCTATGATGTCCATGGGTGTTATGACCCATGGCTATGATGTCCATGGGTATTATGACCCACGGCTATGATGTGCATGGGTTTTATGACCCACGGCTATGATGTCCATGGGTATTATGACCCCACGGCTATGATGTTTATGGGTATTATGACCCATGGCTATGATGTCCATGGGTATTATGACACACGGCTATGATGTCCATGGGTATTATGACCCATGGCTATGATGTCCATAGGTATTATGAGCCAAGGCCATGATGTGCATGGGTTTTATGACCCACGGGCATGACGTCTATTGGTGTTATGACCCATGGCTATAATGTGCATGGATATTATAACCCACGGCTAAGATGTCCATGGGTGTTATGACCCATGGCTATGATGTCCATGGGTATTATGACACACGGCTATGATGTCCATGGGTATTATAACCCACGGCTATGATGTCCATGGGTTTTATGACCCACGGGTATGATGTCCATTGGTGTTATGACCCATGGCTATGATGTCCATGGGTATAATGACCCATGGCTATGATGTCCATGGGTATTATGACCTATGGCTATGATGTCCATGGGCATTATGACCCACGGCTATGATGTCCATGGGAATTATGACCCATGGCTATGATGTTCATGGATATTATGACCCAGGGCTATGATGTCCATGGGTATTATGACCCACGGCCATGATGTCCATGGGTGTTATGACCCACGGCTATGGTGTCCATGGGTATTATGACCCATGGCTATGATGCCCTTGGGTCTTATGGTTCACAAGTAATATGTTCACAGCAACCAAACATAAGATCTTTTGTCGGTTGTCGGATTTTGTCTATGGATCTTTTAACCTTGGGTATTTTGTCTTTTGGGTCTTTTGTCACTGGGTCTTGTCCTATATAGGATCCGTTGTCCCTTTAGCCATTTGTGTTTGGGTTTTATGTCCCATAGGTATTATGTTGTTTGTCGGGACCTTTGTCCACAAGTCTTTTATCCTGGGGTATTTTGTCTCTTGGGTTATTTGTCCTTGGGTCTTTTCTCCAGAGATCTCATATCCTGGCGAATTTTGTCTCTTGGGTCACTTGTCATTTGTCGGGTCTTTTGTCCACAGATCTTTATCCTGGGTTGTTTTGTCTCTAGGGTCAGTTATCGTTTGTCGGGTCTTTTTGTCCACAGATCTTTTATCCTGGGGTGTTTTGTCTCTTCAGTCAGTTATCGTTTGTCGGGTCTTTTTGTCCGCAGATCATTAATCCTGGGGTGTTTTGTCTCTATGGTCAGTTATCGTATTTCGGGTCTTTTTGTCCACAGATCTTTTATCCTGGGGTATTTTGTCTTTTGGGTCATATGTCGCTTGTGGGAACTTTTCTCCACAGATCTTTTATCCTGGGGTATTTTGCCTCTTGGGCCTCTTGTCATAAACCCCATCTGTAATCTTTCAAATATCCAAATAACTCACGTTGTCATCATGTAGTCCCAGTTTGCCCTGACAAAATCCCATGCCAGGGACTGACCAATCGCGTTAGCCGATATGCTCGTGATGCAAGAGACAGCGTCTTGCTTCCTTATCTCCTCGGGTATAAGAGTTCTCTCCAAGTATCTGCAAAAGACATTCAGGAGTGCGTATGAACCTCATTTTAATGAGTTTTCGAGAGTCTTATCCCTGAGAAGATTCGTTCGGTTTCAATTTAGTTCAGTTATATTATGAACAAAACCATAAAATTTGTAATTTCCCATTTTGTGAAAATGTGTTTTAATACGTAAATCCTCATTTTCTCGCTGATGAAGCAGCCGTTAGAAACATGTCCTTGTCATACTACATCCAACTCTTTTGTAATCCTCTCATCTTTCATATTTAACACGCTCCTACATTATGCATGTATATTTCAAAAATCTACCAGTGACACGATAGAAATATTTCCTTTAATTTGAAGAATTGATCGTGTTCTTAAATACTTTAAAATATGTAGGCAAACGGATTTAATCATTGTTACAGATAACATTTATGTTTGCTGTTGTTCAGTTATGTTATAATCGGTGTTTTCGTTACAACAATTGTTACAGCTAATGTTGTTGTTGATAACATTAATGTTTCCTGTTACTTGCTAATGTTGTAATCGTTGTTTTTGTTATCACAACTGTTAAAGCTGTTGTTTTTGCTGGCAATATTTGTGTTTGCTGTTATTTGGTAATGTTATTATTTGTGTTTTGCTTTGAACAATTGCTAAAGCTGTTGTTGTTGTTTGTAATATTGGTGTTTGCTGTTGTTCATTTATGTTATAATCCGTGTTTTTCGCTACCATTATTGTTAAAGCTGTTGTTGTTGTTGTTGTTGTAATTGGTAACCGATGTTTGCTGTTGTTCATTTGTGTAACAGCCGTTTGCGTTACTACAATTGTTCAAGTTAATTACCTTGTGAGTATCCAGGGCTCTTGAGAACAACTCATTGCCGTCTGAAGCCGGACAGCTTCTGAGGCCACATTTGCCTTCTTGTACATCCTGTAGGCAAAATCCCATTCTTCTACCCCACCGTGAGCTATGGCCGTGCAGTACACTATGGACTTAAAGTTCCGGTCAATCCTAAACGATACAGATCAACGGTAAACTGAGGAACAAACTGATGCGGTTTCATTGAATGGTATGTGAACACTGATGCATGAACAATTTTTTTTCTGTTTAGTCCATGCGATTTTAATAGGAAGTGCCTTTCATACAGACAAAACTCTCTCCTGGAACATAGTTTTCTTAGGCATCCTGCAGGATACTCCTGTCCCACTCCTCCACCAAGTCGTGACCTATAGACGTGCAGCACACCAGATATTTTAAGTTCGGATCAATATTTTTAAAATGTTTTGTCTTTTGGGTCATATGTCGCTTGTCGGAACTTTTGTCTACGATCTTTTATCCTGGGGTATTTTGTCTCTTGGGTCATATGTCGTTTGTCGGGACTTTTGTCCACAGATCTTTCATCCTGGGGTATTTTGCCCCTTGGGTCTCTTGTCATAAACCCCATCTGTAATCTTTCATTGGATGGTATGTGAACGCTGATACGTGAACATTTTCTCTTCTGTTTAGTCAATGCGATTTTAATAGGAAGTGTCTTTCATACAGACAAAGCTCTCTCCTGGAACATAGTTTTCCTTTAAAAATGTTTTTTTTTTAAAATGACCAAATAACCTTCCTAGGTACCTAGCTTAAGGCCGCAGTCGAAACAGTGAAAGGTTGAATCGACCTCATTTGTGAAGGTGACAGCTGGATTCGAATACGCGACCTCATTGATAAAGTCGCGTTCACAAGGTGAGATTGTACAGTCGACCCGTCAGATTCAACCAGTTCAACAAAAAAAAAAACAAAAAAAAAACAAAAAAAAAAACGCCTGTACATTAGCCAAATAGCATAGACTCCAAAACATAGCAGATACAGCGAGAGTTGGATTCGAACACGCGACATCATTGGTCATGGTCCAACGCTTTTACCATCTCATCCATCACTTTAACACTTAAACCGAGTCAGCGGTTTAACCATTTGAGTTTTTAATCGTCTAAGCCAGTGAGCCCTCCAACAGAGCTCAACCTCATGTACTGGTGCACAGATTGATATATGCATTATATACATTTAATTCATGTATGAACATTCAGCCCTTGAGATTGGTGGAAGTCCTTTATCATTGTTGATTGTGATCGCTGTTTCTGTTACAGAACACAGACTCTGAGCATTGAGAGTGATATACTTACGGGTTGTTATCTTCATCTGCCATCCAGTCAGCGAAAAGCTTTTTCGCCTGCATCACGCAATCTTTGTGCTCATTGGTACAAGCCACGCTAAGCACATTCCATCGCATATACCTGCAACCAATCAAAATACGCGTATGTAAAATACAAACGCAACAATACCTAAGTTTTGTTTACTTTTGACCTAACTCTTAACATTCGCATGTTTACACTCTGGAATCGAGTTTTAATTGTGGCAGCAACTTGTGCATAGTCGTGTGTTTCCCTGAGCTCTGCCGGGATTCTTCCACCATAATGCTGGCCGCCTTTGTATAAATGAAATATTCTTGAGTATGGTGTAAAACAGCAACCAACTAAATAAATAGTCTCCATATATTCTATTCTAAATGTTTTCTTTTCTAATGTACATATATTCTATTCTGTTCTGCATATATTCTAAATGTATTCTTTTATCTTCTATTTTACGTATATTCTATTCTACATATATTTGATTCTGTTTTGCATGTTTTCTATTCTACATGTATACCGTTCTACTTGACGTGTTCTATCCTGTGCAAGGTGTATTCTTTTCTTCATGTATTCTGTTTAATTTTATTCTAAATGTATTCTTTTCTTTTCTACATGTAATGTATCATTTTCTTTTCTACATTTAATGTATCATTTCTGTCCTACATGTAATGTATCCTTTTCTTCCCTACATGTAATGTATCCTTTTCTCTCCAACGTGTAATGTATCCTTTTCTTTCCTCCATGAAATGTATTATTTTCTTTTCTACATGTAATGTATCATTTTCTTTTCTACATGTAATGTATCCTTTTCTTTCCAACGTGTAATGTATCATTTTCTTTCCTACATGTAATGTATCATTTTCTTTTCTACATGGAATGTATCATTTTCTTTTCTACGTGTAATGTATTCTTTTCTTTCCTACATGTAATGTATCATTTTCTTTCCTACATGTAATGTATCATTTTCTTTTCTACAAGTAATATATCATTTTCTTTTCTACATGTGATGTAATCTATCTACACGCATTCTATCCCACCTGTACATGTACATGTATTTACCATGCTCTACATCTGTTGAAGCTTATTCTTCATGTGTTCTTTTCTACTCAACATGTATTTTACTTTATTCTACACCTAACCCGTTCTGTTCTCCCTATATATATATTCGTTTCTATTCTGAATATGTTTTATTTTCTGTTCCACATGTATCTTATTCCATTCAAATGTTTTATGATGTACTTACGTTTCTAGGTGAGTCGCATTGGTGTTATCCCATCCCATCTTCATGTACAGGGGAGAAATCATCTTCGTCATAAAAGCCTGTGTAACAGGAGATATTGTGTGACAGTAGATATTGTGTAACAGGAGATATTATGTAACAGGAGATATTATGTAACAGGAGATATTATGTAACAGGAGATATTATGTAACAGGGGATATTGTGTAACAGGAGATATTATGTAACAGGAGATATTGTGTAACAGGAGATATTATGTAACAGGAGATATTGTGTGACAGGAGATATTATGTAACAGGAGATATTGTGTAACAGGAGATATTGTGTAACAGGAGATATTATGTAACAGGAGATATTGTGTGACAGGAGATATTATGTAACAGGAGATATTATGTAACAGGAGATATTATGTAACAGGAGATATTGTTTGACAGGAGATATTGTGTAACAGGAGATATTATGTAACAGGAGATATTATGTAACAGGAGATATTGTGTGACAGAAGATATTGTGTAACAGGAGATATTGTGTAACAGGAGATATTGTGTAACAGGAGATATTATGTAACAGGAGATATTATGTAACAGGAGATATTGTGTGACAGGAGATACAGCTTAACAGTCACAATCACAGCCAACTTACAGTCACAGCAAAATCACAACTTCAGCCAACTCATAGTCACAGCTAAATCACAACCTCAGCCAACTCACAGTCACAGCAAAACCATAACCTCAGCCAACTCACAGTCACAGCAAAATCACAACCTCAGGCAACTTACAGTTAGAGCAAAATCACCAACACATTCTGAACAGGCCGCATAAAAGGACAAAGATAACGGTAAAACACATCGCTGTCTATGATTCAGTACGCATGTGTATATGTCTTAAAAGTGAAATGTTATGTTTGAATATTTATTTGATTAGTGATTTATGCGGTACTCTTGATTACGGGGTAAAACACCTATCAAATAAATACATAGATCCTATAGCGCTGAGATCCGTTTCAAAAAGTGATATCGGGCTTTAGCTTTAAATGTAATCCAAATTAAACCAATATATGTAGAAATTCGATAAAATCTTGACCGTAATTTCAATATGTTGCTTTGTAAAGAAGACTGGACTTTTGGGATTGGGCTAAAAGTAAATTTAAAAACGCCACAGGCCGCAGGTCTTACTCTGAGAGCGCCAAAAGTGCCCGTCTTTTTGAGCATTCTGCGGACATAGTTGAGCTCTGTTAGGGCTGTGCTGAACGGAACGTCCTCGTCTTCGTTCTCCAGATATTCTATGGTCTTCAGAGCGATCCTCTGGTCAAGCTGTCCCGATCTGGAAATGACGGCAATTTAGTCACTTGATCTAAGATCCTATAACGCTGAGATCCGTTTCAAAAAGCTGATATCGGGCTTTAGCTTTAAATGTAATCCAACTTAAACCAATATATATGTAGAAGCGTCTGTTTGGACGCATTCACTCGTGGGACTAAGAGTGAGTGAGTGAGTGTTTGGGGTTTAACGTCGTACTTAACAATTTTTCAGTTATATGACGACCAAGGAATCCTTAGTGTTTATGTAATGTGCCTCTTTGTTGCAAGATGGATTTCCACCGCTCTTTTATCTAGTGCTGCTTCTCTGGGACGACTTACTGAAGGCCATTATATAGGTTGAGCTGATATAGATTGCACTATGCCCTTCATGCTGAACGTCAAGCACCTCTTTTAATGTCTTAGGTGGGACTCGACCGGGATTGGTCCTGGATCTATCACTCCCGAAGCGGGCGCTCTACCAACTGTGCTATCCGGGCTGGTCGTGGGACTAAGGAACACTTCGCGTGAATGAAGATGGGCGATTCTATATGGTTATCTTAAACACTAAACCAATTTTTGTTGGGAATTTTTCGTTTCAATCTTGATAACACGATTTATGAAGAGCAGCGTTAAGTCATATTCCTACCCATCTTCATTCATTCATTTATGGAAAAACTTTCAAACAAGGAAATAACACAGAATTGTGAAAATGGTCAGCTGAAGTTATATTTACTTGTTCGTTCTCATGAAGAAGTTGTCCATTGCTTAGAGCGATATTTGATATCTAGTCACGCGACTGCGCAAAGGTGGCTCACAAAATACAACACGGAGTGCGACAGTTTCAGTCAATGGTATCATTGCACATGGTATATTCATTTTTTAAATGAAATGTACTATTTCTTCTATTCAATTATGTCTTTATTCAGCTCAAAATTTCCTTTTTAGACCCACCATAAATAATCTAATGGCGTAGACTGCCCTTTCGTTGTTTTGAGGACATACGGTAAATGTCACATAAATACTGAACATAAAAACCTACTTCGCTAAACTCCACGAGTCGCTGATGATTTGGGCTCTATTAACTGGATCAATTTTCTGTGAACAAAAGAAAAGAGAACAAATATGATTATTTGACTTCTAAATTTCTCTACACAACACAAACATTTTGCCAATAACAAATCTGAAATATAATGTAAACATTGCAATGGGTCACATCGCCTTGTGTCCAGGGCTCATTGAGCATGCGCAGCCGCATTTACGAGTGTGTAGACACGATCCATTTACGTGTACACTTAGTCTCGCTGAATCTCGCCTGTTTCGCATTGCCTGGTCTCCAGTAGGCAGTTTGTTCAACGGTTCAAAACTATGCTATAATTAAAGTGATATAAACTTTTTGGTTTCCGCTAATGAGCCTATTTAAATCGGTGAGCATGAAGTTTGATGAGCCGGCAAACTGGTGAGCGCAATTCAAATTTGACTTCAATGTCTTTATACGTGTATGACGCGGTTTTTCCGTTCACGTTTTGACTGCTTCCCTTGGTACCCTGTGGTAACGTGAAACTGACGGCTTTGTACGAGACTTTATGTAGAAAGATCTTGTACATTCTAGTTACATGACCACAGGGCATAATTAACAGAGGACCACAGAAGTAAGTAAATAAATAAATAATTTTAGCAAGACAGTACCGTATGGTCTCTCTTCAACTGTTTAATGAGAGCCTCCCAGTTGGTCATGTCGTAGTTGACTCGATAATAACAATTCTGCCGGACATTGCCGATTACCCATGACAGTCCATCGTTCTCTGGCGGAAGGATATTCGGATTACTGATCGTGACTGAAGAAAAAAGTCAGAGAGCATTATTAGTTCATGATGCCAAGGCCCAAAATTTCACATATTGGCACCCCTGAAGGTGGCCAAATCTTGCTTTTTATTTGGTGGTAAATGTCTTTAGTGCATGTTTCCATATGATAGTCCTCACAGATTGGTAGCTTTGTATGGGTTATGTCCCCTTTAACAAACGTACCTGTTGTTCAGTGTGCTAACTCATATATTGCCTACTCTCATAACAGCGCTATTTGAATCCCCAATCAACTCAGGAACGGAGTATTTAGCTTTCAGAATTCTTCCATAACTAATTCCAACTATAATGGTAGATTTGCTGATGAAAGATGACATTTTAGCCGTATCTGGGCTGGGAGAAGGGTGAGCTACAGGGGTGAGCTACAGGGGCAAAAAGGAATGCCTTAGCAATTTTATTTGTAGCCAGACAGAAGACTTAAAGTTTACTATTAACTGTTGACTTCAAGGAAACTGCACGACTTTTGATTCTTGCATAGGGACTATCACACTCTCATTTATCTGTCAGCGGGTGCCATGGATGTTTAAGTTACATCTTGCTTCTTAATTTGATGTCTTAATTGCATGGTGGCTTTAATTCCGGAAGTCATCGGTTCGTTGCAAGGTCAGCTGTCTGGATAGAGGAGATTGTCCCTCTCATCCGAAAAGCAAAATCAGGTGATTCATTCAACTCACTCACTGAAGCATCCAGTATTTTAAATGCAATTTACTAGGTAGTAAGTTTTGAAAAAAAAGGATTTCACTTCATAATAGTGTTTTTTCTTTCCTTTAATTTCAAAGTCAACATTTACCCTCTGCAGAGTATTACAGAATAATTTAGCCCTTCGTGTTTGGCGGTACTTTCAATTATCAATATTCTTGATTGAGACTCAAAAAATCTGATCAAATGCTTGCACTGACATTGTTGTTGATAAACATTTCAAATTTACCTGAGCTAATCTACCTTAATTCACCGTAGTAATGGGCGTAAACTGTTGATAAACTCTTATCAGCCCAGCTGAAAACATTGCAAATCTTACGTGTAGATGTGCAGGTCAACAGAATATTCAACTAATAGCGTACATGAAAATGTAGACAAAATGTGGACTGCTGAATTCTCTTTCTTTCCTAAACAATCCAAACCACCCTTTTAAATTGGCCATAAGACAATATTCAGTTGAACTGAGAGTCTACGATATATTGACCTTTCCCTTGCGTTTTGTTACTTGAGAAACACCATATCAGGTGATTTTTTCAGTTTATCAAAATGTATAATAAAGCCACCTTTGCAGAAAGGCTATCATGTCTAAATTTACTTCTACTGACCCTATAAACATGCTTGTACCAAACAGGTATGGCTACCTCAGGTGAAACCAACATCATGTCTGATCCATAAACTACACTGAGAAAGACAAATATATTGTGGTGAATGACAGACAGACAGGCTGACAAATATGTTGTGGTGAATGACAGAGAGACAGGCTGACAAATATGTTGTGGTGAATGACAGAGAGACTGGCTGACAAATATGTTGTGGTGAATGACAGAGAGACTGGCTGACAAATATGTTGTGGTGAATGACAGACAGACTGACTGACAAATATGTTGTGGTGAATGACAGACAGACAGGCTGACAAATATGTTGTGGTGAATGACAGACAGACAGGCTGACAAATATGTTGTGGTGAATGACAGAGAGACTGGCTGACAAATATGTTGTGGTGAATGACAGAGAGACTGGCTGACAAATATGTTGTGGTGAATGACAGACAGACTGACTGACAAATATGTTGTGGTGAATGACAGACAGACAGGCTGACAAATATGTTGTGGTGAATGACAGACAGGCTAGATGACAAATATGTTGTGGTGAATAACAGACAGACTGGCTGACAAATATGTTGTGGTGAATAACAGACAGACTGGCTGGCTGACAAATATGTTGTGGTGAATGACAGACAGACTGGCTGACAATTATGTTGTGATGAATGACAGACAGGCTACAACACTTATTGCAATCACCCGCGTCCTTCGTGATTTGTTTTTTTTTTTATTAATCTTTTACGCTGTGCCTTACAGTAGTTATAGAGAAAACAGCTGGGGACAGTGCTAAGGAGGGGGGACACCGGACAGAGCCTGGGGGAAATCCACGACCATCCGCAGGTTGATGTTACACCTTTTTATTCACGACGGAAGACAGTGCCCGTAAACTTTTTAATGTTTCTCTAGTCTATAATCAAACGATTTACTTGGGTGTTGTAAAAAAGTGTTCCTTACTGTTTGTTTGGTCTCGCCTCAACCAATGAACGCGGCTATTGGTAAAGTCCATCTCTATGTCGGAGGTGAAGGTCACAGGGACTTCCCACGTGTACCTGTATTCAGAAAAAAAAATAAGGGCGGCACCTTAGTGACACAGATAGTTGTGTGAACGCCCATGACCGGGTCAACCTAGATAGCGTTACACGTTACACATGAGCAATAATAATAACAACAACAACAACAACAATAATAATATCTGATTTATCCAATGCAGTTCGGTCAATTTACAATGAAACTGTTCTTCCCAGACAGCAATTGGTGAAATTCAGTCTAACTGAAGCCTTTTCTCTGAACTGAAGAATGAATGACTGTTGCATATAAATATTACGCCTCAAAGGTTTTAGAAATGTCAAAAAGTCTAAAATAAAGTTCCTTACAATCCTCAAACGTTTTAGCAATATAAAAGTTAACATCAAGGAACTGTGTGAAAATACAGCCAGGTTGTTGATACACTTTAAATTTCTGCATTGCTATTTTGCATCTGGTTTGGGGACGTATATTTCTGGGGTTGGAGCTTGAAAAAGAGTGAGTGACTGCTTGGGGTTTAACGTCGTACTCAACAATTTTCCAGTCATATGACGACGAAGGAATCATTAGGGTGCATGCACGTGTAATGTGCCTCCTTGTTGCAGGACGGATTTTCAACCAGTCGTTGCACTATCCCTTTCATGCTGAACGCCAAGGGAGGAAGTTACAACTTCCTCTTTTAAAGTCTTAGGTGTGACTCGACCAAGGATTGATCCTGGATCTACCGGTCCCGAAGCGGCTTGAAAAAGAAGGCCTGTTCTTACATCCTTTAACAGGGTGTTAAAGATTTTGATTTAGTAAGTAAAAATCTGTTTTCTCGAAGATGTTAATGTGGAAGTACGGGGAAGATTGTCCGCAGAGAATAATATCTAAACCCTTTGATTTTGACACATCATTTATCATGCTTGACATAGAAACAGAAAGTATTCGCACATTCGCACCAAAATCATTGACACCAAAATCACTGACACCAAAATCATTCACTCCAAAATCACTGACACCAAAATCATTCACTCCAAAATCACTGACACCAAAATCATTCACTCCAAAATCACTGACACCAAAATCATTCACTCCAAAATCACTGACACCAAAATCATTCACTCCAAAATCACTCACACCAAAATCATTCACTCCAAAATCACTCACACCAAAACCATTCACTCCTAAATCACTCACACCGAAATCATTCACTCCTAAATCACTCACACCAAAATCATTCACTCACAGCAAAATCACACCAAAGCCATTTATACCAAAAACCATTTAAACCAAGACTACTCAAACCGAAATAAATCAAAGCATTGATACCAAAATCACTGAAACCACAAGCAATGAAAATTATATCAAACCACATCAATCGAACTTGATCCAATCAAACCAAACCAGATTCAATCAAACCAAACGAAACAAGTTAATCAAATCAAACACGGCCAGTCTAAGCCCAATCAAACAAGCCCATTCAGATTTAACCCAATCAAACGAACACGTACCCGTAAGGAGATGGGTATTTGCCTGTGTCCTGAGCTGACGGATCCTGGAGATACCGCTGCTGGCTGACCACCACAGCCCCGGGGGAGCGGCTGAACGTGACCACAGGGTAATTCATCTGCAGTATCCACGTGTCCATCACATCCTTCACGTCCACAGGGTTGCCGTCCGCGGTCGCTTGCTGTCAGCACAGGAGAGCAATAAATTAAAAATAATGCAGAATTTCAGCGAAAGTCTGTTATCTGAGTGATGTTAGAATGTGTTCTGTTATTGCAGCTGACTGTTCTGTTAAATATAACACACATCTTCTAGAAATTCAAGATAACGATTCTATTTAACTAACAGGGTATTATGTGATGTTTGACAGAATATTGTGTTATGATAACAGGATATATTCTACCATCAACAGATGTTCTGAAAAATTAACAGATTATTTTTTTGTGTAAAGGGAGGTAAGCGCGAATGGAATCAAGGCAAGGGGGAGGGAATGTATGAATGAACCGGTGAATGGAAGGAAGGCATTGGGAAGCAAGGAAGGAAGGCACTAGTGAAAATTCCGTTACCTTTGTGAGGGCGTCCCAGAGATCGTCATGGAAGGCGGCATCAAAAGACAACTCCACCAAATAATTCTGAAATAAGTAACAGTTGGTTTAGTGGTCTGATTGATTGATTAGCAGACTGACTGATAGATTGACTGATTGAATATTGTTTAACGCCATACTCAAGGTTTTCGGTTTATGCGAGGGCGGTCAGTGGAGGAAACCGGGATGGCTCTCAACCCAAGAAATATTGACTTTCAATGCAAATTTTACTTCCGTAACAGCGGCCATAACTCAGTCGAGGCGAGCAAATGTCAGCACTAAGACCAACACGCATTGGCCTGACGTGATTAGCATGCCAGCACGGCGCCATGAACAAGAAGCCTCTCAACAATGCGGAGTTCAAGTCTAGTTCATGCTGTCGTCCTCTCCGGCTGTACGAGTGAAGGTCGGGCGGTAGCGGAATTCCCCCAGGCTTTGACCGGTTTCCTCCAAACCATAATGCTGGCTGCTGTCGTGTAAGTGAAATATTCTTTGGGTACGACATAAAACACCCATCGAATAAATGAATAAACATTGGCCAGACAACCCAGGACTCAGGTGTTCTGATTGTCAACGATCAGCACTTCAGTGGGTGGCAGTGGCTGGACACAGTATTTTGCTCTCACCTGTAAGCCCTTGAGGAAAGTCTTCTCTCCCAGGAAAGCTTTGATCATGTTGATGACAGCTGCACCCTGGATAGCAGGAGAAAATGATAGACTTATGTTAAACGTTGTTAAACAACAATTTAGCAAACGTTTAGACAGTTTGTCATCATGGTCGTCATCCCTGCTATTATCGCCGTCATCATTTGCATCGCTAAACATGGTCACTTCTAAACTCTTAACTCTTAATATCATCTTCAATTTTAATGCCACTCTTCTTTTAATAAAAGCCAGTTAGATTTCAGTGTGGAAGAAAAGCTAATCCCGACCTGAAATGCTTGTGCACCTTGGAACAAGTAAGTGTCTGTTACTGCATGCCTTTGTATGTCTGCCTTACCTTGGAGTATGAAATGCTATCAAATATCGAGTATATCTCATCCGGGTGATTGACAGGGGCGTAAAGGGGATGCGACGTCACGAGTCCATCCAGCTGGAAGGCTCTGTGTACTTCACTCTGCACGTAAGTGTCATGCTGCAGCGGAAAGACACGAAATGAGGTCGATAATTCATCCCAATTATTAACGAAGTAGTTATGTTTTACTTAGTTTTTAACTTTTACACTGCCCCACCGTTTGTTTATAAAACCGCCCACCTATGCACAACCCACCTTACAGCATTAAACACCAACTAAGCAAATCATTGCAAATGTAGCCAGCAGGAACTCATTGCAAATGTAGCCAGCAGGCAAATCATGGCAAATGTAGCCAGCCAACCGTTTTATTTATTTATCTGATGGGTGTTTTACGCTGT
Source organism: Liolophura sinensis (assembly GCF_032854445.1). Classification (NCBI taxonomy): domain Eukaryota; kingdom Metazoa; phylum Mollusca; class Polyplacophora; order Chitonida; family Chitonidae; genus Liolophura; species Liolophura sinensis. The sequence continues at coordinate 1,379,787 of NC_088296.1, read as the reverse complement.
ACTCAAGAATATTTCACTTATACGACGGCGGCCTACACTATGGTGGAAGTAAAGACCGTGTCACTTACTGGGGGAAACTCACGACCAACCCTTTTCGTGTTAACACTGGGGGAAACTCACGACCAACCCTTTTCGTGTTAACACTGGGGGAAACTCACGACCAACCCTTTTCGTGTTAACACTGAAGGAAACTCACGACCAACCCTTTTCGTGTTAACACTGAAGGAAACTCACGACCAACCCTTTTCGTGTTAACACTGGAGGAAACTCACGACCAACCCTTTTCGTGTTAACACTGGGGGAAACTCACGACCAACCCTTTTCGTGTTAACACTGGAGGAAACTCACGACCAACCCTTTTCGTGTTAACACTGGAGGAAACTCACGACCAACCCTTTTCGTGTTAACACTGGAGGAAACTCACGACCAACCCTTTTCGTGTTAACACTGGAGGAAACTCACGACCAACCCTTTTCGTGTTAACACTGGAGGAAACTCACGACCAACCCTTTTCGTGTTAACACTGGAGGAAACTCACGACCAACCCTTTTCGTGTTAACACTGGAGGAAACTCACGACCAACCCTTTTCGTGTTAACACTGGAGGAAACTCACGACCAACCCTTTTCGTGTTAACACTGGGGGAAACTCACGACCAACCCTTTTCGTGTTAACACTGAAGGAAACTCACGACCAACCCTTTTCGTGTTAACACTGGAGGAAACTCACGACCAACCCTTTTCGTGTTAACACTGGAGGAAACTCACGACCAACCCTTTTCGTGTTAACACTGGAGGAAACTCACGACCAACCCTTTTCGTGTTAACACTGGAGGAAACTCACGACCAACCCTTTTGGTGTTAACACTGAAGGAAACTCACGACCAACCCTTTTCGTGTTAACACTGGAGGAAACTCACGACCAACCCTTTTCGTGTTAACACTGGAGGAAACTCACGACCAACCCTTTTCGTGTTAACACTGAAGGAAACTCACGACCAACCCTTTTCGTGTTAACACTGAAGGAAACTCACGACCAACCCTTTTCGTGTTAACACTGGAGGAAACTCACGACCAACCCTTTTCGTGTTAACACTGGAGGAAACTCACGACCAACCCTTTTCGTGTTAACACTGGGGGAAACTCACGACCAACCCTTTTCGTGTTAACACTGGAGGAAACTCACGACCAACCCTTTTCGTGTTAACACTGAAGGAAACTCACGACCAACCCTTTTCGTGTTAACACTGGAGGAAACTCACGACCAACCCTTTTCGTGTTAACACTGGAGGAAACTCACGACCAACCCTTTTCGTGTTAACACTGGAGGAAACTCACGACCAACCCTTTTCGTGTTAACACTGGGGGAAACTCACGACCAACCCTTTTCGTGTTAACACTGGAGGAAACTCACGACCAACCCTTTTCGTGTTAACACTGGAGGAAACTCACGACCAACCCTTTTCGTGTTAACACTGGAGGAAACTCACGACCAACCCTTTTCGTGTTAACACTGAAGCATTCATTTCCTTCTTCTTATTTTCCTTGTTTCTATTCGGTCTTTACTCTTCCAGTTATTACGTATCTTCCTTAGCTCGTGTGCAACTTAAAGTAGCTATCCTCAACAGGGAGTCATTACAACGTTGATTTGCTCACCATCCTCTATCCTCCGTGTGCAACTTAACATAGCTATCCTCAACAGGGAGTCATTACAAGGTTGATTTGCTCACCATCTTCTATCGTCCGTATACAACTTAAGATAGCTATCCTCAACAGGGAGTCATTACAAGGCTGATTTGCTCATCATCTTCCATCGTCCGTGTGAAACTTAAGATAGCTATCCTCAACAGGGAGTCATTACAAGGCTGATTTGCTCATCATCTTCCATCGTCCGTGTGAAACTTAAGATAGCTATCCTCAACAGGGAGTCATTACAAGGCTGATTTGTTCATCATGTTCTATCGTCCGTGTAACACATACAGAAGTAAGCCAATCAGGAAGTGATTACAAACTTGAGTAACTTACCATCTTCCATCGTAAAACTTACAGAAGTAAGCCAGTCAGGAAGTGATTACAAGCGTCGGTAACTTACCATCTTCCATCGTGAAACTTACAGAAGTAAGCCAATTAGAAAGTGATTACAAGCGTCGGTAGCTTACCATCTTCCATCGTGAAACTTACAGAAGTAAGCAAATCAGGAAGTGATTACAAGCGTCGGTAACTTACCATCTTCTATCGTGAAACTTACAGAAGTAAGCCAATTAGGAAGTGATTACAAGCGTCGGTAACTTACCATCTTCCATCGTGAAACTTACAGAAGTAAGCAAATCAAGAAGTGATTACAAGCGTCGGTAACTGACCATCTTCTATCGTGAAACTTACAGAAGTAAGCCAATCAGGAAGTGATTACAAGCGTCGGTAACTTACCATCTTAGATCGTGAAACTTACAGAAGTAAGCAAATCAGGAAGTGATTAGCCTACAAGCGTCGGTAACTTACCATCTTCCAGTCAGGATGAGCATGATCCACACCAATGTACTCCACAAACGTGGCGAATCCTTCGTTCAACCAGAGATCGTCCCACCAGCTCGGCGTCACTAAGTTGCCAAACCACTGAAAGGGAAAATGAAGGAGCGATTGGCTACATCCAATGACTGTGTCACTTACTGGTTTATTGGAGAATGTTTTCTCATTTGACTTATATCCTCCAATTCCTACTCCATTTGTTTAATTCCCAATTCTGTTCTGGTTTACTATGCTCAAGTGCTCTGATGCGCTCAAGTGCTCTGAACTGAAGACAACTCACCATGTGGGCTAGCTCATGGGATACAACGATAGCCACTCTTTCCTTGTTTCCCTCTGACGACGTCAGGGGATCATACAACATAGCCGTCTCTCTGTACGTGATCAGGCCCCAGTTCTCCATAGCTCCAGCAGAAAAGTCAGGAATAGCGATCATATCTGAAGATGGACGTGAATTTATGAGCACGTAATCTTACCATACTACACATCTTTATGATGATGTTGAAGGTAAAACAAGGTACAATGCATTTAATTATTTTTCTTATCGATTTTCTTCTATGGTTGATGTTTTTGCAGAAAAATCACAATATGCAGAGAAGAGCCGACCTATAGAATCGAGACATACAAAGCCTTACCTAATTTGGGCAGTGGGAAAGAGATGTTGAAGTACGTCTCGAAGTATTGAAGGATTTTCACACCGGTCTCCAGCGCGTACTCGGCCTGATCGATGGCTTCCGGTCTAGCGTAGACCCGATACTGTGGAGGAAGATAGACGGTTACCATGTGCATACATTATGAACAAACGAAAGTTGGGGACATGTCGACCAATCTCAACCTGCATTGGGTATGTCGACTTCAGCTTCATAGCAGTACACTGCACTTCAGCTAGAAACACAACGTATGAAACAGCCCTATAGTTTTTTTGACTTATTTTGCACGTTAAATTCCAGTGCACTTACAGCTATTCATATAGCTAATTCGGTTATTCAGATGTCCTGTGTCTCTCCTGAGGGATTAGAGTAAGGAAACAGGACTGGTTGGCACAATGTAGGTGGGGTGTCACGTCTGGTGTCTTTGGCATGACACCTCAGTGACGGCAGCACTTTTCTGGCATGGATTCGCCCTAACACAAAAAGATAGAGTATCTGTTGGCCTTACACTCACCTACAGACTGCTCGTCGTCATATGCCTGAAAAACTGCTTCTGTACATAGATACATTTAGGCTATACACGTTCGGACGTCCATTGCTCTTCACTTACCGTCGTATTTCCGTCAGTTATTTTTTCCCTGTATGTAAAGTCACAGATGATGAATGCCAGTAAGTAGGTTGACATCTTAACGGTTTTCTGGTAAACGTCAGCCACAAAACCGTCCGGCCTGAGAGAGAAAGAACACAAGCGTTCATGATAGCTTTAGCCCAACCGCAGCTTTATTTCTCGCGTGTGTATCAGTTCTAGTTTCTGTATATAACGTGCTATTTATGAAAGAAATTAAGGTGGGAGGGGAGGGAGGAGTGGGGGGGGGGGCAGAAACACGCTTCTTGTCTGCAACACATTCACCATGTCAAGGTTTTATTTTTTTTTAATTTTAAGATAGGTTGATATGTTTTCTGTCATTTATCTAACTGGAGTTTTAATTCTAACTCTGATGTTTAATAGTCCTCTCGGCGATGATCAGATTTATATGCAAAACAAATTCTACAGTCCTAGCCAAGCACACATCCGGCCCAGCTGGATTTGTATTCGAACCCGGGACCTATACGACAGACAGCCAGCGTAGTTTGTTCCGTGACAATCTATTCCACCTCGACCACTTATACCGCCGGCATCCAGTTAAAAAAAAACGAATGAAATCGTCATTTATCTTCATCTCCATGGACCCATACAACTTATGTGTACGTGGGTTGATGACACGAACATTCCATTTGTTTGCAGGATGTTCGTTTGTAGAAATCATCTCAACTTTTTGCCATGCCCTTGACCTCCAGACCCCTGGGTCAAGAATCAGCCTTAAAGGATACACGAAACGTTTGCTTTTTATTTCTTCATGTGCGGTTTACGATGTGTGCTAACACATAGAAGTACGAAAGTTTCTCAGCGTAAATGTGTCTTTAAAGTAACCTGCAGTTGTGACGTCATAGGGGATATAGTTCCAAATGGAGGTAGGAATGGGAGAGGGCGCTAGGCTTCTCCTGGGTTCACAGTAGGCTCATCGATGACGTCATTTACGTCATGGTATGGTATGGTGACGGAACCCGGAAAGTCCCGGAAAAATTGTCCAATCTTCGTTAACTAGCATAACTACCTTTTGACATAAAGCCATCGGCGAATTATTGAATAATTACAGTTAATTATTGCCTTACAGCTAGACCTTACAAAAGACAAAAAACCCTCAAACGATGTTAAGCCCAAACAATTCAGAATATTCAGGTTTCTGTTCATGATTTGTTACGCCTTTTTGTAAGCGTGTAATGGTATGCTCAACACAGTAGACATACAATAACTTGCCGCCACTAGTTAGACCTGAACTCTTTAACCTATGGAGATAAAAATGTATAGCCTTCATTGGTTTCAGTATCTGTCTCGCTCTCAGTATCTACTGTCAAATGTCAGCTACAGGAAGGCGCTATATAATTTTTGCCAATTACGTAAGCGGATTTTCCGGAGCCCTGTCTTCTCACTGGCTAATGGACCATATGTTTAATTATAATGTAAGTTTACAAAATGGTAGTAACTAGGAAAGGTCCAGCTTTTACTTGTTTTTTTTCTCCCTTTTTTAGACCTTATAGTTTCTTAAGAAAAAATATAAACAATTTAAAATGTTCTTACGCCAAAGGTACTGAATTTTCATTTCCAGTATGGTTAAGCTAAGAAATTTATTTCCTTTTAAAACAGTCCAACAGATAATCCACCCCCCACCCCCGACCCTACTCCCCAGACAACCCCTCACGCCCCACCCTCAGCACCAAACACACACACAACATCCCGTACCTGTTTACAGTCCTGACAATGGGCATGTTAGACAGTGAGATTCTGTCAGGCTTCCTCAGAAGGATAATGTTAAACTCCGCCTTCAAGGCCGGCTCGTCAAAACAAGGAAAGGCTTTGCGAGCATCTGTAGGCTGGAACTGAGTGGTGGCCATGTATCTGAAAGAACAATTAGAAGTTCAGGAAGTACAAAGGAAAACACAAATAGTGGGAACAACAGAAGAAAGGGGAGGCTTTGTGGGCATCAGTAGGCTGGGAGTAACTGATGGTTATGTATCTGAAAGAACAAGCACACGTTCAGGAAGTAGAGAGGAAAACACAAGTAGTGGGAAGAACAGAAGAAAGAGAAGACTTTGTCGGCATATGTAGGCTGGAAGTAACAGATGGTCATATGTCTGAAAGAACAAGCTCACATTCAGGAAATAGAGGATATCACAAGTAGCGGAGACATCAAAAGAAAGAGAAGGCTTTGTGGGCATCTGTAGGCTGGAAGTAACTGATGGTCATATGTCTGAAAGAACAAGCTCACATTCAGGAAGTAGAGAGGAAATCACAAGTAGTGGAGACATCAAAAGGAAGAGAAGGCTTTGTGGGCATCTGTAGGCTGGGACTAACTGATGGTCATGTGTCTGAAAGAACAAGCTCACATTCAGGAAATAGACAGGAAAAGACAAATAGTGGGAACAACAGAAGAAAGAGAAGGTTTTGTAGGCATCCGAAGGTTAGGACTAACCGATGGTCATATGACTGAAAGAACAAGCAGACATTCAGGAAATAGAGAGGAAAACACAAGAAGTGGAGACATCAAAAGAAAGGGAAGGCTTTGTGGGCATCCGTAGGCTAGGAGTAAGTGATGGTCATATGTCGGAAAGAACCAGCAGACATTCAGGAAGTAGAGAGGAAAGCAAAAGAAGTGGAGACGTCAAAAGAAAGAGAAGGCTTTGTGGGCATCTGTAGGCTGGGACTAATTGATGGTCATATGTCTGAAAGAACAAGCTCACGTTCAGAAAGTACAGAGGACAACACGAATAGTGGAGTATTGCGGGCATCAGCAGGCTGGGACAAGCTGGTGGTCATATATCTGAGAGAAGAGGTGACCAAAACAGAGTGACGACGGCAAAACATGAAGTAATGACGGCGTAGCAAGAGGTGGGTACGCCAAGAGGTAGAGCTGGAGTAGAAACAGCAACTCAAGAAACAGATCAAGAGGGCAACAGAAGGAGTAGAGACAACAAATTAAATAATTGAGACAGCAACCAAAGGAGCAGAGGCTACAAATCAAAGAGTTGAGACAGCAGCACAAAGAATTTAGACAGCAGCACAATGAGCAGAGGCTACCAATTAAAGAGTTGAGACATCAGCACAAGGAGTTGAGACAGCAGCACAGGTAGTTGTGACAGCAGGACAGATAGTTGTGACAGCAGGACAGAGAGTTGAGATATCAGCCCAAGGATTTGAGACAGCAGCACAAAGAGTTGAGACAGCAGCACAAGGAGTTGTGACAGCAGCACATGTAGTTGAGATATCAGCACAAAGAGTTGAGATAGCAGCACAATGAGCAGACGCTACCATTTAAAGAGTTGAGACAGCAGCACAAGGAGTTGAGACAACAGCACAAAGAGTTGAGACAGGAACACAAAGAGATGAGACAACAGCACAAAGAGTTGAGACAGCAGCACAGGGAGGTGAGACAGCAGCACAAGGAGTCGAGACAGCAGCACAGAGTTGAAACAGCAGCACAAGGAGGTAACACAGCAGCACAAGGAGCTGAGAACAGTAGCACTAAGAGTTGAGATAGCAGCACAAGGAGCTGGGATACTAGCACAGGGAGTTGAGACAGCAGCACAAAGAGTTGAGATAACAGGACAAGGAGTTGAGACAGCAGCACAGGGAGCTGAGACAGCAGCACAAGGAGGTGAGACAGCAGCACAGGTAGTTGAGACAGTAGCACAAAGAGTTGAGACAGCAGCACAAGGAGTCGAGACAACAAAAAGGCGTTGAAACAGATAAACAAGCAGCGGAGAGCGCAAAACAAGAAGTAGAGATGGTCGAGCAAATAGAGTAGAAACGGCAAATACAAGCGTAGAGCCAGGGAAACAAACAATAGATGTTAGAACAAAGGGTAAAAACGTTACAGCAAAGAGCTGATATGTTCAATCAAGTTATTGAGAGAATTGGCCGGTCAAGCATGTCAAGAATGGCTATGTTCAGGCAAAACTAAAGAAAACGTTAACGAAAACAATAACTATGAAGGAAACATAGTGTAGTAATTTGGAAGAAGCATTAGAAATGCCAAAACACTGGAGCTCGCTGCTATGGTAGGCATGCACTTGTAAACGTAGTGGATTTCTTGACGGACGTATCAGTCATAAATAGCGGGGCAGAATACATACACAGTTTGGTCGTCCCTCTTATACTGACTGAGGTACAGACCCCTGAGGTCGTCCTTGAGGGGTCCGGTGAAGTGCATGGTGACTATGTACTCCTGCCCTGGTGTAAGGTTCTGGGGTAAGGGGATGATGTAAAACTGACGATCCTTGTCCTCACGGGGCGTGTCGTGAGGTAAGTCAACTCCCGCCGCGTTCTGCACAGTAAGACTGGCAGGGTCGACCGTTAGCTTATTAATGTGCAAAGTGATGTTGTTGGTAGCCTCTTTACACTCCATGCGGATTGTCACAGACCCTTGGAGTGAGAAGGCTTCAGGGTCATCTCCGTAGAAGTCAGGCTTAAGCTCGACGTGGTACTCCAAGGGTGAAAGGGAGGTCGGCAGGCGGACGTCTGTCACCTTATCATCTGGCTTGTCTGAAAATACAGTTACTAAACCTCGTATCTATTTCGTAACTTTCTTCATAGATTTATCTCTACAGAATGCGTTTTTACCTTTCAGCTTAGCGCACACAGGATGACACAACTCACGATTTTTGTTGTTTCCTGAAACATGCCCGACTTTCTGTGTATCTGTTTTCATCAACAGTGACGTCAAGTACACAGCAGTAATTCACAATTACATCAGGTTGTTGGTTGCCGTTTTCCTTAGAAGCGTTTACAGAGTACCCGAACATTGAAACAGTGGGATAGTGCAACGACTGGTTGACCCGTATCAGTATAGTGGCCCTGGCGGGGCGGCTTACTTGCTTTCTGTAAGGCGTCTAAGTGAAGCAGCACTAGATAAAAGAGCGGTGGAAATCCGTCCCGCGCGAGGAGGCACATTACATACACCCTAAGGATACCTTCGTCGTCATATGACTGAAAAATTGTTCAGCACGACGTTAAACCCCAAGCACTCACTCACTCACTCAAACAGTGACCCACAAATTTAGAAAATATGAATTGAAGCAAGTGCAAAGCATGAACAAAGGATCAAAAATCTTAAATGCATACTATCACAGATCCCACCGTTAAACAATGTTTAATGTGTGACAATGTTTACCTTTATTCTCCGGTCATTCCTCAAAGTCTTGCTATCTGATATGTCTTTTAACAAATTCCTTAATGACAACTTACCTTCATCTTTCAGTCATTCATCCAGGACTTACTATGTGATATGTCCTCCAGCAATTTCGTTGAGAACTGTTTACCTTTGCTCTCCAGTCATTCCTTCATGTCTTGCTATCTGATGTCCTCCAGCAATCTTTTAATGGCGGCTTCCCTTCATCTTCCAGAGATCCCCCCCAGGACATAGTAAGTATTATGTTTTCTATCAATTCCTTATTAACTGTTGCTTACCTTTGTTCTGTAGTCTTCCCGCAATGACTTGTTATCTTTTGTCTTCCAACAATTCCTTATTAACTGTTGCTTACTTTTGTTCTCCAGCCATTCCACAATGACTTGTTATCTTTTCTCTTCCAACAATTCCTTATTAACTGTTGCTTACCTTCGTTCTCCAGCCATTCCTCAATAACTTGTTATCTTTTGTCATCCAACAATTCCTTATTAACTGTTGCTTACCTTTGTTCTGTAGTCATCCCACAATGACTTGTTATCTTTTGTCTTCCAACAATTCCTTATTAACTTTTGCTTACTTTTGTTCTCCAGCCATTCCACAATGACTTGTTACCTTTTGTCTTCCAACAATTCCTTATTAACTGTTGCTTACCTTTGTTCTGTAGCCATTCCTCAATGACTTGTTATCTTTTGTCTTCCAACAATTCCTTATTAATGGTTGCTTACCTTTGTTCTGTAGCCATTCCTCAATGACTTGTCACCTTTTGTCTTCTAAAAATTCCTTATTCACTGTTGCTTACCTTTGTTCTGTAGCCATTCCACAATGACTTGTTACCTGTTGTCTTCTAACAATTCCTTATTAACTGTCGCTTACCTTTGTTCTCCAGCCATTCCTCAATGACTTGTTACCTGTTGTCTTCCAACAATTCCTTATTAACTGTCGCTTACCTTTGTTCTCCAGCCATTCCACAATGACTTGTTACCTTTTGTCTTCCAACAATTCCTTATTAACTGTTGCTTACCTTTGTTCTGTAGCCATTCCTCAATGACTTGTTATCTTTTGTCTTCCAACAATTCCTTATTAACGGTTGCTTACCTTTGTTCTGTAGCCATCCCTCAATCACTTGTCACCTTTTGTCTTCTAACAATTCCTTATTCACTGTTGGTTACCTTTGTTCTGTAGCCATTCCTCAATGACTTGTTACCTGTTGTCTTCCAACAATTCCTTATTAACTGTCGCTTACCTTTGTTCTGTAGCCATTCCTCAATGACTTGTCACCTTTTGTCTTCTAACAATTCGTTATTAACTGTTGCTTACATTTGTTCTGTAGCCGTTCCTCAATGACTTGTTACCTGTTGTCTTCTAACAATTCCTTATTAACTGTCGCTTACCTTTGTTCTCCAGCCATTCCTCAATGACTTGTTACCTGTTGTCTTCCAACAATTCCTTATTAACTGTCGCTTACCTTTGTTCTCCAGCCATTCCACAATGACTTGTTACCTTTTGTCTTCCAACAATTCCTTATTAACTGTTGCTTACCTTTGTTCTGTAGCCATTCCTCAATGACTTGTTATCTTTTGTCTTCCAACAATTCCTTATTAACGGTTGCTTACCTTTGTTCTGTAGCCATCCCTCAATCACTTGTCACCTTTTGTCTTCTAAAAATTCCTTATTCACTGTTGCTTACCTTTGTTCTGTAGCCATTCCACAATGACTTGTTACCTGTTGTCTTCTAACAATTCCTTATTAACTGTCGCTTACCTTTGTTCTCCAGCCATTCCTCAATGACTTGTTACCTGTTGTCTTCCAACAATTCCTTATTAACTGTCGCTTACCTTTGTTCTCCAGCCATTCCACAATGACTTGTTACCTTTTGTCTTCCAACAATTTCTTATTAACTGTTGCTTACCTTTGTTCTGTAGCCATTCCTCAATGACTTGTTATCTTTTGTCTTCCAACAATTCCTTATTAACGGTTGCTTACCTTTGTTCTGTAGCCATCCCTCAATCACTTGTCACCTTTTGTCTTCTAACAATTCCTTATTCACTGTTGGTTACCTTTGTTCTGTAGCCATTCCTCAATGACTTGTTACCTGTTGTCTTCCAACAATTCCTTATTAACTGTCGCTTACCTTTGTTCTGTAGCCATTCCTCAATGACTTGTCACCTTTTGTCTTCTAACAATTCGTTATTAACTGTTGCTTACATTTGTTCTGTAGCCGTTCCTCAATGACTTGTCACCTTGTGTCTTCCAACAATTCCTCATTAGCTGTCGCTTACCTTTGTCCTGTAACCATTCCTCAATGACTTGTTACCTGTTGTCTTCCAACAATTCCTTATTAACTGTCGCTTACTTTTGTTCTCCAGCCTTATCGCTTGTCTTGTCATATGGTAAGCGACAAGATAGTGAATGTCGAAAGCAACACAGCAGGACTCGCCATTCAGTCACAGCTGGCTGAGCGCAGAGCTTTCACAAGTACAATTTACACAGTGTCATTCTAAAACGTGATTTATCCGGCAAAAATATAATTATCGTAGGGAAGCTGTAACTTTAGATTCCACTGGACTTGGGACATACGGGTACTTGACCAACCTTGTTCCTTCAGCCAATCAGCGATGATCTTCTCGTTGTTTTTGAGCCAGTTGATATTGCTGCGGATATTCTCCACGGCTTGAGCAAAGGCCGAGGCTGCAGAGCCCTGATCAGGGTACTTCTTCATAAACTCCTCTAACTGGGCAAATAGAAACCAACTCACACGTAATAGTCATGTGAAGAAAACGGTGTGATGTATTCCACAAGCGAAAATTTGTCCTAACTTCTGATAAAGGTGACAGAGAGTACAATTATCATCTCGAAATATGAGTGAAAATTTCATCCAGGCAATAATGTGAACTTTATCCAGACAAAGAGTACAAACTTCGGCTAGACAAAGAGTACAAACTTCATCCAGATAAAGAGTGCAAACTTCATCTAGATAAATAGTGCAAACTTCATTCAGACAAGCAGTGCAAACTTCTTTCGGGCAAAGAGAACAAACTTCACCTAGATAAAGAGTGCAAACTTCATCCAGACTAACAGTGTAAATTTCTTCCAAAGAGCGCAAAATCCATCCATACAAAGAGTGCAAATTTAAGCCAGCCAAAGCTTACAAAGTTCATCAGAATAAGAACAAATGGTACAAATTTTGTCAGGTAAACTTCACACAGTAACGGCCTGAGGATAGGAGTCTAACCTGTTGTAACTGGAACTCCGTGTTGAAGCCGTTAGTGATCCCGCGTACCAGGCGAGACGCAGAGAATGACCCAGCCCCATATCTGTAAAACGTCATGTTCACAATTATTAAAACGCAAACTTTGAAAAAACAACACGAGACTCGTCCGCGTGTAGGTAAAATCTTAGGATAGCTTCTACTTTACTATACTAATCTAACTCCACCGCGTGTAGGTAAAATTCTAAGATAAACTTCTACTTTACTGTACTAATCTTACTCCACCACGTGTAGGTAAAATTTTAGGATAACTTCTACTTTACTGTACTAATTTTACTCCACCGCTAGTAGGTAAAATTTTAGAATGACTTCTACTTCACTGTACAAATCTTACTCCACCGCGTGCAGGTAAAGTTTTAGGATAATTTCTACTTTACTGTACTAATCTTACTCCACCACGTGTAGGTAAAATTTTAGGACAACTTCTACTTTACTGTACTAATCTTACTCCACCACGTGTAGGTAAAATCTTAGGATAACTTCTACTTTACTGTACTAATCTTACTCCACCACGTGTAGGTAAAATTTTAGGATAACTTCTACTTTACTGTACTAATCTTACTCCACCACTTGTAGGTAAAATTTTAGGACAACTTCTACTTTACTGTACTAATCTTACTCCACCGCGTGTAGGTAAAGTTTTAGGATAACTTCTACTTTACTGTACTAATCTTACTCCACCACGTGTAGGTAAAATCTTAGGATAACTTCTACTTTACTGTACTAATCTTACTCCACCACGTGTAGGTAAAATCTTAGGATAACTTCTACTTTACTGTACTAATCTTACTCCACCACGTGTAGGTAAAATTTTAGGTTAACTTCTAATTTACTGTACTAATCTTACTCCACCACGTGTAGGTAAAATTTTAGGATAACTTCTACTTTACTGTACTAATCATACATCACCACGTGTAGGTAAAATTTTAGGATAACTTCTACTTTACAGTACTAATCTTACTCCACCGCGTGCAGGTAAAATTTTAGGATAACTTCTACTTTACTGTACTAATCTAAAACCACCGCTAGTAGTTAAAATTTTAGGATAACTTCTACTTTACTGTACTAATCTTACTCCACCGCTTGTAGTTAAAATTTTAGGATAAGTTCTACTTTATTGTACTAATCTTACTCCACTGCGTGGAGGTAAAATTTCAGGATAACTTCTACTTTACTGTACTAATCTTACTCCACCGCGTGCAGGTAAAATTTTAGGATAACTTCTACTTTACAGTACTAATCTTACTCCACCGCGTGCAGGTAAAATTTTAGGATAACTTCTACTTTACTGTACTAATCTAACTCCACCGCTAGTAGTTAAAATTTTAGGATAACTTCTACTTTACTGTACTAATCTTACTCCACCGCTTGTAGGTAAAATTTTTTTATGACGTTGAACATACCAATGAGCAGAATTTGCGTGTCACTCACTAAAGGCTATTTTAGTAGCGAGAAAGACTAATTTTAAAGGCAGCTGAATATAGTCGACTGGTTAAAAGAAATAGACCATAAGATATTATTATTACATGAATGAGTACTGGCTTACAAACACATCAAATATAGCTTGTATACTAGTTCTTATCACCCACGGGTATTACGTTCACGGGTAATATGTCCATAGGTAGTATGACCCACAGCTATGCTGTCCATGGGTATTATAACCCACGGCTATGATGTCCATGGGTGTTATGACCCACGGCAATGATGTCCATGGGTATTATAGCCCACGGCTATGATGTCCATGGGTATTATGACCCACGGCTATGATGTTCATGGGTGTTATGACCCACGGCTATGATGTCCATGGGTATTATCACCCGAGGCTATGATGACCATTGGTGTTATGACCCATGGCTATAATGTGCATGGATATTATGACCCACGGATATGATGTCCATGGGTATTATCACCCGAGGCTATGATGTCCATGGGTGTTATGACCCACGGCTATGGTGTCCATGGGTATTATCACCCACGGCTATGATGTCCATGGGTATTATGACCCACGGCCATGATGTTCATGGGTATTATGACCCACGGCTATGATGTCCATGGGTATTATGACCCACGGCTACGATGTCCATGGGTATTATGACCCACGGCCATGATGTCCATGGGTATTAAAACCCACGGCTAAGATGTCCATGGGTGTTATGACCTATGGCTATGATGTCCATGGGTATTATAACCCACGGCTAAGATGTCCATGGGTGTTATGACCTATGGCTATGATGTCCATGCGTATTATGACCAACGGCTAAAATGTCCATGGGTATTATAACCCACGGCTAAGATGTCCATGGGTGTTATGACCCACGGCTATGATGTCCATGGGTATTATGACCCGAGGCTATGATGTCCATGGGTGTTACGACCCACGGCTATGGTGTCCATGGGTATTATGACCCACGGCTATGATGTCCATGGGTATTATGACCCACGGCCATGATGTTCATGGGTATTATGACCCACGGCCATGTTGTCCATGGGTATTATAACCCACGGCTAAGATGTCCATTGGTGTTATGACCTATAGCTATGATGTCCATGGGTATTATGACCCACGGCTATGATGTCCATAGGTATTATAACCCACGGCTAAGATGTCCATGGGTGTTATGACCCACGGCTATGATGTCCATAGGTATTATAACCCACGGCTATGATGTCCATGGGTATTATGACCTATAGCTATGATGTCCATGCGTATTATGACCCACGGCTATGATGTCCATAGGTATTATAACCCACGGCTATGATGTCCATGGGTATTATGACCTATGGCTATGATGTCCACGGGCATTATGACCCACGGCTATGATGTCCATGGGAATTATGACCCATGGCTATGATGTTCATGGATATTATGACCAAGGGCTATGATGTCCATGGGTATTATGACCCACGGCCATGATGTCCATGGGTGTTATGACCCACGGCTATGGTGTCCATGGGTATTAAGACCCATGGCCATGATGTTCATGGGTATCATGATCCACGGCCATAATGGCCATGGGTGTTATGACCCACGGCCATGATGTCCATGGGTGTTATGACCCACGGCAATAATATCCATGGGTATTATGTCCCACGGCTATAATGTCCATGGGTATTATGACCCTCGACTATGATGTTCATGGTTATTATGACCCACGGCTATGATGTTCATGGGTATTATGATCCACGGCTATGATGTCCATGGGTATTATGACCCACGGCTATGATGTCCATGGGTATTATGACCAACGGCTATAATGTCCATGGGTTTTATGACCCACGGCTATGATGTCCATGGGTATTATGACCCCACGGCTATGATGTCCATGGGTATTATGACCCATGGCTATGATGTCCATGGGTATTATGACACACGGCTATGATGTCCATGGGTATTATGACCCATGGCTATGATGTCCATAGGTATTATGACCCAAGGCCATGATGTGCATGGGTTTTATGACCCACGGGCATGATGTCTTTTGGTGTTATGACCCATGGCTCAAATGTGCATGGATATTATGACCCACGGCTATGATGTCGATGGGTATTATGACCCACGGCTATGATGTCCATGGGTATTATGACCCACGGCTACGATGTCCATGGGTATTATGACCCACGGCCATAATGTCCATGGGTATTATAACCCACGGGTAAGATGTCCATGGGTGTTATGACCTATGGCTATGATGTCCATGGGTATTATAACCCACGGCTAAGATGTCCATGGGTGTTATGACCTATGGCTATGATGTCCATGCGTATTATGACCAACGGCTAAAATGTCCATGGGTATTATAACCCACGGCTAAGATGTCCATGGGTGTTATGACCCACGGCTATGATGTCCATGGGTATTATGACCCGAGGCTATAATGTCCATGGGTGTTACGACCCACGGCTATGGTGTCCATGGGTATTATGACCCACGGCTATGATGTCCATGGGTATTATGACCCACGGCCATGATGTTCATGGGTATTATGACCCACGGCCATGATGTCCATGGGTATTATAACCCACGGCTAAGATGTCCATTGGTGTTATGACCTATAGCTATGATGTCCATGGGTATTATGACCCACGGCTATGATGTCCATAGGTATTATAACCCATGGCTATAATGTCCATGGGTGTTATGACCCACGGCTATGATGTCCATGGGTATTATGACCCCACGGCTATGATGTCCATGGGTATTATGACCCATGGCTATGATGTCCATGGGTATTATGACACACGGCTATGATGTCCATGGGTATTATGACCCATGGCTATGATGTCCATAGGTATTATGACCCAAGGCCATGATGTGCATGGGTTTTATGACCCACGGGCATGATGTCTTTTGGTGTTATGACCCATGGCTCAAATGTGCATGGATATTATGACCCACGGCTATGATGTCGATGGGTATTATGACCCACGGCTATGATGTCCATGGGTATTATGACCCACGGCTATGGTGTCCATGGGTATTAAGACCCATGGCCATGATGTTCATGGGTATCATGATCCACGGCCATAATGGCCATGGGTGTTATGACCCACGGCCATGATGTCCATGGGTGTTATGACCCACGGCGATAATATCCATGGGTATTATGTCCCACGGCTATGATGTCCATGGGTATTATGACCCTCGACTATGATGTTCATGGTTATTATGACCCACGGCTATGATGTTCATGGGTATTATGATCCACGGCTATGATGTCCATGGGTATTATGACCCACGGCTATGATGTCCATGGGTATTATGACCAACGGCTATAATGTCCATGGGTTTTATGACCCACGGCTATGATGTCCATGGGTATTATGACCCCACGGCTATGATGTCCATGGGTATTATGACCCATGGCTATGATGTCCATGGGTATTATGACACACGGCTATGATGTCCATGGGTATTATGACCCATGGCTATGATGTCCATAGGTATTATGACCCACGGCCATGATGTGCATGGGTTTTATGACCCACGGGCATGATGTCTTTTGGTGTTATGACCCATGGCTCAAATGTGCATGGATATTATGACCCACGGCTATGATGTCGATGGGTATTATGACCCACGGCTATGATGTCCATGGGTATTATGACCCACGGCTACGATGTCCATGGGTATTATGACCCACGGCCATAATGTCCATGGGTATTATAACCCACGGCTAAGATGTCCATGGGTGTTATGACCTATGGCTATGATGTCCATGGGTATTATAACCCACGGCTAAGTTGTCCATGGGTGTTATGACCTATGGCTATGATGTCCATGCGTATTATGGCCAACGGCTAAAATGTCCATGGGTATTATCACCCACGGCTAAGATGTCCATGGGTGTTATGACCCACGGCTATGATGTCCATGGGTATTATGACCCGAGGCTATGATGTCCATGGGTGTTACGACCCACGGCTATGGTGTCCATGGGTATTATGACCCACGGCTATGATGTCCATGGGTATTATGACCCACGGCCATGATGTCCATGGGTATTATGACCCACGGCTATGATGTCCATAGGTATTATAACCCACGGCTAAGATGTCCATGGGTGTTATGACCCACGGCTATGATGTCCATAGGTATTATAACCCACGGCTATGATGTCCATGGGTATTATGACCTATGGCTATGATGTCCACGGGCATTATGACCCACGGCTATGATGTCCATGGGAATTATGACCCATGGCTATGATGTTCATGGATATTATGACCCACGGCTATGATGTCCATGGGTATTATGACCCGCGGCCATGATGTCCATGGGTGTTATGACCCACGGCTATGGTGTCCATGGGTATTAAGACCCATGGCCATGATGTTCATGGGTATCATGATCCACGGCCATAATGGCCATGGGTGTTATGACCCACGGCCATGATGTCTATGGGTGTTATGACCCACGGCGATAATATCCATGGGTATTATGTCCCACGGCTATGATGTCCATGGGTATTATGACCCTCGGCTATGATGTTCATGGGTATTATGACCCACGGCTATGATGTTCATGGGTATTATGATCCACGGCTATGATGTCCATGGGTATTATGACCCACGGCTATGATGTCCATGGGTATTATGACCAACGGCTATAATGTCCATGGGTTTTATGACCCACGGCTATGATGTCCATGGGTATTATGACCCCACGGCTATGATGTCCATGGGTATTATGACCCATGGCTATGATGTCCATGGGTATTATGACACACGGCTATGATGTCCATGGGTATTATGACCCATGGCTATGATGTCCATAGGTATTATGACCCAAGGCCATGATGTGCATGGGTTTTATGACCCACGGGCATGATGTCTTTTGGTGTTATGACCCATGGCTAAAATGTGCATGGATATTATGACCCACGGCTATGATGTCCATGGGTATTATGACCCACGGCTATGATGTCGATGGGTATTATGACCCATGGCTATGATGTCCATGGGTATTATGACACACGGCTATGATGTCCATGGGTATTATAACCCACGGCTATGATGTCCATGGGTTTTATGACCCACGGGTATGATGTCCATTGGTGTTATGACCCATGGCTATGATGTCCATGGGTATAATGACCCATGGCTATGATGTCCATGGGTATTATGACCTATGGCTATGATGTCCATGGGCATTATGACCCACGGCTATGATGTCCATGGGAATTATGACCCATGGCTATGATGTTCATGGATATTATGACCCAGGGCTATGATGTCCATGGGTATTATGACCCACGGCCATGATGTCCATGGGTGTTATGACCCACGGCTATGGTGTCCATGGGTATTAAGACCCATGGCTATGATGTGCATGGGTATTATGACCCATGGCTATGATGCCCTTGGGTCTTATGGTTCACAAGTAATATGTTCACAGCAACCAAACATAAGATCTTTTGTCGGTTGTCGGATTTTGTCTATGGATCTTTTAACCTTGGGTATTTTGTCTTTTGGGTCTTTTGTCACTGGGTCTTGTCCTATATAGGATCCGTTGTCCTTTTAGCCATTTGTGTTTGGGTTTTATGTCCCATAGGTATTATGTTGTTTGTCGGGACCTTTGTCCACAAGTCTTTTATCCTTGGGTATTTTGTCTCTTGGGTTATTTGTCCTTGGGTCTTTTCTCCAGAGATCTCATATCCTGGCGTATTTTGTCTCTTGGGTCACTTGTCATTTGTCGGGTCTTTTGTCCACAGATCTTTATCCTGGGTTGTTTTGTCTCTAGGGTCAGTTATCGTTTGTCGGGTCTTTTTGTCCACAGATCTTTAATCCTGGGGTGTTTTGTCTCTTCAGTCAGTTATCGTTTGCCGGGTCTTTTTGTCCACAGATCATTAATCCTGGGGTGTTTTGTCTCTATGGTCAGTTATCGTATTTCGGGTCTTTTTGTCCACAGATCTTTTATCCTGGGGTATTTTGTCTTTTGGGTCATATGTCGCTTGTGGGAACTTTTCTCCACAGATCTTTTATCCTGGGGTATTTTGTCTCTTGGGTCATATGTCGTTTGTCGGGACTTTTGTCCACAGATCTTTTATCCTGGGGTATTTTGCCTCTTGGGCCTCTTGTCATAAACCCCATCTGTAATCTTTCAAATATCCAAATAACTCACGTTGTCATCATGTAGTCCCAGTTTGCCCTGACAAAATCCCATGCCAGGGACTGACCAATCGCGTTAGCCGATATGCTCGTGATGCAAGAGACAGCGTCTTGCTTCCTTATCTCCTCGGGTATAAGAGTTCTCTCCAAGTATCTGCAAAAGGCATTCAGGAGTGCGTGTGAACCTCATTTCAATGAGTTTTCGAGAGTCTTATCCCTGAGAAGATTCGTTCGGTTTCAATTTAGTTCAGTTATATTATGAACAAAACCATAAAATTTGTAATTTCCCATTTTGTGAAAATGTGTTTTAATACGTAAATCCTCATTTTCTCGCTGATGAAGCAGCCGTTAGAAACATGTCCTTGTCATACTACATCCAACTCTTTGTAATCCTCTCATCTTTCATATTTAACACGCTCCTACATTATGCATGTATATTTCAAAAATCTACCAGTGACACGATAGAAATATTTCCTTTAATTTGAAGAATTGATCGTGTTCTTAAATACTTTAAAATATGTAGGCAAACGGATTTATTCATTGTTACAGATAACATTTATGTTTGCTGTTGTTCAGTTATGTTATAATCGGTGTTTTCGTTACAACAATTGTTACAGCTAATGTTGTTGTTGATAACATTAATGTTTTCTGTTACTTGCTAATGTTGTAATCGTTGTTTTTGTTATCACAACTGTTAAAGCTGTTGTTTTTGCTGGTAATATTTGTGTTTGCTGTTATTTGGTAATGTTATTATTTGTGTTTTCCTTTGAACAATTGCTAAAGCTGTTGTTGTTGTTTGTAATATTGGTGTTTGCTGTTGTTCATTTATGTTATAATCCGTGTTTTTCGCTACCATTATTGTTAAAGCTGTTGTTGTTGTTGTTGTAATTGGTAACCGATGTTAGCTGTTGTTCATTTGTGTAACAGCCGTTTGCGTTACTACAATTGTTCAAGTTAATTACCTTGTGAGTATCCAGGGCTCTTGAGAACAACTCATTGCCGTCTGAAGCCGGACAGCTTCTGAGGCCACATTTGCCTTCTTGTACATCCTGTAGGCAAAATCCCATTCTTCTACCCCACCGTGAGCTATGGCCGTGCAGTACACTATGGACTTAAAGTTCCGGTCAATCCTAAACGATACAGATCAACGGTAAACGGATGAACAAACTGATGCGGTTTCATTGAATGGTATGTGAACACTGATGCATGAACAATTTTTTTTTCTGTTTAGTCCATGCGATTTTAATAGGAAGTGCCTTTCATACAGACAAAACTCTCTCCTGGAACATAGTTTTCTTAGGCATCCTGCAGGATACTCCTGTCCCACTCCTCCACCAAGTCGTGACCTATAGACGTGCAGCACACCAGATATTTTAAGTTCGGATCAATATTTTTAAAATGTTTTGTCTTTTGGGTCAT
Organism: Liolophura sinensis; assembly: GCF_032854445.1. Classification (NCBI taxonomy): domain Eukaryota; kingdom Metazoa; phylum Mollusca; class Polyplacophora; order Chitonida; family Chitonidae; genus Liolophura; species Liolophura sinensis. The sequence continues at coordinate 1,358,538 of NC_088296.1, read as the reverse complement.
ATGTCGCTTGTCGGAACTTTTGTCTACGATCTTTTATCCTGGGGTATTTTGTCTCTTGGGTCATATGTGGTTTGTCGGGACTTTTGTCCACAGATCTTTCATCCTGGGGTATTTTGCCCCTTGGGTCTCTTGTCATAAACCCCATCTGTAATCTTTCATTGGATGGTATGTGAACGCTGATACGTGAACATTTTCTCTTCTGTTTAGTCAATGCGATTTTAATAGGAAGTGTCTTTCATACAGACAAAGCTCTCTCCTGGAACATAGTTTTCTTTTAAAAATGTTTTTTTTTAAAATGACCAAATAACCTTCCTAGGTACCTAGCTTAAGGCCGCAGTCGAAACAGTGAAAGGTTGAATCGACCTCATTTGTGAAGGTGACAGCTGGATTCGAATACGCGACCTCATTGATAAAGTCGCGTTCACAAGGTGAGATTGTACAGTCGACCCGTCAGATTCAACCAGTTCAACAAAAAAAAAAAAAACAAAAAAAAAACAAAAAAACGCCTGTACATTAGCCAAATAGCATAGACTCCAAAACATAGCAGATACAGCTAGAGTTGGATTCGAACACCCGACATCATTGGTCATGGTCCAACGCTTTTACCATCTGATCCATCACTTTAACACTTAAACCGAGTCAGCGGTTTAACCATTTGAGTTTTTAATCGTCTAAGCCAGTGAGCCCTCCAACAGAGCTCAACCTCATGTACTGGTGCACAGATTGATATATGCATTATATACATTTAATTCATGTATAAACATTCAGCCCTTGAGATTGGTGGAAGTCCTTTATCATTGTTGATTGTGATCGCTGTTTCTGTTACAGAACACAGACTCTGAGCATTGAGAGTGATATACTTACGGGTTGTTATCTTCATCTGCCATCCAGTCAGCGAAAAGCTTTTTCGCCTGCATCACGCAATCTTTGTGCTCATTGGTACAAGCCACGCTAAGCACATTCCATCGCATATACCTGCAACCAATCAACATACGCGTATGTAAAATACAAACGCAACAATACCTAAGTTTTGTTTACTTTTGACCTAACTCTTAACATTCGTATGTTTACACTCTGGAATCGAGTTTTAATTGTGGCAGCAACTTGTGCATAGTCGTGTGTTTCTCTGAACTCTACCGGGAGTTTTCCACCATAATGCTGGCCGCCTTTGTATAAATGAAATATTCTTGAGTATGGTGTAACACAGCAAACAACTAAATAACTATTCTCCATATATTCTATTCTAAATGTATTCTTTTCTAATGTACACATATTCTATTCTGTTCTGCATATATTCTAAATGTATTCTTTTATCTTCTATTCTACGTATATTCTATTCTACATATATTTTATTCTGTTTTGCATGTTTTCTATTCTACATGTATACCGTTCTACTTGACGTGTTCTATCCTGTGCAAGGTGTATTCTTTTCTTCATGCATTCTGTTTTATTCTATTCTAAATGTATTCTTTTCTTTTCTACATGTAATGCATTATTTTCTTTTCTACATTTAATGTATCATTTCTGTCCTACATGTAATGTATCATTTTCTTTTCTACATGTAATGTATCCTTTTCTCTCCAACCTGTAATGTATCCTTTTCTTTCCTCCATGTAATGTATCATTTTCTTTTCTACATGTAATGTATCCTTTTCTTCCAACGTGTAATGTATCATTTTCTTTCCTACATGTAATGTATCATTTTCTTTTCTACATATAATGTATCATTTTCTTTTCTACGTGTAATGTATCATTTTCTTTTCTACGTGTAATGTATCCTTTTCTTTCCTACATGTAATGTATCATTTTCTTTTCTACATGTGATGTAATCCATCTACATGCATTCTATCCCACCTGTACATGTACACGTATTTACCATGCTCTACATCTGTTGAAGCTTATTCTTCATGTGTTCTTTTCTACTCAACATGTATTTTACTTTATTCTACATCTAACCCGTTCTGTTCTCCCTATATATATATTCGTTTCTATTCTGAATATGTTTTATTTTCTGTTCCACATGTATCTTATTCCATTCAAATGTTTTATGTTGTACTTACGTTTCTAGGTGAGTCGCATTGGTGTTATCCCAGCCCATCTTCATGTACAGGGGAGAAATCATCTTCGCCATAAAAGCCTGTGTAACAGTAGATATTGTGTGACAGGAGATATTGTGTAACAGGAGATATTATGTGACAGGAGATATTGTGTGACAGGAGATACTGTGTGACAAGAGATACAGCTTAACAGTCACAATCACAGCCAACTCACAGTCACAGCAAAATCTCAACTTCAGCCAACTCACAGTCACAGCAAAACCATAACCTCAGCCAACTCACAGTCACAGCTAAATCACAACCTCAGCCAACTCATAGTCACAGCAAAACCATAACCTCAGCCAACTCACAGTCACAGCTAATCACAACCTCAGCCAACTCACAGTCACAGCAAAACCATAACCTCAGCCAACTCACAGTCACAGCAAAATCACAACCTTAGCCAACTTACAGTTACAGCAAAATCACCAATACATTCTGAACAGGCCGCATAAAAGGACAAAGATAACGGTAAAACACATCGCTGTCTATGATTCAGTACGCATGTGTATATGTCTTAAAAGTGAAATGTTATGTTTGAACATTTATTTGATTAGTGATTTATGTGGTACTCTTGATTACGGGGTAAAACACCTATCAAATAAATACATAGATCCTATAGCGCTGAGATCCGTTTCAAAAAGCTGATGTCGGGCTTTAGCTTTAAATGTAATCCAAATTAAACCAATATATGTAGAAATTCGATAAAATCTTGACCGTAATTTCAATATGTTGCTTTGCAAAGAAGACCGGACTTTTGGGATTGGGCTAAAAGTAAATTTAAAAAACGCCACAGGCCGCAGGTCTTACCCTGAGAGCGCCAAAAGTGCCCGTCTTTTTGAGCATTCTGCGGACATAGTTGAGCTCTGTTAGGGCTGTGCTGAACGGAACGTCCTCGTCTTCGTTCTCCAGATATTCTATGGTCTTCAGAGCGATCCTCTGGTCAAGCTGTCCCGATCTGAAAATGACGGCAATTTAGTCACTTGATCTAAGATCCTATAGCGCTGAGATCCGTTTCAAAAAGCTGATATCGGGCTTTAGCTTTAAATTTAATGCAACTTAAACCAATATATATGTAGAAGCGTCTGTTTGGACGCATTCACTCGTGGGAGTAAGAGTGAGTGAGTGAGTGTTTGGGGTTTAACGTAGTACTTAACAATTTTTCAGTTATATGACGACCAAGGAATCCTTAGTGTGTATGTAATGTGCCTCTTTGTTGCAGGATGGATTTCCACCGCTCTTTTATCTAGTGCTGCTTCTCTGGGACGACTTACTGAAGGCCCGAGCCATTATATAGGTTGAGCTGATAGAGATTGCACTATCCCCTTCATGCTGAACGTCAAGCACCTCGTTTAATGTCTGAGGTGGGACTCGACCGGGATTGGTCCTGGATCTATCGCTCCCGAAGCGGGCGCTCTACCAACTGTGCTATCCGGGCTGGTCGTTGGACTAAGGAACACTTCGCGTGAATGAAGATGGGCGATTCTATATGGTTATCCTAAAGACTAAATCAATTTTTGTTGGGAATTTTTCGTTTCAATCGTGATAACACGATTTATGAAGAGCAGTGTTAAGTCATATTTTTACCCATCTTCATTCATTCATTTATGAAAAAACTTTCAAACAAGGAAATAACACAGAATTGTGAAAATGGTCAGCTGAAGCTATATTTACTTGTTCGTTCTCATGAAGAAGTTGTCCATTGCTTAGAGCGATATTTGATATCTAGTCACGCGACTGCGCAAAGGTGGCTCACAAAATACAATACGGAGTGCGGCAGTTTCAGTCAATGGTATCATTGCACATGGTATATTCATTTTTGAAATGAAATGTACTATTTCTTCTATTCAATTATGTCTTTATTCAGCTCAAAATTTCCTTTTTAGACCCACCATAAATAATCTAACGGCGTAGACTGCCCTTTCGTTGTTTTGAGGACATACGGTAAATGTCACATATATACTGAACATAAAAACCTACTTCGCTAAACTCCACGAGTCGCTGATGATTTGGGCTCTATTAACTGGATCAATTTTCTGTGAACAAAACAAAACAGAACAAATATGATTATTTGACTTCTAAATTTCTCTACACAACACAAACATTTTGCCAATAACAAATCTGAAATATAATGTAAACATTGCAATGGGTCACATCGCCTTGTGTCCAGGGCTCATTGAGCATGCGCAGCCGCATTTACGAGTGTGTAGACACGATCCATTTACGTGTACACTTAGTCTCGCGGAATCTCGCCTGTTTCGCATTGCCTGGTCTCCAGTAGGCAGTTTGTTCAACGGTTCAAAACTATGCTATAATTAAAGTGATATAAACTTTTTGGTTTCCGCTAATAAGCCTATTTAAATCGGTGAGCATGAAATTTGATGAGCCGGCAAACTGGTGAGCGCAATTCAAATTTGACTTCAATGTCTTTATACATGTATGACGCGGTTTTTCCGTTCACGTTTTGACTGCTTCCCTTGGTACCCTATTGTAACGTGAAACTGACGGCTTTGTACGAGACTTTATGTAGAAAGATCTTGTACATTCTAGTTACATGACCACAGGGCATAATTAACAGAGGACCACAGAAGTAAGTAAATAAATAAATAATTTTAGCAAGACAGTACCGTATGGTCTCTCTTCAACTGTTTAATGAGAGCCTCCCAGTTGGTCATGTCGTAGTTGACTCGATAATAACAATTCTGCCGGACATTGCCGATTACCCATGACAGTCCATCGTTCTCTGGCGGAAGGATATTCGGATTACTGATCGTGACTGAAGAAAAAAGTCAGAGAGCATTATTAGTTCATGATGCCAAGGCCCAAAATTTCACATATTGGCACCCCTGAAGGTGGCCAAATCTTGCTTTTTATTTGGTGGTAAATGTCTTTAGTGCATGTTTTCCATATGATAGTCCTCACAGATTGGTAGCTTTGTATGGGTTATGCCCCCTTTAACAAACGTACCTGTTGTTCAGTGTGCTAACTCATATATTGCCTACTCTCATAACAGCGCTATTTGAATCCCCAATCAACTCAGGAACGGAGTATTTAGCTTTCAGAATTCTTCCATAACTGATTCCAACTATAATGGTAGATTTGCTGATGAAAGATGACATTTTAGCCGTATCTGGGTTGGGAGAGGGGTGAGATACAGGGGTGAGCTACAGGGGTGAGCTACAGGGGCAAAAAGGAATGCTTTAGTAATTTTCTTTGTAGCCACACAGAAGACTTAAAGTTTACTATTAACTGTTGACTTCAAGGAAACTGCACGACTTTTGATTCTTGCAGAGGGACTATCACACTCTCATTTATCTGTCAGCGGGTGCCATGGATGTTTAAGTTACATCTTGCTTCTTAATTTGATGTCTTAATTGCATGGTGGCTTTAATTCCGGAAGTCATCGGTTCGTTGCAAGGTCAGCTGTCTGGATAGAGGAGATTGTCCCTCTCATCCGAAAAGCAAAATCAGGTGATTCATTCAACTCACTCACTGAAGCGTCCAGTATTTTAAATGCAATTTTCTAGGTAGTAAGTTTTGAAAAAAAAAGGATTTCACTTCATAATAGTGTTTTTTTTTCTTTCCTTTAATTTCAAAGTCAACATTTACCCTCTGCAGAGTATTACAGAGTAATTTAGCCCTTCGTGTTTGGTGGTACTTTCAATATCAATATTCTTGATTGAGACTCAAAAAATCTGATCAAATGCTTGCACTGACATTGTTGTTTATAAACATTTCAAATTTACCTGAGCTAATCTACCTTAATTCACCGTAGTAATGGGCGTAAACTGTTGATAAACTCTTATCAGCCCAGCTGAAAACATTGCAAATCTTACGTGTAGATGTGCAGGTCAACAAAATATTCAACTAATAGCGTACATGAAAATGTAGACAAAATGTGGACTGCCGAATTCTCTTTCTTTCATAAACAATCCAAACCACCCTTTTAAATTGGCCACAAGACAATATTCAGTTGAACTGAGAGCCTACGATATATTGACCTTTCCCTTGTGTTTTGTTACTTGAGAAACACCATACCAGGTGATTTTTCAGTTTATCAAAATGTATAATAAAGCCACCTTTGCAGAAAGGCTATCATGTCTCAATTTACTTCTACTGACCCTATAAACATGCTTGTACCAAACAGGTATGGCCACCTCAGGTGGAACCAACATCATGTCTGATCCATAAACTACACTGAGAAAGACAAATATGTTGTGGTGAATGACAGACAGACAGGCTGACAAATATGTTGTGGTGAATGACAGAGAGACTGGCTGACAAATATGTTGTGGTGAATGACAGACAGGCTGACTGACGAATATGTTGTGGTGAATGACAGACAGACAGGCTGACAAATATGTTGTGGTGAATGACAGACAGGCTAGATGACAAATATGTTGTGGTGATTGACAGACAGACTGGCTGGCTGACAAATATGTTGTGGTGAATGACAGACAGACTGGCTGACAATTATGTTGTGGTGAATGACAGACAGGCTAGGTGACAAATATGCACAACACTTATTGCAATCACCCGCGTCCTTCGTGATTTGTTTTTTTTTTTGATTAATCTTTTACGCTGTGCCCTACAGTAGTTATAGAGAAAACAGCTGGGGACAGTGTTAAGGAGGGGGAACACCGGACAGAGCCTGGGGGAAATCCACAACCATCCGCAGGTTGATGTTACACCTCTTTATTCACGACGGAAGACAGTGCCCGTAAACTTTTCAATGTTTCTCTAGTCTATAATCAAACGATTTACTTGGGTGTTGTAAAAAAGTGTTCCTTACTGTTTGTTTGGTTTCGCCTCAACCAATGAACGCGGCTATTGGTAAAGTCCATCTCTGTGTCGGAGGTGAAGGTCACAGGGACTTCCCACGTGTACCTGTATTCAGACAAAAAAAAAATAAGGGCGGCACCTTAGTGACACAGATAGTTGTGTTAACGCCCATGACCGGGTCAACCTAGATAGCGTTACACGTTACACATGAGCAATAATAATAACAACAACTACAACAACAACAACAACAATAATAATATCTGATTTATCCAATGCAGTTCGGTCAATTTACAATGAAACTGTTCTTCCCAGACCACAATTGGTGAAATTCAGTCTAACTGAAGCCTTTTCTCTGAACTGAAGAATGAATGACTGTTGCATATAAATATTACGCATCAAAGGTTTTAGAAATGTCAAAAAGTATAAAATAAAGTTCCTTACAATCCTCAAACGTTTTAACAATATAAAAGTTAACATCAAGGAACTGTGTGAAAATACAGCCAGGCTGTTGATACACTTTAAATTTCTGCATTGCTATTTTGCATCTGGTTTGGGGACGTATATTTCTGGGGTTGGAGCTTGAAAAAGAAGGCCTGTTCTTACATCCTTTAACAGGGTGTTAAAAATTTTGATTTAGTAAGTAAAAATCTGTTTTCTCGAAGATGTTAATGTGGAAGTACGGGGAAGATTGTCCGCAGAGAATAATATCTAAACCCTTTGATTTTGACACATCATTGACACCAAAATCACTGACACCAAAATCATTCACTCCAAAATCACTGACACCAAAATTATTCACTTCAAAATCACTGACACCAAAATTATTCACTTCAAAATCACTGACACCAAAATCATTCACTCCAAAATCACTGACACCAAAATCATTTACTCCAAAATCACTCACACCAAAGTCATTCACTCCTAAATCACTCACACCGAAATCATTCACTCCTAAATCACTCACACCCAAATCATTCACTCACAGCAAAATCACACCAAAGCCATTTATACCAAAAACCATTTAAACCAAGGCTACTCAAACCGAAATAAATCAAAGCATTGATACCAAAATCACTGAAACCACAACCAATGAAAATTATATCAAACCACATCAATCGAACTTGATCCAATCAAACCAAACCAGATTCAATCAAACCAAACGAAACAAGTTAATCAAATCAAACACGGGCAGTCTAAGCACAATCAAACAAGCCCATTCAGATTTAACCGAATCAAACAAACACGTACCCGTAAGGAGATGGGTATTTGCCTGTGTCCTGAGCTGACGGATCCTGGAGATACCGCTGCTGGCTGACCACCACAGCCCCGGGGGAGCGGCTGAACGTGACCACAGGGTAATTCATCTGCAGTATCCACGTGTCCATCACATCCTTCACGTCCACAGGGTTGCCGTCCGCGGTCGCTTGCTGTCAGCACAGGAGAGCAATTAATTAAAAATAATGCAGAATTTCAGGGAAAGTCTGTTATCTGAGTGATGTTAGAATGTGTTCTGTTATTGCAGCTGACTGTTCTGTTAAATATAACACACATCTTCTAGAAATTCAAGATAACGATTCTATTTAACTAACAGGGTATTATGTGATGTTTGACAGAATATTGTGTTATGATAACAGGATATATTCTACCATCAACAGATGTTCTGAAAAATTAACAGATTATTTTTTTGTGTAAAGGGAGGTAAGCGCGAATAGAATCAAGGCAAGGAGGAGAGAATGTATGAATGAACCGGTGAATGGAAGGAAGGCATTAGGAAGCAAGGAAGGAAGGCACTAGTGAAAATTCCCTGTTACCTTTGTGAGGGCGTCCCAGAGATCGTCATGGAAGGCGGCATCAAAAGACAACTCCACCAAATAATTCTGAAATAAGTAACAGTTGGTTTAGTGATCTGATTGATTGATTAGCAGACTGACTGATAGATTGACTGATTGAATATTGTTTAACGCCACACTCAAGGATTTCGGTTTATGGGAGGGCGGTCAGTGGAGGAAACCGGGATGGCTCTCAACGCAAGAAATATTGACTTTCAATGCAAATTTTACTTCCGTAACAGCGGCCATAACTCAGTCGAGGCGGGCAAATGTCAGCACTAAGATTAACACGCATTGGCCTGACGTGATTATCGTGCCAGCACGGCGCCATGAACAAGAAGCCTCTCAACAATGCGGAGTTCAAGTCCAGTTCATGCTGTCGTCCTCTCCGGCTGTACGAGTGAAGGTCGGGCGGTAGCGGGATTCCCCAAGGCTTTGCCCGGTTTCCTCCAAACCATAATGCGGACTACTGTCGTGTAAATGAAATATTCTTCGGGTACGACATAAAACACCGATCGAATAAATAAATAAACATTGGCCAGACAACCCAGGACTCAGGTGTTCTGATTATCAACGATCAGCACTTCTGTGGGTGGCAGTGGCTGGACGCAGTATTTTGCTCTCACCTGTAAGCCCTTGAGGAATGTCTTCTCTCCCAGGAAAGCTTTGATCATGTTGATGACAGCTGCACCCTGGATAGCAGGAGAAAATGATAGACTTATGTTAAACGTTGTTAAACAACAATTTAGCAAACGTTTAGACAGTTTGTCATCATGGTCGTCATCCCTGCTATTATCGCCGTCATCATTTGCATCGCTAAACATGGTCACTTCTAAACTCTTAACTCTTAATATCATCTTCAATTTTAATGGCACTCTTCTTTTAATAAAAGCCAGTTAGATTTCAGTGTGGAATAAAAGCTAATCCCGACCTGAAATGCTTGTACACCTTGGAACAAGTAAGTGTCTGTTACTGCATGCCTTTGTATGTCTGCCTTACCTTGGAGTATGAAATGCTATCAAATATCGAGTATATCTCATCCGGGTGATTGACAGGGGCGTAAAGGGGATGCGACGTCACGAGTCCATCCAGCTGGAAGGCTCTGTGTACTTCACTCTGCACGTAAGTGTCATGCTGCAGCGGAAAGACACAAAATGAGGTCGATAATTCATCCCTATTATTAACGAAGTAGTTATGTTTTACTTAGTTTTTAACTTTTACACTGCCCCACCGTTTGTTTATAAAACCGCCCACCTATGCACAACCCACCTTACAGCATTAAACACCAACTAAGCAAGTCATTGCAAATGTAGCCAGCAGGAACTCATTGCAAATGTAGCCAGCAGGCAAATCATGGCAAATGTAGCCAGCCAACCGTTTTATTTATTTATCTGATGGGTGTTTTACGCTGTACTCAAGAATATTTCATTTCTACGACGGCGGCCTACACTATGGTGGAAGTAAAGACCGTGTCACTTACTGGAGGAAACTCACGACCAACCCTTTTCGTGTTAACACTGGAGGAAACTCACGACCAACCCTTTTCGTGTTAACACTGGAGGAAACTCACGACCAACCCTTTTCGTGTTAACACTGGGGGAAACTCACGACCAACCCTTTTCGTGTTAACACTGGGGGAAACTCACGACCAACCCTTTTCGTGTTAATACTGAAGGAAACTCACGACCAACCCTTTTCGTGTTAACACTGGGGGAAACTCACGACCAACCCTTTTCGTGTTAACACTGGGGGAAACTCACGACCAACCCTTTTCGTGTTAACACTGGGGGAAACTCACGACCAACCCTTTTCGTGTTAATACTGAAGGAAACTCACGACCAACCCTTTTCGTGTTAACACTGGGGGAAACTCACGACCAACCCTTTTCGTGTTAACACTGGGGGAAACTCACGACCAACCCCTTTCGTGTTAACACTGGGGGAAACTCACGACCAACCCTTTTCGTGTTAACACTGGGGGAAACTCACGACCAACCCTTTTCGTGTTAACACTGGGGGAAACTCACGACCAACCCTTTTCGTGTTAACACTGGGGGAAACTCACGACCAACCCTTTTCGTGTTAATACTGAAGGAAACTCACGACCAACCCTTTTCGTGTTAACACTGGGGAAAACTCACGACCAACCCTTTTCGTGTTAACACTGGGGGAAACTCACGACCAACCCTTTTCGTGTTAACACTGGGGGAAACTCACGACCAACCCTTTTCGTGTTAACACTGGGGGAAACTCACGACCAACCCTTTTCGTGTTAATACTGAAGGAAACTCACGACCAACCCTTTTCGTGTTAACACTGGGGGAAACTCACGACCAACCCTTTTCGTGTTAACACTGGGGGAAACTCACGACCACCCCTTTTCGTGTTAACACTGGGGGAAACTCACGACCAACCCTTTTCGTGTTAATACTGAAGGAAACTCACGACCAACCCTTTTCGTGTTAACACTGGGGGAAACTCACTACCAACCCTTTTCGTGTTAACACTGGGGGAAACTCACGACCAACCCTTTTCGTGTTAACACTGGGGGAAACTCACAACCAACCCTTTTCGTGTTAATACTGAAGGAAACTCACGACCAACCCTTTTCGTGTTAACACTGGGGGAAACTCACGACCAACCCTTTTCGTGTTAACACTGGGGGAAACTCACGACCAACCCTTTTCGTGTTAACACTGGGGGAAACTCACGACCAACCCTTTTCGTGTTAATACTGAAGGAAACTCACGACCAACCCTTTTCGTGTTAACACTGGGGGAAACTCACGACCAACCCTTTTCGTGTTAACACTGGGGGAAACTCACGACCAACCCTTTTCGTGTTAACACTGGAGGAAACTCACGACCAACGCTTTTCGTGTTAATACTGAAGGAAACTCACGACCAACCCTTTTCGTGTTAACACTGGGGGAAACTCACGACCAACCCTTTTCGTGTTAATACTGAAGGAAACTCACGACCAACCCTTTTCGTGTTAACACTGGGGGAAACTCACGACCAACCCTTTTCGTGTTAACACTGGGGGAAACTCTCGACCAACCCTTTTCGTGTTAACACTGGGGGAAACTCACGACCAACCCTTTTCGTGTTAACACTGGAGGAAACTCACGACCAACCCTTTTCGTGTTAACACTGGAGGAAACTCACGACCAACCCTTTTCGTGTTAACACTGAAGCATTCAGTTCCTTCTTCTTATTTTCCTTGTTTCTATTCGGTCTTTACTCTTCCATTTATTACGTATCTTCCTTAGCTCGTGTGCAACTTAAAGTAGCTATCCTCAACAGGGAGTCATTACAACGTTGATTTGCTCATAAGTAAGCAAATCAGGAAGTGATTACAAGCGTCGGTAACTTACCATCTTCCAGTCAGGATGAGCATGATCCACACCAATGTACTCCACAAACGTGGCGAATCCTTCGTTCAGCCAGAGATCGTCCCACCAGCTCGGCGTCACTAAGTTGCCAAACCACTGAAAGGGAAAATGAAAGAGCGATTGGCTACATCTAATGACTGTGTCACTTACTGGTTTATTGGAGAATATTTTCTCATTTGACTTATATATTCCAATTCCTACTCCATTTGTTGAATTCCCAATTCTGTCCTGGTTTACTATGCTCAAGTGCTCTGATGCGCTCAAGTGCTCTGAACTGAAGACAACTCACCATGTGGGCTAGCTCATGGGATACAACGATAGCCACTCTTTCCTTGTTTCCCTCTGACGACGTCAGGGGATCATACAACATAGCCGTCTCTCTGTACGTGATCAGGCCCCAGTTCTCCATAGCTCCAGCAGAAAAGTCAGGAATAGCGATCATATCTGAAGATGGACGTGAATTTATGAGCACGTAATCTTACCATACTACACATCTTTATGATGATGTTGAAGGTAAAACAAGGTACAATGCATTTAATTATTTTTCTTATCCTTTTTCTTCTATGGTTGATGATTTTGCAGAAAAATCACAATATGCAGAGCGGAGCCGACCTATAGAATCGAGACATACAAAGCCTTACCTAATTTGGGCAGTGGGAAAGAGATGTTGAAGTACGTCTCGAAGTATTGGAGGATTTTCACACCGGTCTCCAGCGCGTACTCGGCCTGATCGATGGCTTCCGGTCTAGCGTAGACCCGATACTGTGGAGGAAGATAGACGGTTACCATGTGCATACATTATGAACAAACGAAAGTTGGGGACATGTCGACCAATCTCAACCTGCATTGGGTATGTCGACTTCAGCTTCATAGCAGTACACTGCACTTCAGCTAGAAACACAACGTATGAAACAGCCCTATAGTTTTCTTTTGACTTATTTTGCACGTTAAATTCCAGTGCACTTACAGCTATTCATATAGCTAATTCGGTTATTAAGACGTCCTGTGTCTCTCCTGAGGGATTAGAGCAAGGAAACAGGACTGGTTGGCACAATGTAGGTGGGGTGTCACGTCTGGTGTCTTTGGCATGACACCTCAGTGACGGCAGCACTTTTTCTGGCATGGATTCGCCCTAACACAAAAAGATAAGAGTATCTGTTGGGCTTACACTCACCTACAGGCTGCTCGTCGTCATATGCCTGAAAAACTGCTCTGTACATAGATACATTTAGGTTATACACGTTTCGGACGTCCATTGCTCTTCACTTACCGTCGTATTTCCGTCAGTTATTTTTTCCCTGTATGTAAAGTCACAGATGATGAATGCCAGTAAATAGGTTGACATCTTAACGGTTTTCTGGTAAACGTCAGCCACAAAACCGTCCGGCCTGAGAGAGAAAGAACACAAGCGTTCATGATAGCTTTAGCCCAACCGCAGCTTTATTTCTCGCGTGTGTATCAGTTCTAGTTTCTGTATATAACGTGCTTGTTATGAAAGAAATTGAGGTGGGAGGAGGAGGGGAGGGAGGAGTGGGAGTGGGGGGCAGAAACACGCTTCTTGTCTGCAACACATTCCCCATGTCAAGATTTTATTTTTTTTTTAATTTTAAGATAGGTTGATATGTTTTCTGTCATTTATCTAACTGGAGTTTTAATTCTAACTCTGATGTTTAATAGTTCTCTCGGCGATGATCAGATTTATATGCAAAACAAATTCCACAGTCCTAGCCGAGCACACATCCGGCCCAGCTGGATTTGTATTCGAACCCGCGACCTATACGACAGACAGCCAGCGTAGTTTGGTCCGTGACAATCTATTCCACCTCGACCACTTATACCGCCCGCATCCAGTTAAAAAAAAAAACGAATGAAATCGTCATTTATCTACATCTCCATGGACCCATACAACTTATGTGTACGTGGGTTGATGACACGAACATTCCATTTGTTTGCAGAATGTTCGTTTGTAGAAATCATCTCAACTTTTTGCCATGCCCTTGACCTCCAGACCCCTGGGTCAAGAATCAGCCTTAAAGGATACACGAAACGTTTGCTTTTTATTTCTTCATGTGCGGTTTACGATGTGTGCTAACACATAGAAGTACGAAAGTTTCTCAGCGTAAATGTGTCTTTAAAGTAACCTGCAGTTGTGACGTCATAGGGGATATAGTTCCAAATGGAGGTAGGAATGGGAGAGGGCGCTAGGCTTCTCCTGGGTTCACAGTAGGCTCATCGATGACGTCATTTACGTCATGGTATGGTATGGTGACGGAACCCGGAAAGTCCCGGAAAAATTGTCCAATCTTCGTTAACTAGCATAACTACCTTTTGACATAAAGCCATCGGCGAATTATTGAATAATTACAGTTAATTATTGCCTTACAGCTAAACCTTACAAAAGACAAAAAAACCTCAAACGATGTTAAGCCCAAACAATTCAGAATATTCAGGTTTCTGTTCATGATTTGTTACGCCTTTTTGTAAGCGTGTAATGGTATGCTCAACACAGTAGACATACAATAACTTGCCGCCACTAGTTAGACCTGAACTCTTTAACCTATGGAGATAAAAATGTATAGCCTTCATTGGTTTCAGTATCTGTCTCGCTCTCAGTATCTACTGTCAAATGTCAGCTACAGGAAGGCGCTATATAATTTTTGCCAATTACGTAAGCGGATTTTCCGGAGCCCTGTCTTCTCACTGGCTAAGGGACCATATGTTTAATTATAATGTAAGTTTACAAAATGGTAGTAACTAGGAAAGGTCCAGCTCTTACTTGTTTTTTTTCTCCCTTTCTAGACCTTATAGTTTCTTAAGAAAACATATAAACAATTTAAAATGTTCTTACGCCAAAGGTACTGAATTTTCATTTCCAGTATGGTTAAGCTAAGAAATTTATTTCCTTTTAAAACAGTCCAACAGATAATCCACCCCCCACCCCCGACCCTACCCCCCAGACAACCCCTCACGCCCCACCCTCAGCACCAAACACACACACAACATCCCGTACCTGTTTACAGTCCTGACAATGGGCATGTTAGACAGTGAGATTCTGTCAGGCTTCCTCAGAAGGATAATGTTAAACTCCGCCTTCAAGGCCGGCTCGTCAAAACAAGGGAAGGCTTTGCGAGCATCTGTAGGCTGGAATTGAGTGGTGGCCATGTATCTGAAAGAACAATTAGAAGTTCAGGAAGTACAAAGGAAAACACAAATAGTGGGAACAACAGAAGAAAGGGGAAGCTTTGTGGGCATCTGTAGGCTGGGACTAACTGATGGTTATGTATCTGAAAGAACAATTAGAAGTTCAGGAAGTACAAAGGAAAACACAAATAGTGGGAACAACAGAAGAAAGGGGAAGCTTTGTGGGCATCCGTAGGCTAGGACTAACTGATGGTCATATGTCTGAAAGAACAAGCTCACATTCAGGAAGTAGAGAGGAAAACACAAGTAGTGGGAACAACAGAAGAAAGAGAAGGCTTTGTCGGCATATGTAGGCTGGGAGTAACTGATGGTCATATGTCTGAAAGAACAAGCACACGTTCAGGAAGTAGAGAGGAAAACACAAGTAGTGGGAAGAACAGAAGAAAGAGAAGGCTTTGTCGGCATATGTAGGCTGGAAGTAACAGATGGTCATATGTCTGAAAGAACAAGCTCACATTCAGGAAATAGAGGATATCACAAGTAGTGGAGACATCAAAAGAAAGGGAAGGCTTTGTGGGCATCTGTAGGCTGGGAGTAACTGATGGTCATATGTCTGAAAGAACAAGCACACATTCAGAAAGTAGAGAGGAAATCACAAGTAGTGGAGACATCAAAAGAAAGAGAAAGCTTTGTGGGTATCTGAAGGCAAGCACTAACAGATGGTCATGTGTCTGAAAGAACAAGCTCACATTCAGGAAGTAGAGAGGGAAGCACAGGAAGTGGAGACATCAAAAGAAAGGGAAGGCTTTGTGGGCATCCGTAGGCTAGGACTAACTGATGGTCATGTGTCTGAAAGAACAAGCTCACATTTAGGAAGTAGAGAGGAAATCACAAGTAGTGGAGACATCAAAAGGAAGAGAAGGCCTTGTGGGCATCTGTAGGCTGGGACTAACTGATGGTCATGTGTCTGAAAGAACAAGCTCACATTCAGGAAATAGACAGGAAAACACAAATAGTGGGAACAACAGAAGAAAGAGAAGGTTTTGTAGGCATCCGAAGGTTAGGACTAACCGATGGTCATATGACTGAAAGAACAAGCAGACATTCAGGAAATAGAGAGGAAAACACAAGAAGTGGAGACATCAAAAGAAAGGGAAGGCTTTGTGGGCATCCGTAGGCTAGGAGTAACTGATGGTCATATGTCGGAAAGAACCAGCAGACATTCAGGAAGTAGAGAGGAAAGCAAAAGAAGTGGAGACGTCAAAATAAAGAGAACGCTTTGTGGGCATCTGTAGGCTGGGACTAATTGATGGTCATATGTCTGAAAGAACAAGCTCACGTTCAGAAAGTACAGAGGACAACACGAATAGTGGAGTATTGCGGGCATCAGCAGGCTGGGACAAGCTGGTGGTCATATATCTGAGAGAAGAGGTGACCAAAACAGAGTGACGACGGCAAAACATGAAGTAATGACGGCGTAGCAAGAGGCGGGTAGGCCAAGAGGTAGAGCTGGAGTAGAAACAGCAACTCAAGAAACAGATCAAGAGGGTAACAGAAGGAGTAGAGACAACAAATTAAATAATTGAGACAGCAACCAAAGGAGCAGAGGCTACAAATCAAAGAGTTGAGACAGCAGCACAAAGAATTTAGACAGCAGCACAATGAGCAGAGGCTACCAATTAAAGAGTTGAGACATCAGCACAAGGAGTTGAGACAGCAGCACAGGTAGTTGTGACAGCAGGACAGATAGTTGTGACAGCAGGACAGAGAGTTGAGATATCAGCCCAAGGATTTGAGACAGCAGCACAAAGAGTTGAGACAGCAGCACAGGAAGTTGAGACAGCAGCACAAAGAGTTGAGACAGCAGCACAAGGAGTTGTGACAGCAGCATATGTAGTTGAGATATCAGCACAAAGAGTTGAGACAGCAGCACAATGAGCAGACGCTACCATTTAAAGAGTTGAGACAGCAGCACAAGGAGTTGAGACAGCAGCACAGGTAGTTGTGACAGCAGGACAGATAGTTGTGACAGCAGGACAGAGAGTTGAGATATCAGCCCAAGGATTTGAGACAGCAGCACAGAGTTGAGACAGCAGCACAGGAAGTTGAGACAGCAGCACAAAGAGTTGAGACAGCAGCACAAGGAGTTGTGACAGCAGCACATGTAGTTGAGATATCAGCACAAAGAGTTGAGACAGCAGCACAATGAGCAGACGCTACCATTTAAAGAGTTGAGACAGCAGCACAAGGAGTTGAGACAACAGCACAAAGAGTTGAGACAGGAACACAAAGAGATGAGACAACAGCACAAAGAGTTGAGACAGCAGCACAGGGAGGTGAGACAGGAGCACAAGGAGTCGAGACAGCAGCACAGAGTTGAGACAGCAGCACAAGGAGGTAACACAGCAGCACAAGGAGCTGAGAATAGTAGCACTAAGAGTTGAGATAGCAGCACAAGGAGCTGGGATACTAGCACAGGGAGTTGAGATAGCAGCACAAGGAGGTGAGACAGCAGCACAAGTAGTTGAGACAGTAGCACAAAGAGTTGAGACAGCAGCACAAGGAGTCGAGACAACAAAAAGGCGTTGAAACAGATAAACAAGCAGCGGAGAGCGCAAAACAAGAAGTAGAGATGTTCGAGCAAATAGAGTAGAAACGGCAAATACAAGCGTAGAGCCAGGGAAACAAACAATAGATGCTAGTACAAAGGGTAAAAACGTTACAGCAAAGAGCTGATATGTTCTTGAGGACATCAAGTTATTGAGAGAATTGGCCGGTCAAGCATGTCAAGAATCGCTATGTTCAGGCAAAACTAAAGAAAACGTTAACGAAAACAATAACTATGAAGGAAACATAGTGTAGTAATTTGGAAGAAGCATTAGAAATGCCAAAACACTGGAGCTCGCTGCTATGGTAGGCATGCACTTGTAAACGTAGTGGATTTCTTGACGGACGTATCAGTCATAAATAGCGGGGCAGAATACATACACAGTTTGGTCGTCCCTCTTATACTGACTGAGGTACAGACCCCTGAGGTCGTCCTTGAGGGGTCCGGTGAAGTTCATGGTGACTATGTACTCCTGCCCTGGGGTAAGGTTCTGGGGTAAGGGGATGATGTAAAACTGACGATCCTTGTCCTCACGGGGCGTGTCGTGAGGTAAGTCAACTCCCGCCGCGTTCTGCACAGTAAGACTGGCAGGGTCGACCGTTAGCTTATTAATGTGCAAAGTGATGTTGTTGGTAGCCTCTTTACACTCCATGCGGATTGTCACAGACCCTTGGAGTGAGAAGGCTTCAGGGTCATCTCCGTAGAAGTCAGGCTTAAGCTCGACGTGGTACTCCAAGGGTGAAAGGGAGGTCGGCAGGCGGACGTCTGTCACCTTATCATCTGGCTTGTCTGAAAATACAGTTACTAAACCTCGTATCTATTTCGTAACTTTCTTCATAGATTTATCTCTACAGAATGCGTTTTTGCCTTTCAGCTTAGCGCACACAGGATGACACAACTCACGCTTTTTGTTGTTTCCTGAAACATGCCCGACTTTCTGTGTATCTGTTTTCATCAACAGTGACGTCAAGTACACAGCAGTAATTCACAATTACATCAGGTTGCTGATTGCCGTTTTCCTTAGAAGCGTTTACAGAGTACCCGAACATTGAAACAGTGGGATAGTGCAACGACTGGTTGACCCGTATCAGTATAGTGGCCCTGGCGGGGCGGCTTACTTGCTTTCTGTAAGGCGTCTAAGTGAAGCAGCACTAGATAAAAGAGCGGTGGAAATCCGTCCTGCGCGAGGAGGCACATTACATACACCCTAAGGATACCTTCGTCGTCATATGACTGAAAAATTGTTCAGCACGACGTTAAACCCCAAGCACTCACTCACTCACTCAAACAGTGACCCACAAATTTAGAAAATATGAATTGAAGCAAGTGCAAAGCATGAACAAAGGATCAAAAATCTTAAATGCATACTATCACAGATCCCACCGTTAAACAATGTTTAATGTGTGACAATGTTTACCTTTATTCTCCGGTCATTCCTCAAAGTCTTGCTATCTGATATGTCTTTTAACAAATTCCTTAATGACAACTTACCTTCATCTTTCAGTCATTCATCCAGGACTTACTATGTGATATGTCCTCCAGCAATTTCGTTGAGAACTGTTTACCTTTGCTCTCCAGTCATTCCTTCATGTCTTGCTATCTGATGTCCTCCAGCAATCTTTTAATGGCGGCTTCCCTTCATCTTCCAGAGATCCCCCCCAGGACATAGTAAGTATTATGTTTTCTATCAATTCCTTATTAACTGTTGCTTACCTTTGTTCTCCAGCCATTCCTCAATAACTTGTTATCCCTTGTCATCCAACAATTCCTTATTAACTGTTGCTTACCTTTGTTCTGTAGTCTTCCCGCAATGACTTGTTATCTTTTGGCTTCCAACAATTCCTTATTAACTGTTGCTTACCTTTGTTCTTCAGCCATTCCACAATGACTTGTTATCTTTTGTCTTCCAACAATTCCTTATTAACTGTTGCTTACTTTTGTTCTCCAGCCATTCCACAATGACTTGTTATCTTTTCTCTTCCAACAATTCCTTATTAACTGTTGCTTACCTTCGTTCTCCAGCCATTCCTCAATAACTTGTTATCTTTTGTCATCCAACAATTCCTTATTAACTGTTGCTTACCTTTGTTCTGTAGTCATCCCACAATGACTTGTTATCTTTTGTCTTCCAACAATTCCTTATTAACTTTTGCTTACTTTTGTTCTCCAGCCATTCCACAATGACTTGTTACCTTTTGTCTTCCAACAATTCCTTATTAACTGTTGCTTACCTTTGTTCTGTAGCCATTCCTCAATGACTTGTTATCTTTTGTCTTCCAACAATTCCTTATTAATGGTTGCTTACCTTTGTTCTGTAGCCATTCCTCAATGACTTGTCACCTTTTGTCTTCTAAAAATTCCTTATTCACTGTTGCTTACCTTTGTTCTGTAGCCATTCCACAATGACTTGTTACCTGTTGTCTTCCAACAATTCCTTATTAACTGTCGCTTACCTTTGTTCTCCAGCCATTCCTCAATGACTTGTTACCTGTTGTCTTCCAACAATTCCTTATTAACTGTCGCTTACCTTTGTTCTCCAGCCATTCCACAATGACTTGTTACCTTTTGTCTTCCAACAATTCCTTATTAACTGTTGCTTACCTTTGTTCTGTAGCCATTCCTCAATGACTTGTTATCTTTTGTCTTCCAACAATTCCTTATTAACGGTTGCTTACCTTTGTTCTGTAGCCATCCCTCAATCACTTGTCACCTTTTGTCTTCTAACAATTCCTTATTCACTGTTGGTTACCTTTGTTCTGTAGCCATTCCTCAATGACTTGTTACCTGTTGTCTTCCAACAATTCCTTATTAACTGCCGCTTACCTTTGTTCTGTAGCCATTCCTCAATGACTTGTCACCTTTTGTCTTCTAACAATTCGTTATTAACTGTTGCTTACATTTGTTCTGTAGCCGTTCCTCAATGACTTGTCACCTTGTGTCTTCCAACAATTCCTCATTAGCTGTCGCTTACCTTTGTCCTGTAACCATTCCTCAATGACTTGTTACCTGTTGTCTTCCAACAATTCCTGATTAACTGTCGCTTACTTTTGTTCTCCAGCCTTATCGCTTGTCTTGTCATATGGTAAGCGACAAGATAGTGAATGTCGAAAGCAACACAGCAGGACTCGCCATTCAGTCACAGCTGGCTGAGCTCAGAGCTTTCACAAGTACAATTTACACAGTGTCATTCTAAAACGTGATTTATCCGGCAAAAATATAATTATCGTAGGGAAGCTGTAACTTTAGATTCCACTGGACTTGGGACATACGGGTACTTGACCAACCTTGTTCCTTCAGCCAATCAGCGATGATCTTCTCGTTGTTTTTGAGCCAGTTGATATTGCTGCGGATATTCTCCACGGCTTGAGCAAAGGCCGAGGCTGCAGAGCCCTGATCAGGGTACTTCTTCATAAACTCCTCTAACTGGGCAAATAGAAACCAACTCACACGTAATAGTCATGTGAAGAAAACGGTGTGATGTATTCCACAAGCGAAAATTTGTCCTAACTTCTGATAAAGGTGACAGAGAGTACAATTATCATCTCGAAATATGAGTGAAAATTTCATCCAGGCAATAATGTGAACTTTATCCAGACAAAGAGTACAAACTTGGGCTAGACAAAGAGTACAAACTTCATCCAGATAAAGAGTGCAAACTTCATCTAGATAAATAGTGCAAACTTCATCCAGACAAGCAGTGCAAACTTCATTCGGGCAAAGAGAACAAACTTCACCTAGATAAAGAGTGCAAACTTCATCCAGACTAACAGTGCAAATTTCTTCCAAAGAGCGCAAAATCCATCCATACAAAGAGTGCAAATTTAAGCCAGCCAAAGCTTACAAACTTCATCAGAATAAGAACAAATGGTACAAATTTTGTCAGGTAAACTTCACACAGTAACGGCCTGAGGATAGGAGTCTAACCTGTTGTAACTGGAACTCCGTGTTGAAGCCGTTAGTGATCCCGCGTACCAGGCGAGACGCAGAGAATGACCCAGCCCCATATCTGTAAAACGTCATGTTCACAATTATTAAAACGCAAACTTTGAAAAAACAACACGAGACTCGTCCGCGTGTAGGTAAAATCTTAGGATAGCTTCTACTTTACTATACTAATCTAACTCCACCGCGTGTAGGTAAAATTCTAAGATAAACTTCTACTTTACTGTACTAATCTTACTCCACCACGTGTAGGTAAAATTTTAGGATAACTTCTACTTTACTGTACTAATTTTACTCCACCGCTAGTAGGTAAAATTTTAGAATGACTTCTACTTCACTGTACAAATCTTACTCCACCGCGTGCAGGTAAAGTTTTAGGATAATTTCTACTTTACTGTACTAATCTTACTCCACCACGTGTAGGTAAAATTTTAGGACAACTTCTACTTTACTGTACTAATCTTACTCCACCACGTGTAGGTAAAATCTTAGGATAACTTCTACTTTACTGTACTAATCTTACTCCACCACGTGTAGGTAAAATTTTAGGATAACTTCTACTTTACTGTACTAATCTTACTCCACCACTTGTAGGTAAAATTTTAGGACAACTTCTACTTTACTGTACTAATCTTACTCCACCGCGTGTAGGTAAAGTTTTAGGATAACTTCTACTTTACTGTACTAATCTTACTCCACCACGTGTAGGTAAAATCTTAGGATAACTTCTACTTTACTGTACTAATCTTACTCCACCACGTGTAGGTAAAATCTTAGGATAACTTCTACTTTACTGTACTAATCTTACTCCACCACGTGTAGGTAAAATTTTAGGTTAACTTCTAATTTACTGTACTAATCTTACTCCACCACGTGTAGGTAAAATTTTAGGATAACTTCTACTTTACTGTACTAATCATACATCACCACGTGTAGGTAAAATTTTAGGATAACTTCTACTTTACAGTACTAATCTTACTCCACCGCGTGCAGGTAAAATTTTAGGATAACTTCTACTTTACTGTACTAATCTAAAACCACCGCTAGTAGTTAAAATTTTAGGATAACTTCTACTTTACTGTACTAATCTTACTCCACCGCTTGTAGTTAAAATTTTAGGATAAGTTCTACTTTATTGTACTAATCTTACTCCACTGCGTGGAGGTAAAATTTCAGGATAACTTCTACTTTACTGTACTAATCTTACTCCACCGCGTGCAGGTAAAATTTTAGGATAACTTCTACTTTACAGTACTAATCTTACTCCACCGCGTGCAGGTAAAATTTTAGGATAACTTCTACTTTACTGTACTAATCTAACTCCACCGCTAGTAGTTAAAATTTTAGGATAACTTCTACTTTACTGTACTAATCTTACTCCACCGCTTGTAGGTAAAATTTTTTTATGACGTTGAACATACCAATGTGCAGAATTTGCGTGTCACTCACTAAAGGCTATTTTAGTAGCGAGAAAGACTAATTTTAAAGGCAGCTGAATATAGTCGACTGGTTAAAAGAAATAGACCATAAGATATTATTATTACATGAATGAGTACTGGCTTACAAACACATCAAATATAGCTTGTATACTAGTTCTTATCACCCACGGGTATTACGTTCACGGGTAATATGTCCATAGGTAGTATGACCCACAGCTATGCTGTCCATGGGTATTATAACCCACGGCTATGATGTCCATGGGTGTTATGACCCACGGCAATGATGTCCATGGGTATTATAGCCCACGGCTATGATGTCCATGGGTATTATGACCCACGGCTATGATGTTCATGGGTGTTATGACCCACGGCTATGATGTCCATGGGTATTATCACCCGAGGCTATGATGACCATTGGTGTTATGACCCATGGCTATGATGTGCATGGATATTATGACCCACGGATATGATGTCCATGGGTATTATCACCCGAGGCTATGATGTCCATGGGTGTTATGACCCACGGCTATGGTGTCCATGGGTATTATCACCCACGGCTATGATGTCCATGGGTATTATGACCCACGGCCATGATGTTCATGGGTATTATGACCCACGGCTATGATGTCCATGGGTATTATGACCCACGGCTACGATGTCCATGGGTATTATGACCCACGGCCATGATGTCCATGGGTATTAAAACCCACGGCTAAGATGTCCATGGGTGTTATGACCTATGGCTATGATGTCCATGGGTATTATAACCCACGGCTAAGATGTCCATGGGTGTTATGACCTATGGCTATGATGTCCATGCGTATTATGACCAACGGCTAAAATGTCCATGGGTATTATAACCCACGGCTAAGATGTCCATGGGTGTTATGACCCACGGCTATGATGTCCATGGGTATTATGACCCGAGGCTATGATGTCCATGGGTGTTACGACCCACGGCTATGGTGTCCATGGGTATTATGACCCACGGCTATGATGTCCATGGGTATTATGACCCACGGCCATGATGTTCATGGGTATTATGACCCACGGCCATGTTGTCCATGGGTATTATAACCCACGGCTAAGATGTCCATTGGTGTTATGACCTATAGCTATGATGTCCATGGGTATTATGACCCACGGCTATGATGTCCATAGGTATTATAACCCACGGCTAAGATGTCCATGGGTGTTATGACCCACGGCTATGATGTCCATAGGTATTATAACCCACGGCTATGATGTCCATGGGTATTATGACCTATAGCTATGATGTCCATGCGTATTATGACCCACGGCTATGATGTCCATAGGTATTATAACCCACGGCTATGATGTCCATGGGTATTATGACCTATGGCTATGATGTCCACGGGCATTATGACCCACGGCTATGATGTCCATGGGAATTATGACCCATGGCTATGATGTTCATGGATATTATGACCCAGGGCTATGATGTCCATGGGTATTATGACCCACGGCCATGATGTCCATGGGTGTTATGACCCACGGCTATGGTGTCCATGGGTATTAAGACCCATGGCCATGATGTTCATGGGTATCATGATCCACGGCCATAATGGCCATGGGTGTTATGACCCACGGCCATGATGTCCATGGGTGTTATGACCCACGGCAATAATATCCATGGGTATTATGTCCCACGGCTATAATGTCCATGGGTATTATGACCCTCGACTATGATGTTCATGGTTATTATGACCCACGGCTATGATGTTCATGGGTATTATGATCCACGGCTATGATGTCCATGGGTATTATGACCCACGGCTATGATGTCCATGGGTATTATGACCAACGGCTATAATGTCCATGGGTTTTATGACCCACGGCTATGATGTCCATGGGTATTATGACCCCACGGCTATGATGTCCATGGGTATTATGACCCATGGCTATGATGTCCATGGGTATTATGACACACGGCTATGATGTCCATGGGTATTATGACCCATGGCTATGATGTCCATAGGTATTATGACCCAAGGCCATGATGTGCATGGGTTTTATGACCCACGGGCATGATGTCTTTTGGTGTTATGACCCATGGCTCAAATGTGCATGGATATTATGACCCACGGCTATGATGTCGATGGGTATTATGACCCACGGCTATGATGTCGATGGGTATTATGACCCACGGCTACGATGTCCATGGGTATTATGACCCACGGCCATAATGTCCATGGGTATTATAACCCACGGGTAAGATGTCCATGGGTGTTATGACCTATGGCTATGATGTCCATGGGTATTATAACCCACGGCTAAGATGTCCATGGGTGTTATGACCTATGGCTATGATGTCCATGCGTATTATGACCAACGGCTAAAATGTCCATGGGTATTATAACCCACGGCTAAGATGTCCATGGGTGTTATGACCCACGGCTATGATGTCCATGGGTATTATGACCCGAGGCTATGATGTCCATGGGTGTTACGACCCACGGCTATGGTGTCCATGGGTATTATGACCCACGGCTATGATGTCCATGGGTATTATGACCCACGGCCATGATGTTCATGGGTATTATGACCCACGGCCATGATGTCCATGGGTATTATAACCCACGGCTAAGATGTCCATTGGTGTTATGACCTATAGCTATGATGTCCATGGGTATTATGACCCACGGCTATGATGTCCATAGGTATTATAACCCACGGCTATAATGTCCATGGGTGTTATGACCCACGGCTATGATGTCCATGGGTATTATGACCCCACGGCTATGATGTCCATGGGTATTATGACCCATGGCTATGATGTCCATGGGTATTATGACACACGGCTATGATGTCCATGGGTATTATGACCCATGGCTATGATGTCCATAGGTATTATGACCCAAGGCCATGATGTGCATGGGTTTTATGACCCACGGGCATGATGTCTTTTGGTGTTATGACCCATGGCTCAAATGTGCATGGATATTATGACCCACGGCTATGATGTCGATGGGTATTATGACCCACGGCTATGATGTCCATGGGTATTATGACCCACGGCTATGGTGTCCATGGGTATTAAGACCCATGGCCATGATGTTCATGGGTATCATGATCCACGGCCATAATGGCCATGGGTGTTATGACCCACGGCCATGATGTCCATGGGTGTTATGACCCACGGCGATAATATCCATGGGTATTATGTCCCACGGCTATGATGTCCATGGGTATTATGACCCTCGACTATGATGTTCATGGTTATTATGACCCACGGCTATGATGTTCATGGGTATTATGATCCACGGCTATGATGTCCATGGGTATTATGACCCACGGCTATGATGTCCATGGGTATTATGACCAACGGCTATAATGTCCATGGGTTTTATGACCCACGGCTATGATGTCCATGGGTATTATGACCCCACGGCTATGATGTCCATGGGTATTATGACCCATGGCTATGATGTCCATGGGTATTATGACACACGGCTATGATGTCCATAGGTATTATGACCCATGGCTATGATGTCCATAGGTATTATGACCCACGGCCATGATGTGCATGGGTTTTATGACCCACGGGCATGATGTCTTTTGGTGTTATGACCCATGGCTCAAATGTGCATGGATATTATGACCCACGGCTATGATGTCGATGGGTATTATGACCCACGGCTATGATGTCCATGGGTATTATGACCCACGGCTACGATGTCCATGGGTATTATGACCCACGGCCATAATGTCCATGGGTATTATAACCCACGGCTAAGATGTCCATGGGTGTTATGACCTATGGCTATGATGTCCATGGGTATTATAACCCACGGCTAAGTTGTCCATGGGTGTTATGACCTATGGCTATGATGTCCATGCGTATTATGGCCAACGGCTAAAATGTCCATGGGTATTATCACCCACGGCTAAGATGTCCATGGGTGTTATGACCCACGGCTATGATGTCCATGGGTATTATGACCCGAGGCTATGATGTCCATGGGTGTTACGACCCACGGCTATGGTGTCCATGGGTATTATGACCCACGGCTATGATGTCCATGGGTATTATGACCCACGGCCATGATGTCCATGGGTATTATGACCCACGGCTATGATGTCCATAGGTATTATAACCCACGGCTAAGATGTCCATGGGTGTTATGACCCACGGCTATGATGTCCATAGGTATTATAACCCACGGCTATGATGTCCATGGGTATTATGACCTATGGCTATGATGTCCACGGGCATTATGACCCACGGCTATGATGTCCATGGGAATTATGACCCATGGCTATGATGTTCATGGATATTATGACCCAGGGCTATGATGTCCATGGGTATTATGACCCGCGGCCATGATGTCCATGGGTGTTATGACCCACGGCTATGGTGTCCATGGGTATTAAGACCCATGGCCATGATGTTCATGGGTATCATGATCCACGGCCATAATGGCCATGGGTGTTATGACCCACGGCCATGATGTCCATGGGTGTTATGACCCACGGCGATAATATCCATGGGTATTATGTCCCACGGCTATGATGTCCATGGGTATTATGACCCTCGGCTATGATGTTCATGGGTATTATGACCCACGGCTATGATGTTCATGGGTATTATGATCCACGGCTATGATGTCCATGGGTATTATGACCCACGGCTATGATGTCCATGGGTATTATGACCAACGGCTATAATGTCCATGGGTTTTATGACCCACGGCTATGATGTCCATGGGTATTATGACCCCACGGCTATGATGTCCATGGGTATTATGACCCATGGCTATGATGTCCATGGGTATTATGACACACGGCTATGATGTCCATGGGTATTATGACCCATGGCTATGATGTCCATAGGTATTATGACCCAAGGCCATGATGTGCATGGGTTTTATGACCCACGGGCATGATGTCTTTTGGTGTTATGACCCATGGCTAAAATGTGCATGGATATTATGACCCACGGCTATGATGTCCATGGGTATTATGACCCACGGCTATGATGTCGATGGGTATTATGACCCATGGCTATGATGTCCATGGGTATTATGACACACGGCTATGATGTCCATGGGTATTATAACCCACGGCTATGATGTCCATGGGTTTTATGACCCACGGGTATGATGTCCATTGGTGTTATGACCCATGGCTATGATGTCCATGGGTATAATGACCCATGGCTATGATGTCCATGGGTATTATGACCTATGGCTATGATGTCCATGGGCATTATGACCCACGGCTATGATGTCCATGGGAATTATGACCCATGGCTATGATGTTCATGGATATTATGACCCAGGGCTATGATGTCCATGGGTATTATGACCCACGGCCATGATGTCCATGGGTGTTATGACCCACGGCTATGGTGTCCATGGGTATTAAGACCCATGGCTATGATGTGCATGGGTATTATGACCCATGGCTATGATGCCCTTGGGTCTTATGGTTCACAAGTAATATGTTCACAGCAACCAAACATAAGATCTTTTGTCGGTTGTCGGATTTTGTCTATGGATCTTTTAACCTTGGGTATTTTGTCTTTTGGGTCTTTTGTCACTGGGTCTTGTCCTATATAGGATCCGTTGTCCTTTTAGCCATTTGTGTTTGGGTTTTATGTCCCATAGGTATTATGTTGTTTGTCGGGACCTTTGTCCACAAGTCTTTTATCCTTGGGTATTTTGTCTCTTGGGTTATTTGTCCTTGGGTCTTTTCTCCAGAGATCTCATATCCTGGCGTATTTTGTCTCTTGGGTCACTTGTCATTTGTCGGGTCTTTTGTCCACAGATCTTTATCCTGGGTTGTTTTGTCTCTAGGGTCAGTTATCGTTTGTCGGGTCTTTTTGTCCACAGATCTTTAATCCTGGGGTGTTTTGTCTCTTCAGTCAGTTATCGTTTGTCGGGTCTTTTTGTCCACAGATCATTAATCCTGGGGTGTTTTGTCTCTATGGTCAGTTATCGTATTTCGGGTCTTTTTGTCCACAGATCTTTTATCCTGGGGTATTTTGTCTTTTGGGTCATATGTCGCTTGTGGGAACTTTTCTCCACAGATCTTTTATCCTGGGGTATTTTGTCTCTTGGGTCATATGTCGTTTGTCGGGACTTTTGTCCACAGATCTTTTATCCTGGGGTATTTTGCCTCTTGGGCCTCTTGTCATAAACCCCATCTGTAATCTTTCAAATATCCAAATAACTCACGTTGTCATCATGTAGTCCCAGTTTGCCCTGACAAAATCCCATGCCAGGGACTGACCAATCGCGTTAGCCGATATGCTCGTGATGCAAGAGACAGCGTCTTGCTTCCTTATCTCCTCGGGTATAAGAGTTCTCTCCAAGTATCTGCAAAAGGCATTCAGGAGTGCGTGTGAACCTCATTTCAATGAGTTTTCGAGAGTCTTATCCCTGAGAAGATTCGTTCGGTTTCAATTTAGTTCAGTTATATTATGAACAAAACCATAAAATTTGTAATTTCCCATTTTGTGAAAATGTGTTTTAATACGTAAATCCTCATTTTCTCGCTGATGAAGCAGCCGTTAGAAACATGTCCTTGTCATACTACATCCAACTCTTTGTAATCCTCTCATCTTTCATATTTAACACGCTCCTACATTATGCATGTATATTTCAAAAATCTACCAGTGACACGATAGAAATATTTCCTTTAATTTGAAGAATTGATCGTGTTCTTAAATACTTTAAAATATGTAGGCAAACGGATTTATTCATTGTTACAGATAACATTTATGTTTGCTGTTGTTCAGTTATGTTATAATCGGTGTTTTCGTTACAACAATTGTTACAGCTAATGTTGTTGTTGATAACATTAATGTTTTCTGTTACTTGCTAATGTTGTAATCGTTGTTTTTTGTTATCACAACTGTTAAAGCTGTTGTTTTTGCTGGTAATATTTGTGTTTGCTGTTATTTGGTAATGTTATTATTTGTGTTTTCCTTTGAACAATTGCTAAAGCTGTTGTTGTTGTTTGTAATATTGGTGTTTGCTGTTGTTCATTTATGTTATAATCCGTGTTTTTCGCTACCATTATTGTTAAAGCTGTTGTTGTTGTTGTTGTAATTGGTAACCGATGTTAGCTGTTGTTCATTTGTGTAACAGCCGTTTGCGTTACTACAATTGTTCAAGTTAATTACCTTGTGAGTATCCAGGGCTCTTGAGAACAACTCATTGCCGTCTGAAGCCGGACAGCTTCTGAGGCCACATTTGCCTTCTTGTACATCCTGTAGGCAAAATCCCATTCTTCTACCCACCGTGAGCTATGGCCGTGCAGTACACTATGGACTTAAAGTTCCGGTCAATCCTAAACGATACAGATCAACGGTAAACGGATGAACAAACTGATGCGGTTTCATTGAATGGTATGTGAACACTGATGCATGAACAATTTTTTTTCTGTTTAGTCCATGCGATTTTAATAGGAAGTGCCTTTCATACAGACAAAACTCTCTCCTGGAACATAGTTTTCTTAGGCATCCTGCAGGATACTCCTGTCCCACTCCTCCACCAAGTCGTGACCTATAGACGTGCAGCACACCAGATATTTTAAGTTCGGATCAATATTTTTAAAATGTTTTGTCTTTTGGGTCATATGTCGCTTGTCGGAACTTTTGTCTACGATCTTTTATCCTGGGGTATTTTGTCTCTTGGGTCATATGTGGTTTGTCGGGACTTTTGTCCACAGATCTTTCATCCTGGGGTATTTTGCCCCTTGGGTCTCTTGTCATAAACCCCATCTGTAATCTTTCATTGGATGGTATGTGAACGCTGATACGTGAACATTTTCTCTTCTGTTTAGTCAATGCGATTTTAATAGGAAGTGTCTTTCATACAGACAAAGCTCTCTCCTGGAACATAGTTTTCTTTTAAAAATGTTTTTTTTTAAAATGACCAAATAACCTTCCTAGGTACCTAGCTTAAGGCCGCAGTCGAAACAGTGAAAGGTTGAATCGACCTCATTTGTGAAGGTGACAGCTGGATTCGAATACGCGACCTCATTGATAAAGTCGCGTTCACAAGGTGAGATTGTACAGTCGACCCGTCAGATTCAACCAGTTCAACAAAAAAAAAAAAAACAAAAAAAAAACAAAAAAACGCCTGTACATTAGCCAAATAGCATAGACTCCAAAACATAGCAGATACAGCTAGAGTTGGATTCGAACACCCGACATCATTGGTCATGGTCCAACGCTTTTACCATCTGATCCATCACTTTAACACTTAAACCGAGTCAGCGGTTTAACCATTTGAGTTTTTAATCGTCTAAGCCAGTGAGCCCTCCAACAGAGCTCAACCTCATGTACTGGTGCACAGATTGATATATGCATTATATACATTTAATTCATGTATAAACATTCAGCCCTTGAGATTGGTGGAAGTCCTTTATCATTGTTGATTGTGATCGCTGTTTCTGTTACAGAACACAGACTCTGAGCATTGAGAGTGATATACTTACGGGTTGTTATCTTCATCTGCCATCCAGTCAGCGAAAAGCTTTTTCGCCTGCATCACGCAATCTTTGTGCTCATTGGTACAAGCCACGCTAAGCACATTCCATCGCATATACCTGCAACCAATCAACATACGCGTATGTAAAATACAAACGCAACAATACCTAAGTTTTGTTTACTTTTGACCTAACTCTTAACATTCGTATGTTTACACTCTGGAATCGAGTTTTAATTGTGGCAGCAACTTGTGCATAGTCGTGTGTTTCTCTGAACTCTACCGGGAGTTTTCCACCATAATGCTGGCCGCCTTTGTATAAATGAAATATTCTTGAGTATGGTGTAACACAGCAAACAACTAAATAACTATTCTCCATATATTCTATTCTAAATGTATTCTTTTCTAATGTACACATATTCTATTCTGTTCTGCATATATTCTAAATGTATTCTTTTATCTTCTATTCTACGTATATTCTATTCTACATATATTTTATTGTGTTTTGCATGTTTTCTATTCTACATGTATACCGTTCTACTTGACGTGTTCTATCCTGTGCAAGGTGTATTCTTTTCTTCATGCATTCTGTTTTATTCTATTCTAAATGTATTCTTTTCTTTTCTACATGTAATGCATTATTTTCTTTTCTACATTTAATGTATCATTTCTGTCCTACATGTAATGTATCATTTTCTTTTCTACATGTAATGTATCCTTTTCTCTCCAACCTGTAATGTATCCTTTTCTTTCCTCCATGTAATGTATCATTTTCTTTTCTACATGTAATGTATCCTTTTCTTCCAACGTGTAATGTATCATTTTCTTTCCTACATGTAATGTATCATTTTCTTTTCTACATATAATGTATCATTTTCTTTTCTACGTGTAATGTATCATTTTCTTTTCTACGTGTAATGTATCCTTTTCTTTCCTACATGTAATGTATCATTTTCTTTTCTACATGTGATGTAATCCATCTACATGCATTCTATCCCACCTGTACATGTACACGTATTTACCATGCTCTACATCTGTTGAAGCTTATTCTTCATGTGTTCTTTTCTACTCAACATGTATTTTACTTTATTCTACATCTAACCCGTTCTGTTCTCCCTATATATATATTCGTTTCTATTCTGAATATGTTTTATTTTCTGTTCCACATGTATCTTATTCCATTCAAATGTTTTATGTTGTACTTACGTTTCTAGGTGAGTCGCATTGGTGTTATCCCAGCCCATCTTCATGTACAGGGGAGAAATCATCTTCGCCATAAAAGCCTGTGTAACAGTAGATATTGTGTGACAGGAGATATTGTGTAACAGGAGATATTATGTGACAGGAGATATTGTGTGACAGGAGATACTGTGTGACAAGAGATACAGCTTAACAGTCACAATCACAGCCAACTCACAGTCACAGCAAAATCTCAACTTCAGCCAACTCACAGTCACAGCAAAACCATAACCTCAGCCAACTCACAGTCACAGCTAAATCACAACCTCAGCCAACTCATAGTCACAGCAAAACCATAACCTCAGCCAACTCACAGTCACAGCTAATCACAACCTCAGCCAACTCACAGTCACAGCAAAACCATAACCTCAGCCAACTCACAGTCACAGCAAAATCACAACCTTAGCCAACTTACAGTTACAGCAAAATCACCAATACATTCTGAACAGGCCGCATAAAAGGACAAAGATAACGGTAAAACACATCGCTGTCTATGATTCAGTACGCATGTGTATATGTCTTAAAAGTGAAATGTTATGTTTGAACATTTATTTGATTAGTGATTTATGTGGTACTCTTGATTACGGGGTAAAACACCTATCAAATAAATACATAGATCCTATAGCGCTGAGATCCGTTTCAAAAAGCTGATGTCGGGCTTTAGCTTTAAATGTAATCCAAATTAAACCAATATATGTAGAAATTCGATAAAATCTTGACCGTAATTTCAATATGTTGCTTTGCAAAGAAGACCGGACTTTTGGGATTGGGCTAAAAGTAAATTTAAAAAACGCCACAGGCCGCAGGTCTTACCCTGAGAGCGCCAAAAGTGCCCGTCTTTTTGAGCATTCTGCGGACATAGTTGAGCTCTGTTAGGGCTGTGCTGAACGGAACGTCCTCGTCTTCGTTCTCCAGATATTCTATGGTCTTCAGAGCGATCCTCTGGTCAAGCTGTCCCGATCTGAAAATGACGGCAATTTAGTCACTTGATCTAAGATCCTATAGCGCTGAGATCCGTTTCAAAAAGCTGATATCGGGCTTTAGCTTTAAATTTAATGCAACTTAAACCAATATATATGTAGAAGCGTCTGTTTGGACGCATTCACTCGTGGGAGTAAGAGTGAGTGAGTGAGTGTTTGGGGTTTAACGTAGTACTTAACAATTTTTCAGTTATATGACGACCAAGGAATCCTTAGTGTGTATGTAATGTGCCTCTTTGTTGCAGGATGGATTTCCACCGCTCTTTTATCTAGTGCTGCTTCTCTGGGACGACTTACTGAAGGCCCGAGCCATTATATAGGTTGAGCTGATAGAGATTGCACTATCCCCTTCATGCTGAACGTCAAGCACCTCGTTTAATGTCTGAGGTGGGACTCGACCGGGATTGGTCCTGGATCTATCGCTCCCGAAGCGGGCGCTCTACCAACTGTGCTATCCGGGCTGGTCGTTGGACTAAGGAACACTTCGCGTGAATGAAGATGGGCGATTCTATATGGTTATCCTAAAGACTAAATCAATTTTTGTTGGGAATTTTTCGTTTCAATCGTGATAACACGATTTATGAAGAGCAGTGTTAAGTCATATTTTTACCCATCTTCATTCATTCATTTATGAAAAAACTTTCAAACAAGGAAATAACACAGAATTGTGAAAATGGTCAGCTGAAGCTATATTTACTTGTTCGTTCTCATGAAGAAGTTGTCCATTGCTTAGAGCGATATTTGATATCTAGTCACGCGACTGCGCAAAGGTGGCTCACAAAATACAATACGGAGTGCGGCAGTTTCAGTCAATGGTATCATTGCACATGGTATATTCATTTTTGAAATGAAATGTACTATTTCTTCTATTCAATTATGTCTTTATTCAGCTCAAAATTTCCTTTTTAGACCCACCATAAATAATCTAACGGCGTAGACTGCCCTTTCGTTGTTTTGAGGACATACGGTAAATGTCACATATATACTGAACATAAAAACCTACTTCGCTAAACTCCACGAGTCGCTGATGATTTGGGCTCTATTAACTGGATCAATTTTCTGTGAACAAAACAAAACAGAACAAATATGATTATTTGACTTCTAAATTTCTCTACACAACACAAACATTTTGCCAATAACAAATCTGAAATATAATGTAAACATTGCAATGGGTCACATCGCCTTGTGTCCAGGGCTCATTGAGCATGCGCAGCCGCATTTACGAGTGTGTAGACACGATCCATTTACGTGTACACTTAGTCTCGCGGAATCTCGCCTGTTTCGCATTGCCTGGTCTCCAGTAGGCAGTTTGTTCAACGGTTCAAAACTATGCTATAATTAAAGTGATATAAACTTTTTGGTTTCCGCTAATAAGCCTATTTAAATCGGTGAGCATGAAATTTGATGAGCCGGCAAACTGGTGAGCGCAATTCAAATTTGACTTCAATGTCTTTATACATGTATGACGCGGTTTTTCCGTTCACGTTTTGACTGCTTCCCTTGGTACCCTATTGTAACGTGAAACTGACGGCTTTGTACGAGACTTTATGTAGAAAGATCTTGTACATTCTAGTTACATGACCACAGGGCATAATTAACAGAGGACCACAGAAGTAAGTAAATAAATAAATAATTTTAGCAAGACAGTACCGTATGGTCTCTCTTCAACTGTTTAATGAGAGCCTCCCAGTTGGTCATGTCGTAGTTGACTCGATAATAACAATTCTGCCGGACATTGCCGATTACCCATGACAGTCCATCGTTCTCTGGCGGAAGGATATTCGGATTACTGATCGTGACTGAAGAAAAAAGTCAGAGAGCATTATTAGTTCATGATGCCAAGGCCCAAAATTTCACATATTGGCACCCCTGAAGGTGGCCAAATCTTGCTTTTTATTTGGTGGTAAATGTCTTTAGTGCATGTTTTCCATATGATAGTCCTCACAGATTGGTAGCTTTGTATGGGTTATGCCCCCTTTAACAAACGTACCTGTTGTTCAGTGTGCTAACTCATATATTGCCTACTCTCATAACAGCGCTATTTGAATCCCCAATCAACTCAGGAACGGAGTATTTAGCTTTCAGAATTCTTCCATAACTAATTCCAACTATAATGGTAGATTTGCTGATGAAAGATGACATTTTAGCCGTATCTGGGCTGGGAGAAGGGTGAGCTACAGGGGTGAGCTACAGGGGCAAAAAGGAATGCCTTAGCAATTTTATTTGTAGCCAGACAGAAGACTTAAAGTTTACTATTAACTGTTGACTTCAAAGAAACTGCACGACTTTTGATTCTTGCATAGGGACTATCACACTCTCATTTATCTGTCAGCGGGTGCCATGGATGTTTAAGTTACATCTTGCTTCTTAATTTGATGTCTTAATTGCATGGTGGCTTTAATTCCGGAAGTCATCGGTTCGTTGCAAGGTCAGCTGTCTGGATAGAGGAGATTGTCCCTCTCATCCGAAAAGCAAAATCAGGTGATTCATTCAACTCACTCACTGAAGCATCCAGTATTTTAAATGCAATTTACTAGGTAGTAAGTTTTGAAAAAAAAGGATTTCACTTCATAATAGTGTTTTTTTCTTTCCTTTAATTTCAAAGTCAACATTTACCCTCTGCAGAGTATTACAGAATAATTTAGCCCTTCGTGTTTGGCGGTACTTTCAATTATCAATATTCTTGACTGAGACTCAAAAAATCTGATCAAATGCTTGCACTGACATTGTTGTTTATAAACATTTCAAATTTACCTGAGCTAATCTACCTTAATTCACCGTAGTAATCGGCGTAAACTGTTGATAAACTCTTATCAGCCCAGCTGAAAACATTGCAAATCTTACGTGTAGATGTGCAGGTCAACAGAATATTCAACTAATAGCGTACATGAAAATGTAGACAAAATGTGGACTGCTGAATTCTCTTTCTTTCATAAACAATCCAAACCACCCTTTTAAATTGGCCATAAGACAATATTCAGTTGAACTGAGAGTCTACGATATATTGACCTTTCCCTTGCGTTTTGTTACTTGAGAAACACCATATCAGGTGATTTTTCAGTTTATCAAAATGTATAATAAAGCCACCTTTGCAGAAAGGCTATCATGTCTAAATTTACTTCTACTGACCCTATAAACATGCTTGTACCAAACAGGTATGGCTACCCCAGGTGAAACCAACATCATGTCTGATCCATAAACTACACTGAGAAAGACAAATATATTGTGGTGAATGACAGACAGACAGGCTGACAAATATGTTGTGGTGAATGACAGAGAGACAGGCTGACAAATATGTTGTGGTGAATGACAGAGAGACTGGCTGACAAATATGTTGTGGTGAATGACAGAGAGACTGGCTGACAAATATGTTGTGGTGAATGACAGACAGACTGACTGACAAATATGTTGTGGTGAATGACAGACAGACAGGCTGACAAATATGTTGTGGTGAATGACAGACAGACAGGCTGACAAATATGTTGTGGTGAATGACAGACAGGCTAGATGACAAATATGTTGTGGTGAATAACAGACAGACTGGCTGGCTGACAAATATGTTGTGGTGAATGACAGACAGACTGGCTGACAATTATGTTGTGATGAATGACAGACAGGCTACAACACTTATTGCAATCACCCGCGTCCTTCGTGATTTGTTTTTTGATTAATCTTTTACGCTGTGCCCTACAGTAGTTATAGAGAAAACAGCTGGGGACAGTGCTAAGGAGGGGGGACACCGGACAGAGCCTGGGGGAAATCCACGACCATCCGCAGGTTGATGTTACACCTTTTTATTCACGACGGAAGACAGTGCCCGTAAACTGTTTAATGTTTCTCTAGTCTATAATCAAACGATTTAATTGGGTGTTGTAAAAAAGTGTTCCTTACTGTTTGTTTGGTCTCGCCTCAACCAATGAACGCGGCTATTGGTAAAGTCCATCTCTATGTCGGAGGTGAAGGTCACAGGGACTTCCCACGTGTACCTGTATTCAGAAAAAAAAATAAGGGCGGCACCTTAGTGACACAGATAGTTGTGTGAACGCCCATGACCGGGTCAACCTAGATAGCGTTACACGTTACACATGAGCAATAATAATAACAACAACAACAGCAACAATAATAATATCTGATTTATCCAATGCAGTTCGGTCAATTTACAATGAAACTGTTCTTCCCAGACCACAATTGGTGAAATTCAGTCTAACTGAAGCCTTTTCTCTGAACTGAAGAATGAATGACTGTTGCATATAAATATTACGCCTCAAAGGTTTTAGAAGTGTCAAAAATCTAAAATAAAGTTCCTTACAATCCTCAAACGTTTTAGCAATATAAAAGTTAACATCAAGGAACTGTGTGAAAATACAGCCAGGTTGTTGATACACTTTAAATTTCTGCATTGCTATTTTGCATCTGGTTTGGGGACGTATATTTCTGGGGTTGGAGCTTGAAAAAGAGTGAGTGAGTGCTTGGGGTTTAACGTCGTACTCAACAATTTTCCAGTCATATGACGACGAAGGAATCATTAGGGTGCATGCACGTGTAATGTGCCTCCTTGTTGCAGGGCGGATTTTCAACCAGTCGTTGCACTATCCCCTTCATGCTGAACGCCAAGGGAGGAAGTTACAACTTCCTCTTTTAAAGTCTTAGGTGTGACTCGACCAAGGATTGATCCTGGATCTACCGGTCCCGAAGCGGCTTGAAAAAGAAGGCCTGTTCTTACATCCTTTAACAGGGTGTTAAAGATTTTGATTTAGTAAGTAAAAATCTGTTTTCTCGAAGATGTTAATGTGGAAGTACGGGGAAGATTGTCCGAAGATTGAGAATAATATCTAAACCCTTTCATTTTGACACATCATTTATCATGCCTGACATAGAAACAGAAAGTATTCGCACATTCACACCAAAATCATTCACTCCAAAATCATTGACACCAAAATCATTCACTCCAAAATCACTGACACCAAAATCATTCACTCCAAAATCACTCACACCAAAACCATTCACTCCTAAATCACTCACACCGAAATCCTTCACTCCTAAATCACTCACACCAAAATCATTCACTCACAGCAAAATCACACCAAAGCCATTTATACCAAAAACCATTTAAACCAAGACTACTCAAACCGAAATAAATCAAAGCATTGATACCAAAATCACTGAAACCACAAGCAATGAAAATTATATCAAACCACATCAATCGAACTTGATCCAATCAAACCAAACCAGATTCAATCAAACCAAACGAAACAAGTTAATCAAATCAAACACGGCCAGTCTAAGCCCAATCAAACAAGCCCATTCAGATTTAACCCAATCAAACGAACACGTACCCGTAAGGAGATGGGTATTTGCCTGTGTCCTGAGCTGACGGATCCTGGAGATACCGCTGCTGGCTGACCACCACAGCCCCGGGGGAGCGGCTGAACGTGACCACAGGGTAATTCATCTGCAGTATCCACGTGTCCATCACATCCTTCACGTCCACAGGGTTGCCGTCCGCGGTCGCTTGCTGTCAGCACAGGAGAGCAATTAATTAAAAATAATGCAGAATTTCAGGGAAAGTCTGTTATCTGAGTGATGTTAGAATGTGTTCTGTTATTGCAGCTGACTGTTCTATTAAATATAACACACATCTTCTAGAAATTCAAGATAACGATTCTATTTAACTAACAGGGTATTATGTGATGTTTGACAGAATATTGTGTTATGATAACAGGATATATTCTACCATCAACAGATGTTGTGAAAAATTAACAGATTATTTTTTTGTGTAA
The DNA here is from genome assembly GCF_032854445.1 of Liolophura sinensis. Classification (NCBI taxonomy): domain Eukaryota; kingdom Metazoa; phylum Mollusca; class Polyplacophora; order Chitonida; family Chitonidae; genus Liolophura; species Liolophura sinensis. The sequence goes on along the minus strand of NC_088296.1, from coordinate 1,318,850 downwards.
AGGGAGGTAAGCGCGAATGGAATCAAGGCAAGGAGGAGGGAATGTATGAATGAACCGGTGAATGGAAGGAAGGCATTGGGAAGCAAGGAAGGAAGGCACTAGTGAAAATTCCCTGTTACCTTTGTGAGGGCGTCCCAGAGATCGTCATGGAAGGCGGCATCAAAAGACAACTCCACCAAATAATTCTGAAATAAGTAACAGTTGGTTTAGTGATCTGATTGATTGATTGATTAGCAGACTGACTGATAGATTGACTGATTGAATATTGTTTAACGCCACACTCAAGGATTTCGGTTTATGCGAGGGCGGTCACTGGAGGAAACCGGGATGCCCCCGAAGTAAACGACCGGCATTTTGCAAGTTACTGAGAAACTTTCTCACATATGACATACACATGAGCGCACCATATTAGGGGAAAAACCAACATTTTTTCTGGTCATCCCTGTATCTACAAACAACCGTGCATGACATTTTGTACATTGTTAACCATGGCTCTCAACGCAAGAAATATTGACTTTCAATGCAAATTTTACTTCCGTAACAGCGGCCATAACTCAGTCGAGGCGGGCAAATGTCAGCACTAAGACCAACACGCATTGGCCTGACGTGATTAGCGTGCCAGCACGGCGTCATGAACAAGAAGCCTCTCAACAATGCGGAGTTCAAGTCCAGTTCATGCTGTCGTCCTCTCCGGCTGTACGAGTGAAGGTCGGGCGGTCGCGGGATTCCCACAGGCTTTGACCGGTTTCCTCCAAACCATAATGCTGGCTGCTATCGTGTCAGTGAAATATTCTTCGGGTACGACATAAAACACCGATCGAATAAATAAATAAACATTGGCCAGACAACCCAGGACTCAGGTGTTCTGATTGTCAACGATCAGCACTTCAGTGGGTGGCAGTGGCTGGACACAGTATTTTGCTCTCACCTGTAAGCCCTTGAGGAAAGTCTTCTCTCCCAGGAAAGCTTTGATCATGTTGATGACAGCTGCACCCTGGATAGCAGGAGAAAATGATAGACTTATGTTAAACGTTGTTAAACAACAATTTAGCAAACGTTTAGACAGTTTGTCATCATGGTCGTCATCCCTGCTATTATCGCCGTCATCATTTGCATCGCTAAACATGGTCACTTCTAAACTCTTAACTCTTAATATCATCTTCAATTTTAATGCCACTCTTCTTTTAATAAAAGCCAGTTAGATTTCAGTGTGGAAGAAAAGCTAATCCCGACCTGAAATGCTTGTACACCTTGGAACAAGTAAGTGTCTGTTACTGCATGCCTTTGTATGTCTGCCTTACCTTGGAGTATGAAATGCTATCAAATATCGAGTATATCTCATCCGGGTGATTGACAGGGGCGTAAAGGGGATGCGACGTCACGAGTCCATCCAGCTGGAAGGCTCTGTGTACTTCACTCTGCACGTAAGTGTCATGCTGCAGCGGAAAGACACGAAATGAGGTCGATAATTCATCCCAATTATTAACGAAGTAGTTATGTTTTACTTAGTTTTTAACTTTTACACTGCCCCACCGTTTGTTTATAAAACCGCCCACCTATGCACAACCCACCTTACAGCATTAAACACCAACTAAGCAAATCATTGCAAATGTAGCCAGCAGGAACTCATTGCAAATGTAGCCAGCAGGCAAATCATGGCAAATGTAGCCAGCCAACCTTTTTATTTATTTATCTGATGGGTGTTTTACGCTGTACTCAAGAATATTTCACTTATACGACGGCGGCCTACACTATGGTGGAAGTAAAGACCGTGTCACTTACTGGGGGAAACTCACGACCAACCCTTTTCGTGTTAACACTGGAGGAAACTCACGACCAACCCTTTTCGTGTTAACACTGGAGGAAACTCACGACCAACCCTTTTCGTGTTAACACTGGAGGAAACTCACGACCAACCCTTTTCGTGTTAACACTGAAGGAAACTCACGACCAACCCTTTTCGTGTTAACACTGGAGGAAACTCACGACCAACCCTTTTCGTGTTAACACTGGAGGAAACTCACGACCAACCCTTTTCGTGTTAACACTGGAGGAAACTCACGACCAACCCTTTTCGTGTTAACACTGGAGGAAACTCACGACCAACCCTTTTCGTGTTAACACTGGAGGAAACTCACGACCAACCCTTTTCGTGTTAGCACTGGAGGAAACTCAAGACCAACCCTTTTCGTGGTAACACTGGAGGAAACTCACGACCAACCCTTTTCGTGTTAACACTGGAGGAAACTCACGACCAACCCTTTTCGTGTTAACACTGAAGCATTCAGTTCCGTCTTCTTATTTTCCTTGTTTCTGTTCGGTCTTTACTCTTCCATTTATTACGTATCTTCCTTAGCTCGTGTGCAACTTAAAGTAGCTACCCTCAACAGGGAGTCATTACAACGTTGATTTGCTCACCATCTTCTATCCTCCGTGTGCAACTTAACATAGCTATCCTCAACAGGGAGTCATTACAAGGTTGATTTGATCACCATCTTCTATCGTCCGTATACAACTTAAGATAGCTATCCTCAATAGAGAATCATTACAAGGCTGATTTGCTCATCATCTTCCATCGTCCGTGTGAAACTTAAGATAGCTATCCTCAACAGGGAGTCATTACAAGGCTGATTTGCTCATCATGTTCTATCGTCCGTGTAACACATACAGAAGTAAGCCAATCAGGAAGTGATTACAAACTTGGGTAACTTACGATCTTCCATCCTGAAACTTACAGAAGTAAGCCAATCAGGAAGTGATTACAAGCGTCGGTAACTTACCATCTTCCATCGTGAAACTTACAGAAGTAAGCCAATTAGGAAGTGATTACAAGCGTCGATAACTTACCATCTTAGATCGTGAAACTTACAGAAGTAAGCAAATCAGGAAGTGATTACAAACTTGGGTAACTTACCATCTTCCATCGTGAAACTTACAGAAGTAAGCCAATTAGGATGTGATTACAAGCGTCGGTAACTTACCATCTTAGATCGTGAAACTTACAGAAGTAAGCCAATCAGGAAGTAAATACAAGCATCGGTAACTTACCATCTTAGATCGTGAAACTTACAGAAGTAAGCCAATCAGGAAGTGATTACAAGTGTCGGTAAATTACCATCTTCCATCGTGAAACTTACAGAAGTAAGCCAATTAGGAAGTGATTACAAACTTGGGTAACTTACAATCTTCCATGGTGAAATTTACAGACGTAAGCAAATCAGGAAGTGATTACAAGCGTCGGTAACTTACCATCTTCCATCGTGAAACTTACAGAAGTAAGCCAATCAGGATGTGATTACAAGCGTCGGTAACTTACCATGTTAGATCGTGAAACTTACAGAAGTAAGCCAATCAGGAAGTGATTACAAGCGTCGGTAACTTACCATCTTCCATCGTGAAACTTACAGAAGTAAGCCAATTAGGAAGTGATTACAAGCGTCGATAACTTACCATCTTCCATCGTGAAACTTACAGAAGTAAGCCAATCTGGAAGTGATTACAAGCGTCGATAACTTACCATCTTCCATCGTGAAACTTACAGACGTAAGCAAATCAGGAAGTGATTACAAGCGTCGGTAACTTACCATCTTAGATCGTGAAACTTACAGAAGTAAGCCAATTAGGAAGTGATTACAAGCGTCGATAACTTACCATCTTCCATCGTGAAACTTACAGAAGTAAGCCAATCAGGAAGTGATTACAAGCGTCGGTAACTTACCATCTTCCATCGTGAAACTTACAGAAGTAAGCCAATCATGAAGTGATTACAAGCGTCGGTAACTTACCATCTTCCAGTCAGGATGAGCATGATCCACACCAATGTACTCCACAAACGTGGCGAATCCTTCGTTCAGCCAGAGATCGTCCCACCAGCTCGGCGTCACTAAGTTGCCAAACCACTGAAAGGGAAAATGAAGGAGCGATTGGCTACATCTAATGACTGTGTCACTTACTGGTTTATTGGAGAATATTTTCTCATTTGACTTATATCCTCCAATTCCTACTCCATTTGTTGAATTCCCAATTCTGTTCTGGTTTACTATGCTCAAGTGCTCTGATGCGCTCAAGTGCTCTGAACTGAAGACAACTCACCATGTGGGCTAGCTCATGGGATACAACGATAGCCACTCTTTCCTTGTTTCCCTCTGACGACGTCAGGGGATCATACAACATAGCCGTCTCTCTGTACGTGATCAGGCCCCAGTTCTCCATAGCTCCAGCAGAAAAGTCAGGAATAGCGATCATATCTGAAGATGGACGTGAATTTATGAGCACGTAATCTTACCATACTACACATCTTTATGATGATGTTGAAGGTAAAACAAGGTACAATGCATTTAATTCTTTTTCTTATCCTTTTTCTTCTATGGTTGATGTTTTTGCAGAAAAATCACAATATGCAGAGAAGAGCCGACCTATAGAATCGAGACATACAAAGCCTTACCTAATTTGGGCAGTGGGAAAGAGATGTTGAAGTACGTCTCGAAGTATTGAAGGATTTTCACACCGGTCTCCAGCGCGTACTCGGCCTGATCGATGGCTTCCGGTCTAGCGTAGACCCGATACTGTGGAGGAAGATAGACGGTTACCATGTGCATACATTATGAACAAACGAAAGTTGGGGACATGTCGACCAATCTCAACCTGCATTGGGTATGTCGACTTCAGCTTCATAGCAGTACACTGCACTTCAGCTAGAAACACAACGTATAAAACAGCCCTATAGTTTTCTTTTGACTTATTTTGCACGTTAAATTCCAGTGCACTTACAGCTATTCATATAGCTAATTCGGTTATTCAGACGTCCTGTGTCTCTCCTGAGGGATTAGAGCAAGGAAACAGGACTGGTTGGCACAATGTAGGTGGGGTGTCACGTCTGGTGTCTTTGGCATGACACCTCAGTGACGGCAGCACTTTTCTGGCATGGATCAGCCCTAACACAAAAAGATAGAGTATCTGTTGGGCTTACACTCACCTACAGACTGCTCGTCGTCATATGCCTGAAAAACTGCTTCTGTACATAGATACATTTAGGCTATACACGTTCGGACGTCCATTGCTCTTCACTTACCGTCGTATTTCCGTCAGTTATTTTTTCCCTGTATGTAAAGTCACAGATGATGAATGCCAGTAAATAGGTTGACATCTTAACGGTTTTCTGGTAAACGTCAGCCACAAAACCGTCCGGCCTGAGAGAGAAAGAACACAAGCGTTCATGATAGCTTTAGCCCAACCGCAGCTTTATTTCTCGCGTGTGTATCAGTTCTAGTTTCTGTATATAACTTGTTTTTTATGAAAGAAATTGAGGTGGGAGGAGGAGGGGAGGGAGGAGTGGGAATGGGGGGGGGGGGGTTGCAGAAACACGCTTCTTGTCTGCAACACATTCACCATGTCAAGATTTTATTTTTTTTAATTTTAAGATAGGTTGATATGTTTTCTGTCATTTATCTAACTGGAGTTTTAATTCTAACTCTGATGTTTAATAGTCCTCTCGGCGATGATCAGATTTATATGCAAAACAAATTCCACAGTCCTAGCCAAGCACACATCCGGCCTAGCTGGATTTGTATTCGAACCCGCGACCTATACAACAGACAGCCAGCGTAGTTTGGTCCGTGACAATCTATTCCACCTCGACCACTTATACCGCCCGCATCCAGTTAAAAAAAAACGAATGAAATCGTGATTTATCTACATCTCCATGGACCCATACAACTTATGTGTACGTGGGTTGATGACACGAACATTCCATTTGTTTGCAGGATGTTCGTTTGTAGAAATCATCTCAACTTTTTGCCATGCCCTTGACCTCCAGACGCCTGGGTCAAGAATCAGCCTTAAAGGATACACGAAACGTTTGCTTTTTATTTCTTCATGTGCGGTTTACGATGTGTGCTAACACATAGAAGTACGAAAGTTTCTCAGCGTAAATGTGTCTTTAAAGTAACCTGCAGTTGTGACGTCATAGGGGATATAGTTCCAAATGGAGGTAGGAATGGGAGAGGGCGCTAGGCTTCTCCTGGGTTCACAGTAGGTTCATCGATGACGTCATTTACGTCATGGTATGGTGACGGAACCCGGAAAGTCCCGGAAAAATTGTCCAATCTTCGTTAACTAGCATAACTACCTTTTGACATAAAGCCATCGGCGAATTATTGAATAATTACAGTTAATTATTGCCTTACAGCTAGACCTTACAAAAGACAAAAAAACCTCAAACGATGTTAAGCCCAAACAATTCAGAATATTCAGGTTTCTGTTCATGATTTGTTACGCCTTTTTGTAAGCGTGTAATTGTATGCTCACCACAGTAGACATACAATAACTTGCCGCCACTAGTTAGACCTGAACTCTTTAACCTATGGAGATAAAAATGTATAGCCTTCATTGCTTTCAGTATCTGTCTCGCTCCCAGTATCTACTGTCAAATGTCAGCTACAGGAAGGCGCTATATAATTTTTGCCAATTACGTAAGCGGATTTTCCGGAGCCCTGTCTTCTCACTGGCTAAGGGACCATATGTTTAATTATAATGTAAGTTTACAAAATGGTAGTAACTAGGAAAGGTCCAGCTTTTACTTGTTTTTTTCTCCCTTTCTAGACCTTATAGTTTCTTAAGAAAAAATATAAACAATTTAAAATGTTCTTACGCCAAAGGTACTGAATTTTCATTTCCAGTATGGTTAAGCTAAGAAATTTATTTCCTTTTAAAACAGTCCAACAGATAATCCACCCCCCACCCCCGACCCTACCCCCCAACCCCTCACGCCCTACCCTCAGCACCAAACACACACACAACATCCCGTACCTGTTTACAGTCCTGACAATGGGCATGTTAGACAGTGAGATTCTGTCAGGCTTCCTCAGAAGGATAATGTTAAACTCCGCCTTCAAGGCCGGCTCGTCAAAACAAGGGAAGGCTTTGCGAGCATCTGTAGGCTGGAATTGAGTGGTGGCCATGTATCTGAAAGAACAATTAGAAGTTCAGGAAGTACAAAGGAAAACACAAATAGTGGGAACAACAGAAGAAAAGGGAAGCTTTGTGGGCATCTGTAGGCTGGGACTAACTGATGGTCATGTATCTGAAAGAACAATTAGAAGTTCAGGAAGTACAAAGGAAAACACAAATACTGGGAACAACAGAAGAAAAGGGAAGATTTGTGGGCATCTGTAGGCTGGGACTAACTGATGGTCATGTATCTGAAAGAACAATTAGAAGTTCAGGAAGTACAAAGGAAAACACAAATAGTGGGAACAACAGAAGAAAGGGGAAGCTTTATGGGCATCTGTAGGCTGGGACTAACTGATGGTCATGTATCTGAAAGAACAATTAGAAGTTCAGGAAGTACAAAGGAAAACACAAATAGTGGGAACAACAGAAGAAAGGGGAAGCTTTATGGGCATCTGTAGGCTGGGACTAACTGATGGTCATGTATCTGAAAGAACAATTAGAAGTTCAGGAAGTACAAAGGAAAACACAAATAGTGGGAACAACAGAAGAAAAGGGAAGCTTTGTGGGCATCTGTAGGCTGGGACTAACTGATGATGATGTATCTGAAAGAACAATTAGAAGTTCAGGAAGTACAAAGGAAAACACAAATAGTGGGAACAACAGAAGAAAGGGGAAGCTTTGTGGGCATCTGTAGGCTGGGACTAACTGATGGTTATGTATCTGAAAGAACAAGCACACGTTCAGGAAGTAGAGAGTAAACACAAGTAGTGGGAAGAACAGAAGAAAGAGAAGGCTTTGTGGGCATATGTAGGCTGGGAGTAACTGATGGTCATATGTCTGAAAGAACAAGCACACGTTCAGGAAGTAGAGAGAAAAACACAAGTAGTGGGAAGAACAGAAGAAAGAGAAGGCTTTGTGGGCATCTGTAGGCTGGGAGTAACAGATGGTCATATGTCTGAAAGAACAAGCTCACATTCAGAAAATAGAGGATATCACAAGAAGTGGAGACATCAAAAGAAAGAGAAGGCTTTGTGGGCATCTGTAGGCTAGGACTAACTGATGGTCATGTGTCTGAAAGAACAAGCTCACATTCAGGAAGTAGAGAGGGAAGCACAAGTAGTGGGAACAACAGAAGAAAGAGAAGGTTTTGTAGGCATCCGAAGGTTAGGACTAACCGATGGTCATATGACTGAAAGAACAAGCAGACATTCAGGAAATAGAGAGGGAAGCACAAGTAGTGGGAACAACAGAAGAAAGAGAAGGTTTTGTAGGCATCCGAAGGTTAGGACTAACCGATGGTCATATGACTGAAAGAACAAGCAGACATTCAGGAAGTAGAGAGGGAAGCACAAGTAGTGGGAACAACAGAAGAAAGAGAAGGTTTTGTAGGCATCCGAAGGTTAGGACTAACCGATGGTCATATGACTGAAAGAACAAGCAGACATTCAGAAAGTAGAGAGGGAAGCACAAGTAGTGGGAACAACAGAAGAAAGAGAAGGTTTTGTAGGCAACCGAAGGTTAGGACTAACCGATGGTCATATGACTGAAAGAACAAGCTCACATTCAGGAAGTAGAGAAGAAATCACAAGAAGTGGAGACATCAAAAGAAAGGGAAGGCTTTGTGGGCATCCGTAGGCTGGGACTAACTGGTGGTCATGTGTCTGAAAGAACAAGCTCACATTCAGGAAGTAGAGAGGGAAGCACAAGAAGTGGAGACATCAAAAGAAAGAGAAGGCTTTGTGGGCATCTGTAGGCTGGGACTAACTGATGGTCATGTGTCTGAAAGAACAAGCTCACGTTCAGAAAGTACAGAGGACAACACGAATAGTGGAGTATTGCGGGCATCAGCAGGCTGGGACAAGCTGGTGGTCATATATCTGAGAGAAGAGGTGACCAAAACAGAGTGACGATGGCAAAACATGAAGTAATGACGGCGTAGCAAGAGGTGGGTACGCCAAGAGGTAGAGCCGGAGTAGAAACAGCAACTCAACAAACAGATCAAGAGGGCAACAGAAGAAGTAGAGACAACAAATTAAATAGTTGAGACAGCAACCAAAGGAGCAGAGGCTACAAATCAAAGAGTTGAGACAGCAGCACAAAGAATTTAGACAGCAGCACAATGAGCAGAGGCTACCAATTAAAGAGTTGAGACATCAGCACAAGGAGTTGAGACAGCAGCACAGGTAGTTGTGACAGCAGGACAGATAGTTGTGACAGCAGGACAGAGAGTTGAGATATCAGCCCAAGGATTTGAGACAGCAGCACAAAGAGTTGAGACAGCAGCACAGGAAGTTGAGACAGCAGCACAAAGAGTTGAGACAGCAGCACAAGGAGTTGTGACAGCAGCACATGTAGTTGAGATATCAGCACAAAGAGTTGAGACAGCAGCACAATGAGCAGACGCTACCATTTAAAGAGTTGAGACAGCAGCACAAGGAGTTGAGACAACAGCACAAAGAGTTGAGACAGGAACACAAAGAGATGAGACAGCAGCACAAGGAGTCGAGAGAGCAGCACAGAGATGAGACAGCAGCACAAGGAGGTGACACAGCAGCACAAGGAGCTGAGAATAGTAGCACTAAGAGTTGAGATAGCAGCACAAGGAGCTGGGATACTAGCACAGGGAGTTGAGACAGCAGCACAAAGAGTTGAGATAGCAGGACAAGAAGTTGAGACAGCAGCACAGGGAGCTGAGACAGCAGCACAAGGAGGTGAGACAGCAGCACAGGTAGTTGAGACAGTAGCACAAAGAGTTGAGACAGCAGCACAAGGAGTCGAGACAACAAAAAGGCGTTGAAACAGATAAACAAGCAGCGGAGAGCGCAAAACAAGAAGTAGAGATGGTCGAGCAAATAGAGTAGAAACGGCAAATACAAGCGTAGAGCCAGGGAAACAAACAATAGATGCTAGAACAAAGGGTAAAAACGTTACAGCAAAGAGCTGATATGTTCAATCAAGTTATTGAGAGAATTGGCCGGTCAAGCATGTCATGAATCGCTATGTTCAGGCAAAACTAAAGAAAACGTTAACGAAAACAATAACTATGAAGGAAACATAGTGTAGTAATTTGGAAGAAGCATTAGAAATGCCAAAATACTGGAGCTCGCTGCTATGGTAGGCATGCACTTGTAAACGTAGTGGATTTCTTGACGGACGTATCAGTCATAAATAGCGGGGCAGAATACATACACAGTTTGGTCGTCCCTCTTATACTGACTGAGGTACAGACCCCTGAGGTCGTCCTTGAGGGGTCCGGTGAAGTGCATGGTGACTATGTACTCCTGCCCTGGTGTAAGGTTCTGGGGTAAGGGGATGATGTAAAACTGACGATCCTTGTCCTCACGGGGCGTGTCGTGAGGTAAGTCAACTCCCGCCGCGTTCTGCACAGTAAGACTGGCAGGGTCGACCGTTAGCTTATTAATGTGCAAAGTGATGTTGTTGGTAGCCTCTTTACACTCCATGCGGATTGTCACAGACCCTTGGAGTGAGAAGGCTTCAGGGTCATCTCCGTAGAAGTCAGGCTTAAGCTCGACGTGGTACTCCAAGGGTGAAAGGGAGGTCGGCAGGCGGACGTCTGTCACCTTATCATCTGGCTTGTCTGAAAATACAGTTACTAAACCTCGTATCTATTTCGTAACTTTCTTCATAGATTTATCTCTATAGAATGCGTTTTTACCTTTCAGCTTAGCGCACACAGAATGACACAACTCACGCTTTTTGTTGTTTCCTGAAACATGCCCGACTTTCTGTGTATCTGTTTTCATCAACAGTGACGTCAAGTACACAGCAGTAATTCACAATTACATCAGGTTGCTGATTGCCGTTTTCCTTAGAAGCGTTTACAGAGTACCCGAACATTGAAACAGTGGAATAGTGCAACGACTGGTTGACCCGTATCAGTATAGTGGCCCTGGCGGGGCGGCTTACTTGCCTTCTGTAAGGCGTCTAAGTGAAGCAGCACTAGATAAAAGAGCGGTGGAAATCCGTCCTGCGCGAGGAGGCACATTACACGTACATGCACCCTAAGGATTCCTTCGTCGTCATATGACTGAAAAATTGTTCAGCACGACGTTAAACCCCAAGCACTCACTCACTCACTCAAACAGTGACCCGCAAATTTAGAAGATATGAATTGAAGCAAGTGCAAAGCATGTTTAATGTGTGACAATGTTTACCTTTATTTTCCGGTCATTCCTCAAAGTCTTGCTATCTGATATGTCTTTTAACAAATTCCTTAATGACAACTTACCTTCATCTTTCAGTCATTCATCCAGGACTTACTATGTGATATGTCCTCCAGCAATTTCGTTGAGAACTGTTTACCTTTGTTCTCTAGTCATTCCTTCATGTCTTGCTATCTGATGTCCTCCAGCAATCTTTTAATGGCGGCTTCCCTTCATCTTCCAGAGATCCCCCCCAGGACATAGTAAGTAATATGTTTTCTATCAATTCCTTATTAACTGTTGCTTACCTTTGTTCTCCAGCCATTCCTCAATAACTTGTTATCCCTTGTCATCCAACAATTCCTTATTAACGGTTGCTTACCTTTGTTCTGTAGTCATCCCTCAATGACTTGTCACCTTTTGTCTTCTAACAATTCGTTATTAACTGTTGCTGACCTTTGTTCTGTAGCCATCCCTCAATGACTTGTCACCTTTTGTCTTCTATCAATTCCTTATTAACTGTTGCTTACCTTTGTTCTGTAGCCATTCCACAATGACTTGTTATCTTTTGTCTTCCAACAATTCCTTATTAACTGTTGCTGACCTTTGTTCTGTAGCCATCCCTCAATGACTTGTCACCTTTTGTCTTCCAACAATTCCTCATTAGCTGTTGCTTACCTTTGTTCTGTAGCCATCCCTCAATGACTCGTCACCTTTTGTCATCCAACAATTCCTTATTAACTGTTGCTTACCTTTGTTCTGTAGCCACCCCTCAATGACTTGTCACCTTTTGTCTTCCAACAATTCCTTATTAACTGTTGCTTACCTTTGTTCTGTAGCCATCCCTCAATGACTTGTCACCTTTTGTCTTCCAACAATTCCTTATTAACTGTTGCTTACCTTTGTTCTGTAGCCATCCCTCAATGACTTGTTACCTTTTGTCTTCCACCAATTCCTTGAGACCTGCTTACCTTTATTTTCTAGCCATTCTTGCACCACATCCTCCATCTTCTCCATCCACTTGATGTTAGCTTCCACCTTTTCTATCGCCTGCTCAAAAGCTCCCTTGGCGGTTCCAAGGTCTGGATTCTTCTCAACCAGGTCCTTGATCTGAAAATCCGGAAAAGTGTCAACTGTAATCTTTTTTTAGTTAACGAGAAATTTGTTTTCCCTCTTAGTGGTAAGGTGACGCACGCTTGTAAAGGATGATGACTAACAGAGGAATGTGGCTAATGTGTTTATGGAGCTCACCAGCCTTGTACAAAGGGCAGCAAAACTTGAAACCTGTGAAACCGCAGTGCAATAAAGTGATGATGTATAACTGTATCGGGCAGTATTATACAAGGAAATCTATATAGCCTTTAATTCTAAAACCAGTATTGGATGTCTCCTTTGCCGAGGTGGTCAGCGTGCCACCGCAGAGCAATGATCCAGGAGTCTCTCAAAGGTCGCTGTAAGTTCGTCCAGTCCATGCTGGCTATCTTTCCGGCCGTACATGGGAAGTTCTGTCAGCAACCCGCGGATGGGTGGGGGTTTTCCCCAGGCCTTGCCAGGTTCCCCTCCCCAATAATGCTGATCTCCGTGGTATAGTGAAAAATTTCAAGCGAAATATTCTTGAGTACCGAGTAAAATGCCATTCAAATAAATAAATAAAACCAGTATCTCTGTGATATTACAAGCTGTGGTTCTCTTTTTGAAAATAATTCTCCTTTACGGTAATTTAAAGATTTTTCATCTCCATAGGGAAATACATATTTTGTCAATTAAGAAAATTCAAGAAAAAATATGCAAGAAAAAATGTTTTGCTGTACAGGCCTGAAGTTCGGTAAATCAACACAGGACTATGTCGTCACACCTAACAATCTTACCTGCTGGAGTTCAAATTCTGTGTTGAATGATGACGTCACGCTGTCAATCAATCGAGGCAAGAGTGACACACCGGAGCCGTATCTGAAATAACGGTGGAAATTCATCTGAATATTAAAACCACGCACCTGTGACAACAAAAGATTGGATTTGTCAAAATTTGAACTCTAATCTGAATTCTTGTCTGTTTTTCCGATTTTCATAAAGAAAAACTGAGTGGTGATTCCCCAGTCATCATTTAGAGTTCACCTTCCCAGTAAACCCAGGCACGTGTTTGACCATCCAGGGATGCGACCCATTTTTATTTTGAAAAAGACTACGACGTATCACAGCCAAAAAGATATTGTGAGATATTCTTGTGTTTAACCATGCTTTCATTAAGATAAACCCACCACTTCTTAAAGGCATACAGAATCGATTCTGACTGGCTGACGTGAGAGATATGTAAGTTCTGGCTATGCCTTGCCTAAGCTGAATTTAGCTATGGTGCATTTATTCAAGTGTGACGAAGAGTGCAAGATGTACCCCCAGAACACTCCATTTGGACAGTCAGCCAATCAACGTCGATTCTGGGTCCCTTTCAGGTAGCCACAGAAATGCAGAATTGGTCATTAGTGCTAGTGTCATTGACTCTCCCACACGTCTATTTAATCACTAACACAACTACTTACTCACGCCCGCATTCACAAACCCACCCACCCAGCAACCCATTCATCTATTTACTCGTGCGCTTACTCAATCAGGCACTTACTCACTTAACCACCCACGAGCTTGCACACTGTCACTCACTCACTCACCTCTCCATGAGAACGTCCCAGTTCTGCCTAGTGAAGTCCCAAGCGAGACCTCTGCCTGCTGGATTAAGAGAGATGGAGGCAATGGCGGACAACGCATTCTGTCGCGGGATCAGAGATGTGTCCAGAGTCTTATGAAGGTATCTACAAATGAGACGAAATACCCAATAATTAAACAATAACTAGTTCTTTTTTGTTTTTCAGCGGTTTTCTCAAATTGCCCATTAGCTAATTTGTTTTCAATAGTTACCGGTATCCAATTGTTCGTAGTAAAAAAAGACGTAACCAGTGTAACCAACTGACTGAATACATTTATCAACTGCTTGATGGCTAACTTTATTGTTGTTTTCAGTCTTGTCGATCATTTATTTAACATGTTTTATTAATTTATTGGTGATGTCACTTCTAACGTTTGACCACTGATTTACTTATGATTTGCAATTTAAGAAACACTTGTGTTACAGCTCTGTTCTACAGTGCATCGTTGTTTCATACTCTTTTTCCTCAGGAATCCCCAGCCAACTCGACGTCACCTTTTTCAGTACACACAAAAAACACTTGTGTTCTACGAACATAAGATTTCTGTGTTGAATAAAACAACACAAGTTGATGCCTGGTCGTGATACAGGCATGTTATAGGTGTGTTTGTGCCTGTACGTTAGCTGTGTTCTAACATTGTCCATTCGTGACGCATTTATAATGGGTGTGTTTCTGTATATATCTAAGGGGAGTGTACTTATGGGGAGTGTACCTATGGGCAGTGTACATAAGGATTATCCTCTTGCATCAGTGATGAGAGGGCTTTTTTCTGCACCTAGGGTGTAGTCTACAAAGATCTTGTCGCGACGTATGTATAAAAGGAGTTTTATACCTAGACAAGATGGTGCCTAATTCTTGTCAGGTTGGATGAAAGTGTATTTGTGTGTAGTGGAGACTGGGACCGTGTGTTTGCGCGTCGTGGCGACAGTGGCTGTGTATCTGTCGTGGCGACCGTACCCATGTATTTCTGTGTCGTGGCAACTGTACCCATGTATTTCTGTGTCGTGGCAACTGTACCCATGTATTTCTGTGTCGTGGCGACTGTGGTTGTGTATTTCTGTGTCGTGGCGACTGTGGTTGTGTATTTCTGTGTCGTGGAGAATGTGGTTGTGTATTTGTGTAGTGGCGACTGTGGCATTTTGCATCGCGAAGACATGCGGGTGCCATTTTGTGTCTCTACCTGCTAAGGATCCAGGTCTCGCGAGAACAGGCCAAGGATGCGAGGAGTGTGTCTTTCTCGGTTGCCACGTTAGCTTTCTGATACATGTTGAATGCGAAGTCCCACTCCTGTTGTCCTCCGTTAGCTATCGCAGTGCAGTATACGGCACCTTTCATTTCTGGCGGTACCCTAAACCAAACAGAAAAACAGTGGTAAGTTTACATTTACTCTGTATTTAAATACGAACACAGTTATAGAACACTTACGTTTTTGCACATTTGTGTGACAATAAACCGATGTTTGTCATCACTAGCTGATAAATGTCACAATAAGCCGACATTTGTCACTGCTAGCCGATAATTGCCGGTCTGTGTCACAATAAGCTGACATTTGCTATAATAAGCCGATATTTGTCACAATAAGTGGGTATTACCGTCACAATAAGCCAGTTTTTGTCCCAATAAACCGGTTTTTGTAACAGTAACTGATATTTGTTACAATAAGCCAATACGTGGCACAATAGGCCGATACTTATCACAGTTAGCCGATAATTGTCGCAATAAGCCGATACTTGTCACAGTTAGCCGATACTTGTCACTATTAGCCGTCACAGTAAGTCGATATGCGTAACTATAAGCTGATGTTTGTCACTATTAGTCGATATTTGCTGTAATTAGTCTGAACTTGTCAAAACAAGACTCTTTTTGTCACTATTAACCGATATTTGTCACAATAAACCGATATTTGTCACAATAAGTCCATATTCGTCACAGTAAGCCGATATATGTTACAATTAGTCGATATTTGCTGCAATAAGTCTATACTTGTCAAAACAAAACGATATTTGTCACCATTAGCCGATAATTGTCACAAAAAGCCGGTATTCGTCATAATAAGTCGATATTCGTCGCAATAACCCAATACTTGTCATAATAAGCTGATAAATGTCACAATGATCCGTTTTTGTCACAATATCCCAATATTCGGCACAATAACCCGATATATGTCACAATAATCCGTTTTTTCACAATATCCCAATATTCGGCACAATAACCCGATATATGTCACAATAATCCGTTTTTGTCACAATATCCCAATATTCGTTACAATAACTCGATATATGTCACAATAATCCGTTTTTGTTACAATATTCGTTACAATAACTCGATATATGTCACAATAATCCGTTTTTGTTACAATATTCGTTACAATAACTCGATATATGTCACATTAATCCGTTTTTGTTACAATATTCGTTACAATAACCCGATATATGTCACAATAATCCGTTTTTGTCACAATACGCTGATATTCGTAATGTCTCATCATAACCAAGCAACAGGTACATGTCGTTCATATTTTGTATGTCACACATTAGTTTATATCTTTTCACTTATTTTACGGCAGTCCGGTTTACGGTTGGATGAAACCGGATTCCCGCAGCTTTCCATCGAGGAGGTACCTTCGCCACAAACCTACTGACTGAAGGCCGCAGCCGAATAATAAGTGGTTGGATTCGAGCCCTACTGGTTAAATGCAAGTCAGTAGGTCAACCATATGAACCAATCAGTGCTCCGAATTAAGAATTCATATTGACGTAAAAGCATGTTGCTATTGTTGTTTTTTCTTCAACCGGACAGACTTACGGATTTGTGTTCGAGTCCTTCATCCAGTCGGCGAACAGTTTCTTGGCATGTGTCACACAGTCTGCCAGGTCATAGTGACACGCCTGACCAATGATGAGGGTTTGCATCAGTCTGTACAACAACAACAGTAGTTAAGTACATTTATTTATTTATTTCGAGCCTGCTGTCTGTTTGATGGCAGAATGTATTATGTTATTGCAACAAATTATTATGTTAACTATAGCACACGTAGTCTAGTACTTCAACATAAAGACTAACACTGGACCAGCAGAATATCCGTTGAATAATATCACAGTATGGTGTTTTAATTACAGCAAACATTCCAACATCACTCACAACCACAGATTTTATTAAGTTTGCCAAATTATTTTTTCTTTGAGTGTGCTCGGAAATATGCCACTTATAAGAAGGATGAAAATAGGTACATGACATTTTTGTAAACACCCATTTTTTATTTGATTGATGTTTTACGCTATAGTCAAGAATATTTCACTTATTCGACGGCGACCTGCATTATGGTAAGAGGAAACCGGGCAGCGCCCGAAGGGAACCCACGACTATCTGCAGGTTGCTGACAGACCTTCCCATTTCAAGAAAGCTGTAAGACTCATATTTTTGTTCACGTTATATTACAGCCTTGAGTCAAAAAACTGTAATTTTAATCAGATATTACATAAGATCGACCATATGCATGTTCCAACTTTCGCTACTAAGAGTTGAAAAAAGAAGTTAAATTTGTTTAAATAAATTATGGAAGGTAACATTATGCTACAGGGTTGTCCTGAAACACAAAATGCTTACGATTCCACGAAGTTTCCGCTTGTCTTTTCCCAGCCTACGCGCTTGTATTGTTTATTTAACAAAGACGCCATGTATTTCTGGAAAACAAAAACAAAAGTCAGGATTAAAATGGACTTTTATTTACATATTTACTCAGCGGAGTGGTGTTTAGCGCTGTTTATTTACATATTTACTCAGCGGAGTGGTGTTTAGCGCTGTTTATTTACATATTTACTCAGCGAAGTGGTGTTTAGCGCTGTTTATTTACATATTTACTCAGCGGAGTGGTGTTTAGCGCTGTTTTGAAGAACGCGGTTTCGAAGAAATATTCAATTAAATACGACAGCGGCCTGTTTTCTACGTAAAAAGGGGAAATATTTTATGCACAAAAAAAGAACTTTAGTGAAAAAAAAGAAAATGGCCTTTGTAAGGTAAAACTTTGATCAGTAATTTTAATGTTCTACAAACAACCAACTGATTAAAGCAGTCATCCAAAACGCAAGTGTGTCAAGAGCAACTGTACGATTAATGGCGTTTTGCAGGTATTGGGAGTAAATCCTTGGTTAAGGCGTCTAGTTTCTTCGACTTTAGCACAGTCAGCCATGTAATGTAAATGTGTTCTGGATGTACAAGTGAGCAATCACTTCAGTACATTCATACACAGGAAAATTTTGGTGGTGACTTCAGTACATTCATATAGTAGGAACTTTTGGCGGCGACTTCAGATGAGGAAGTGAGCAATCACTTCAGTACATTCATACAGAAGCCAATTTTGGTGGCAACTTCTGATGAGGATGTGAGCAATCACTTTAGTATATTCCCATAGAAGCAAATTTTGGTGGTGACTTCAAATAAGCACGTGAACAATCACTTCAATACATTCGTATAGAGGGCAAATTTTAATGGTGACTTCAGATGAACAAGTGAGCAATCACTTCAATACATTCATATGGAAGCACATTTTGGTGGTGAATTCAGATGAACAAGTGAGCAATCACTTCAATATATTCATAACGAAGCAAATTTTGGTGGCGACTTCAGATGAAGAAGTGAGCAATCACTTCAGTACATTGATATAGAAGCAAATATTGGTGGCGACTTCAGATGAACAAGCGAACAATCACTTCAGTACATTGATATAGAAGCAAATATTGGTGGCGACTTCAGATGAACAAGTGAGCAATCACTTCAGTACATTGATATAGAAGCAAATATTGGTGGCGACTTCAGATGAACAAGCGAACAATCACTTCAGTACATTCGTTTAGAAGGAAATTTTGGTGGGGACTTCAGATGTACAAGTGAGCAATCACTTCAATACATTCGTATAGAGGGCAAATTTTGGTGGCGACTTCAGATGAGGAAGTGAGCAATCACTTCAGTACATTGATATATAAGCAAATTTTGGTGGCGACTTCAGATGAACAAGTGAGCAATCACTTCAGTACATTCATATAGAAGGAAATTTTGTTGGCGACTTCAGATGAACAAGTGAGCAATCACTTCAGTACATTCACATACAAGCAAATTTTGGTGGCGACTTCAGATGAGCAAGTGAACAATCACTTCAGTATATTCGTATAGAGGGCAAATTTTGGTGGTCACTTCAGATGAGCAAGTGAGCAATCACTTCAATACATTCATAACGAAGCAAATTTTGTATAATTTGTATAACAAATTTTGGTGACGACTTCAGATGAACAAGTGAGCAAACATTTTAGTACTTTAGCATAAAAGGAAATTTTGGTGGCGATTTCAGATGACCCATTGCATTCATATAAAAGCAAATTTTGTTGGCGACTTTAGATGAGGAAGTGGGGAATCACTTCACTACATTGATATAGAAACAAATTTTGGTGGCGACTTCAAACGAAGAATAGCACAGCTGGTAGAGCGTCCGCTTCGAGACCAGTAGATCCAGGATCAATCCTTGATCGAGTCACACCTAAGACTTTAAAAGAGGAAGTTGTAACTTCCTCGCTTGGCGTTCAGCATGAAGGGGATAGTGCAACGACTGGTTGACCCGTATCAGTATAATGACTCGGGCGGGGCGGCTTACTTGCCTTCGGTAAGTCGTCTCAGTGAAGCAGCATTAAATAAAAGAGCGGTGGAAATCCGCCCTGCTACAAGGAGGCACGTTACACGTACATGCACCCTAAACATTCCTTCGTCGCCATATAACTGAAAAATTGTTGAGTACGACGTTAAACCCCAAGCACTCACTCACTTAAACGAAGAAGTGAGCAATCACTTCAGTACATTCGTATATAAGCAAATTTTGGTGGCAACTTGAGATGAGGAAGTGACCAATCACTTCAGTACATTTATATAGAAACATATTTTGGTGATGACTTCAAATGAAGAAGTGAGCAATCACTTCAGTACATTCGTATATAAGCAAATTTTGGTGGCGACTTCAGATGAGGAAGTGAACAATTACTTTAGTACATTCATTTAGTAGGAACTTTTGGTGGCGACTTCAGATGAGGAAGTGAACAATTACTTTAGTACATTCATTTAGTAGGAACTTTTGGCGGCGACTTCAGATGAGGAAGTGAACAATTACTTCAGTACATTCATACAGAAGCCAATTTTGGTGGCGACTTCAAATGAGGAAGTGAACAATCACTTTAGTATATTCCCATAGAAGGAAATTTTGGTGGCGATTTTGGATGAGCAAGTGAGCAATCACTTCAGTACATTCGTATATAAGCAAATTTTGGTGGCGACTTGAGATGAGGAAGTGAACAATTACTTTAGTACATTCATTTAGTAGGAACTTTTGGCGGCGACTTCAGACGAGGAAGTGAACAATTACTTCAGTACATTCATACAGAAGCCAATTTTGGTGGCGACTTCAGATGAGGAAGTGAACAATCACTTTAGTATATTCCCATAGAAGGAAATTTTGGTGGCGATTTTGGATGAGCAAGTGAGCAATCACTTCAGTACACTCATATAGAAGCACATTTTGGTTGCGACTTCAAATGAGCAAGTGAGCAATCACTTCAGTACATTCACCTAGAAGCCAATTTAGATGACGACTTCATTCTAAAGATTTCAGACTGGGGTCTGAAATGTGTAGATTCTGTATAGATAATCCCAAGGTCTTTAAGCACATCGGTGTTAGGTGCATTTCTGTTCTAGTTTTGACGTCATGCCATTGTAACTCTGAGCCAATCAACAGGACTCTCTTTGCACACGTGGCCAATGCGAGACGAGATACACTGTAGGCATAGAAAAACATTTTTCCCTTAGACCCGAAAACTAAAACTCAAAAAAGAAACGCTTTGCCGTAGGCTTACGTATGTATATATATACTGTATCTATACATGGTTTGGGGTTTTACGTCGCACTTAACAATTTTTCAGTCATACGAGGAGTCATTAGGTGTTCGTATATATATATTGTGTCTCCTTGTGGAAGGGCGAGTCCATGCCGCTAAATTGCTACCGCCACTGAAGTATCATGCCGATGACAGCAGACACGACACCCAATCCAGACACATTATACTGCCACTGGGTCTCCCCGCTTCGAGGCGGAAGCTCTAATCATTAGACCACCAAAACTGTCCCGTTTGCGGCAAGGTAACCAGAAAGTATGCAGCCTTCGAATACGGTAGTTTCCTGGACAAATATACACAGTGTTCAACTTTATAGATCTGGGAAAATCAGCATTTCGTTCGTTAAACTCCATTTCATATTATTTAATATTATTTCTTTCTAAGAGCCCGAATGCTTTAAACGATGCTTTGACTCACCTTGAATGATCCGTACAGACCGGTGCGCTCCAGCTGGGAGTCCACGTAACCAAGCTCTATCGTCGCCGCTCGCCAGGGGACGTAACCCTCCTCGTCCATCAGGTAATCTACCGTCTCCAAGGCGACACGTGGTTCAGTCAAGTCAGCCCTATGGATCGAGATGAAGAGATTTAATCAGACCAATGATCTTTGGCTAAGGGCTATTCCGAAAGCCCATGTGATGGGCGAATATTTAATTGAATATTTATCAACTGATCAATTGATTGATTTATTGATTTGATGATTTATTAGTTTACTTGATTTTATTGGACGAGGAACCCTTGCTGACAAGAATGGATGGATAGTGAAGGTGTGGGTGGGGCCAGTGCGGGTTGGGGTGAAGGTCCCGGTGGGGCCGGTGCGGGTTGGAATTTGAAGGTGTGGCTGGGGACGGTGCGGGTTGGGGTTTGAAGGTCCCGGTGGGGCTGGTGCGGGTTGGTATGAAGGTGTGGGTGGGGCCGGTGCGGGTTGGGGTTTGTAGGTGTGGCTGGGGCCGATACGGGTTGGGGTTTGAAGGTCTGGGTGGGGCCGGTGCGGGTTGGGCTGAATGTGTGGCTGGGGCCGGTGGGGGTTGGGGTTTAAAAGTGTGGGTGGGGCCGGTGCTTGTTGGGGTGAAGGTGTGGGCTGGGGAGATGCAGGTTGGGGTTTGAAGGTGTGGGTGGGGCTGGTGCGGGTTAGGCTGAAGGTGTGGGTGGGGCCGGTGCGAGTTGGGGTTTGAAGGTCTGGGTGGGGCCCGTGCACGTTGTGGTGAATGTATGGCTGGGGCCGGTGCGGGTTGGGGTTTGAAAGTGTGGGTGGGGCCCGTGCTTGTTGGGGTGAAGGTGTGGGCTGGGGAGATGCGGGTTGGGGTTTGAAGGTGTAGGTGGGGCCGGTGCGGGTTGGGGAGAAGGTGTGGGTGGGAGACGGGCGGGTTTGAGTGAAGGTCTCGGTGGGGCCGGTGTGTTTTGGGGTGAAGGTGAGAGTGGGGCTGGTGCGGGTTGAGGTGAAGGTGTGGATGGGACCAGTGCGGGTTGAGGTGAAGGTGTGGATGGGGCCAGTGCAGGTTGAGGTGAAAGTGTGGGTGGAGCCGGTGCGGTTTGAGATAAAGGTGTGGGTGGGCAGGTTGGGGTGATGGTGTGGGTGGGGACAGTGTGGGTTGGGGTGAAGGTGTAGGTGAAACCGGTGCGGTTTAAGGTGAAAGTGTGGGTGGGGCCGGTGCAGTTTGGGGTGAAGGTGCGGGTTGGAGTGAGGGTGTGGTTGGAGCCGGTGCAGGTTGGGTGTTAGTGTGAGTGGTCTTGAAAAGCAACCATTCTTAATGGCCAGGCCCCTAAACCTAATTCAAGTAATTTGAGACTTACTCTCAGTACATTGGAAATTGGTCTTCTGCTCCTGTGATTTAAAAGCAGCGCGTTAAAAATGCATGTCGCGATCATAAAACTCACTTGGCCAAATTCCACGCATCGTTGATTATCTGGGCACGATTTTCAGCTGGTAATACCTGTTGGATCGAAGGCAATCTCAGATATTATTTTTTCATAAATAAGATTTTCTACATAATTTCAAAATTGAAAATAGAAAAAAAATCAGTGACACATTCTGAAAACCTTGACTATTTTTGATGTGTAGAAAGTTTTCAAATCTAATTTGACTATTTTAGTTTTAATCATTTGAGATAATAGTTTCGCCAGAAACTAAATAATAATTTTCGATCCGTTGTCGATCTTTGTATCTAAGGTGTAGGTCTAATTACGCCGTATGTCAAATGGTCAAATATCCTTTTGGGGGCCTTGAGATCCTTTAGCTAGATTTACCTGGGACCATCTGTTGGAAATGTGCACAGCATTTATTTAAGCTGCTGTAAATCCTTTTAGCATATCGAAAATGTTGGTAATTTAACATCTGGATCTGGAGTAAAATTTATCACTGTCCTCACCGTGTGGTTGTTCTTCAGCTGGGCAATCAGAGCATTCCAGTTTTCCGTGTCGTAGTTCACTCGGTAAAATCCGGCCTCCCGGACATTCCCGATCACCCAGTTGTTGTTGTTCCACTCCGGGATCACGGCATTGTTCGTTATTTCCTCTAGAGCGTCAAAGAGAGAAAAAAGAGAAAAAAAGAGAAATGTGTGTTAATGTTTGTTCTATTTTCATAGCTGACAGATGAAGTCAATAATTTTATTTTGACAAGAAATTAGCACAAAAGCATGTGTAAATGCCGCACTGAAAGACAAAACTACAACGTCTAATTTTTGTGGACTGTAGTAGGCGTGCTACATATTTTAAAGAAAAAAACGAAAGTAACTTCGCTCAGTGGAGACAACTCACCTTCCCCTGCGTTTCTTCCCATCAGGTGGCGCCTGTTTGTGTCGAAGTCGTGCTCTAAACTCGTGGTGTAAGTAAATGGAATGTCCCACTTGTATCTGTAATCAAAAACATCTTAATTTATCTATTCAGCATTTCTTGTAATTATTAATACAAGTGTTTTTAATCTTCCTTGTTTGTGAACTGCTTAATAAGAGAGAATTTGTGTCAAGCAGATTATGCATCATCTGGAAGACCATTTCCTGGTACTTGCAAATATGGATTTCATCAATTTAACAAAAAGAGACTTAAATGAAAAGGGACAGATCATCTTTACACAAAACACGCAAAATCCATAACATATTCTTTTAAAATATATGCTGATTTTTGAACATGTTTATGCCTGGACCGTGAATAAACTGCAAAGAAAACGAGAGGTTATACAGTTGACTTTTTGGATAATATCGAACAAGCTGCATCACTGTGACAGTTTTGATAAACAGACACTAGGATACATATAATTCCTCATGGAAGAAAACATCTAGCGCTCCTCGCCCTCGCCAGCTAAAGGGGATGTGTGATGTCACCGTATGTATATTATTGTCCGTAAAGTCCAACATTTGATTTTAAATTTATTCAGTCTGCGATGAAATTGTAAATGTTAAAAAAAAAACGGTTTCATGAATTCTTGAACAATGGAATGCTACTTTTACTGGCCTACCCAAAAGGTGAAGAGTATTTCTGGCTTTCGGGGGCGTCGGGGCTCAGCAGAAAGCGGTTCTGACTGATACTGAAGGCGTTGTTTGGTTTCCTAGTAACCGTTACTACGGGGTAGTTCATCTGCAGGATCCACGTGCTCATCATGTCTTTGATTGACACCTGACGACCGCCTCCCTAAAATCACGTAACCAACACATTTGAATAAAAGTTGATTAAATGATGTCAATTTTTTGTTGTAGTAATGTTTAGGTTTCGAGTCAGCCTTCGGAAGATGGTAATGCTGATTGCAATTTTCACAAGTAAAACGATAGATAACAAGAAACAATAACCGATGTATGGCCACAATCTAGGACGCATGCGTATTACGGTCAACAACAAAAAGTACATGATCAGCTGAACCAACACCAACAACATCACTCTCCGATAAATAAAAGCGCATGATAAAGCTAGATAAAGAAAAGTACAGCTGAGGCACTGAGAAAATGATCGCTACTAAACCTCGTAACCTGTAACGTGGGCATTGTTGGGAGTATTAGGGTTAAAATGTCCAGGGCTTAAAAAATGGCATTTGATCACACAAAATCTCTGGGGAACATGCTACTTGGCATTAAATTTATTTGTTTATAATTGCCCAGAGTAAACTACTGTTATTCAGCAGATACCTGACACGCATCCTGACCTACACTCGGCGGAATTAAACCAGCAAGGGTTGGATTTGAGCCTGGTATCTCAATGGCCAGATCCCGATTTACCGCGGCGAGACAAAAGCTTTGAGCAACTAAGCCAGATATGACATCCACTTGACCTTTGACCTCACGTTTGGACTCGCCCCTCACCAACACTTTTGCATATTCCTATATTTTCTTTATCTGGTCTCGTTTTCATTTTCAAGCGCATGTTTTAAATGATGTGTCTTGTTTTCTGATATTGGTCGGAATAAAAGCAAGGCATGCTCAAGCACAGAGCCTGTTCCAAGAATATAAATGTACGGCCCACAGGGGCACATGCGGAGTAGATGCCACAATGTTTCGATTCGTTTTCCAATAAGGCTCCTCGTTAGGTAAATGTCTCGTGTTAAATGACTGGATGCTTACGTTGAAACATAAAATGTCCAAATTTTACCGACAGACAAACACCGACCAACTAATAGGGCTGCCTTGTTTCTGAAAGCAATCGTATAAGGTAAGTACATGTGCCTTATATGAGGTAAAGCGATGACGTCATGGCACAAATGACGTCACCTCCCCTAGCCCGCCACTCTCCCCTCAGCGGACCGTCACTCACCATAGCTGCGTCCAGCGCATCCCACAAATCTTTATGTGTCGCCGAGCCGAAGGCGTGCTTTTGTAAATAGCTCTGCCAAAATAAAAATCAAAACAATTGTGGACATAAAAAGATAAGCCACTATACCCTTTTATTTTAATGCACACGTTTAAAGTATTTGATTCTTCGACCCACTAATTAATTAATGTGTTTATTCAGTTAAGGTCTGCAAATCATATTAAAATATTTCACTTTGAATTGGCAGATGGGGTTTATGTGTGGAGAAACCTGGGCGGAGTATGTAATAAAAATGTCAGAAACTCTTTTCATGACAGTCTTCTATGATTTTGTATTGCATTTCACACCAGTTTTAACAATTCATTCATTCAATAATTTATGCACCAATGTTGCGTATTTATTCATTAATTGATTTATTTTATTTAGTATTTTTTACTGAAACGAACAAAGAAGAGCTGAGTTTGGACACGCGACATCACTGGTTGGAAAAATGTAATTTCTCTCGATTGAAGGACGAATGAGAGAGCAATTATATTCTCTTGTTATACGTAGTGGTCTTAAGGGGGGGGAGGGGGGGGGGGTAGGGGTCGCCTTTTGGGGCGCTTGGGAGGTCTTTATAAAGGCCCGATAACGCGCTAATGGTCATTCAGTATTCGCCATATATTGACTTAATTTTAAAATATCTACAATTTATGTAATTGTAATAAATATATATATTTTTATTACGTCGCTGGTTTGGTACTATTCAACAAGAGTATTGTAATCCAGCAGGGTCCTCCCTATTGTGTAAGATACACGTTCGGACGGAATAGCTCCTTGCTTTTTCTTGAGAATTTGTCCACGTTGACAATCATTAGAATGTAATGTATGGTTTATCTCTGTTTTTTTTTAATGCCGGATGTGTTCTGTTTTCTATCAAGGTTGCATTATGTATAGCTGTTTGATTGTTATTCCAGCTCAGTACACCTCTTATGTATACATACATACGTGTGATTATATGGTCACTCAGTTGTTACGCAGCCCGATTAAAGAGCGGCTGTCGTGTCTGTGCTCAGAGCGGCTGTCGTGTGTGTGCCTAGAGCGGCTGTCGTGTCTGTGCTCAGAGCGGCTGTCGTGTCTGTGCTCAGAGCGTCTGCCGTGTTTGTGCTCAGAGCGGCTGTCGTGTCTGTGCTCAGAGTGGCTGTCGTGTCTGTGCTCAGAGCGTCTGTCGTGTCTTTGCTCAGAGCGGCTGTCGTGTCTGTGCTCAGAGTGGCTGTCGTGTCTGTACTCGAGCGATGAGTTCTTTCTGATACGTAGTCACGGAGTTGAGCTAGGGAACGAATGCCTCCATAGCTTCCCACTTATTAAGAGAAAAGGTCTGGAGTGGTAAATCCATGAATGTTGATAAAGAATCAATAAATGTACAGGCCAAAACATTGCTAATTATAAATGTAATCTCCAAACTGATATATATTCAGCAGAAAATATTTCCCCATTATTTCAGTCTTACCTTAATTCCTTGCTTGAATTTCTCCTCTCCATGTAATGCTGGAGCATGCGTAGTATGGATGCTCCCTAAAAAGAAAAAAACAATCTGCTTTTAGTCATCCAGTCATTCGCACATAGTACATTTCTTCACTCGGTGATTCAAACAGGCTGCATTCATCAATTTGTTCATTCGTGTATGCATTCATCAATTTGTCCATTCATGTATGCATTCATCAGTTTGTCCATTCGTGTATGCATTCATCAGTTTGTCCATTCATGTATGCATTCATCAGTTTGTCCATTCATGTATACATTCATCAGTTTGTCCATTCGTGTATGCATTCATCAGTTTGTCCATTCGTGTATGCATTCATCAGTTTGTCCATTCGTGTATGCATTCATCAGTTTGTCCATTCATGTATGCATTCATCAGTTTGTCCATTCATGTATACATTCATCAGTTTGTCCATTCGTGTATGCATTCATCAGTTTGTCCATTCGTGTATGCATTCATCAGTTTGTCCATTCGTGTATCCATTCATCAATCTGTCCATTTGTGTATCCATTCATCAATCTGTCCATCCATGTATACATTCGTCAATTTGTACATTCATGTATACATTTTTCAATTTGTCCATTCATATATGGCTCATTCATCCTTCTGCTCATTCAGTGGTCAGCGCGCATGACTCAAGACTCTCTTGCGATCGCTGTGAGTTCAAGTTCAGCTCGAGTTGGCTTCCGCTACAGTCTATTCATCCATTCACCCATTCAGGTAGAAAGCAACATTGCATTCAGTCATAATCCAGTCGTTGATTCAGTCGTCGATTCGACCATTCAGTAATCCAGACAGAGTGCACTTATCAATCAGTCAATTACACAGAATATCTTCCTGCATTCGATCAAGAATACGCAGTGCATCCATCCACTGGGTCCATTCACGCACTCATACATGTACATACACTTTTGCCATTGTCCATTCAATCTTTTATATGCAGCGGATGGATTCATTTTGTACATTTATGTTTTGTATTATTCATGTACCATGTATGTCCAATTCATTAGTGTATCATGTAATGTCCAATTCATTCATTTATTATGTAATGTCCAATTCATTCATTTATCGTGTAATGTCCAATTCATTCATTTATTATGTAATGTCCAATTCATTCATTTATCATGTAATGTCCAATTCATTAGTGTATCATGTAATGTCCAATTCATTCATTTATTATGTAATGTCCAATTCATTCATTTATCATGTAATGTCCAATTCATTAGTGTATCATGTAATGTCCAATTCATTCATTTATTATGTAATGTCCAATTCATTCATTTATCGTGTAATGTCCAATTCATTCATTTATCGTGTAATGTCCAATTCATTAATGTATCATGTAATTTCCAATTCATTCATTTATTATGTAATGTCCAATTCATTCATTTATCGTGTAATGTCCAATTCATTCATTTATCGTGTAATGTTCAATTCATTCATTTATCGTGTAATGTCCAATTCATTCATTTATTATGTAATGTCCAATTCATTCATTTATCGTGTAATGTTCAATTCATTCATTTATCGTGTAATGTCCAATTCATTCATTTATCGTGTAATGTTCAATTCATTCATTTATCCTGTAATGTCCAATTCATTCATTTATCGTGTAATGTCCAATTCATTCATTTATCGTGTAATGTCCAATTCATTCATTTATTGTGTAATGTCCAATTCATTCATTTATTGTGTAATGTCCAATTCATTCATTTATCGTGTAATGTCCAATTCATTCATTTATCGTGTAATGTCCAATTCATTCATTTATCGTGTAATGTCCAATTCATTCATTTATCGTGTAATGTCCAATTCATTCATTTATTATGTAATGTCCAATTCATTCATTTATCGTGTAATGTCTAATTCATTCATTCATCGTGTAATGTCCAATTCATTCATTTATCGTGTAATGTCCAATTCATTCATTTGTCGTGTAATGTCCAATTCATAAATTCGTCTATTCGGTACCAATGCACTCAATTTAATTATTTAATTATTTGATTGCAGTTTTAGGGCGCATTCAAGGATATTTCACTTACAAACATAGCGCACGGTACACCTCGGCGCACCTGTAGGTTGTCTATATACATGTACACATCAAAGTTGAAGTTGTCAAGCCAGATGCAGGTATTGCTCACGTTGGCTTACATAACCGTCATTAGCTAATTAACTGCTGTTTTTTTTTACGACGCGTTCAGCAAATAAAACAAAAATAAATTAAAACAGATACTATTCATGTCTAACAAGAGACTGGATACAATTCTTGACGAATAATGAGTATCATTAAATACACGAGAAACCTTGCGTTGTGCCCATGACGTTAAAGTGATAACGAATGAAAGCCTTAGGCTACAGAAGATCAACATAATGTACATGTTAACATTTCTTTTATTTCTTTGTAGCGGTGTTGCTGAGAATTGTTCACCAGAGCGGCAAGGTTACCGGGCGAAGGAAGTGCCCGGGGAAAACCACCGCCCTAAAGCCGCTAACTGACACACTTCCTATCTCTGAATGCCATCGTGGAACAAAGGAGGGCTGAAATGTTGCACATGCGCAAAGCTTCCAAAGCATTCTGGGGCATTGATTGGATAATAATTCCGTAGAGATATTAAAGCCTGCTGATGCACTATAAATTTCTGTACTTTCAATGTTGCATCTAGACAGCAGGAAGCCTGCGGATGGCCGTGGGTTTTTCCCTGGGCTCTGGCCGGTTTCCTCCCACCATAATGCTGGTAGCCGTCCATATAAGGGAAATATTCGTAAACACCAATCAGATAAATAAATAAATGAATGGGTAACAGAACTAATTTCAGCAATTTTTGCCAAGGGTTACACGTACAGCCCAGTAGTACATGTAACCCAGATAGAGTTTAAATGGGACACAAAATGCTATGACTTCGTTTTCAACAGCAATGGCTAAAAGACCGTCATGCTAGGGTGATTTTTTGATATGTTGTGGGACAAAATGCAATTTACATATGGTAATAATGCACGACACGAGGCGAAAGTTTAGGGATATATATTTGCTTTTGGGGTTGATTTTGACACTGCATAAATAGCGAGTTAAATCAATGTACCCCTTTCACCTGAATAAGGCATGCAGTGGCTTAGAGGTCAGTAGCGCAATAAACCAGTGCAAAATAACTTCTGTTGTTTGTGACAATAAGTTAATATTACAGTAAACAAAACAAACCTAAATGTCTAACTGATATTAAGTATTCTGAACACGGCTTAAGTATCGCGATGTGGAGAGAGAAGGGTATATATGGCATTACTGACGACAGAAATGCAGCAATGTTATCGATCGTCGGTACGGATTACATCCCTTCGCGTTCTGAGTTCAGTTCAGTTCATTTAAAAGTTAATCAAATTAATTCTTGTTAATTTACCTATATTGATTGCTGTCTGTATATGATTATTTGATTTAAACGTCATCAACACCTCGTATTTTATGATTAGCCTTCAACGATTAAGCGTTTTCCCAGTATTAGATTCCATCACACGATCATGTGAAGCTTTTTACTAAAAATAGGCGTCGTTACAAAATTAGGAACATCCCTTTACCACTATTAGGTCCTGAGGGTAGGTGAGGCATTTTACCCTGTTTATGCGCCGTTACACGGTTATGAACAGCAGTATACCATGTTAATGCGCCGATAAACGATTATGCACAACATTTTACCCTGTTTATGCGCCGTAAACGGTTATGAACAGCAGTAGGCCTATACCATGTTAATGCGCCGATAAACGATTATACACAACATTTTACCCTGTTTATGCGCCGTTACACGGTTTATGAACAGCAGTATACCATGTTAATGCGCCGATAAACGATTATGCACAACATTTTACCCTGTTTATGCGCCGTTAAACGGTTATGAACAGCAGTAGGCCTATACCATGTTAATGCGCCGATAAACGATTTACACAACATTTTACCCTGTTTATGCGCCGTTACACGGTTATGAACAGCAGTATACCATGTTAATGCGCCGATAAACGATTATGCACAACATTTTTACCCTGTTTATGCGCCGTTAAACGGTTATGAACAGCAGTAGGCCTATACCATGTTAATGCGCCGATAAACGATTATACACAACATTTTACTTCATTATATACATGTACAATCAGGCGCAAATGCGCGACAGTCCTCACCGAGAACAATTCCTACCCAGCCAATAACCCTCACCGAGTAACGTGAAACGAATGCCTGATTCATTATAAATTTATTTGACTTGAGTTTTATTCTACAACATATTCATTGACTTATAGCATTTGTGCTAGAAAATCTACCTCATTCGTTGTTTGATTGATTTAAGACGGCCACAGTCGAGAATCTCAAGACTTCTGTAACCTCCGGTAGGAGACCATGACTGGATAACCAAAGATTTATTTATTCATTTATCTGATTAGTATTTTACGTCATACCGTACCCAAGAATAATTCACTTACACGACGGTGGCCAGAATTATGGTGGGAGGAAACAAACCAGGAGGTAGGAGAAACTCGCGATTATCCGCAGGTTACTGGTAAACCTTCCCCCGTGCGACCAGACAGGAAGGTAGCATAAGCTGGACTTGAACTCACAGCGATCTCATTGGTATGGGCTCCTGAGTCACTGTGTTACGCTGGCAAGCAACCCTAAGAGGCCCAAATTGCAGTAAAAAACACAGCGTTTTCTGCCTCAGTGCCAATTGTTTTGCTTAAGTTTATAAGATCACATATATATCCAAAGCAAGTAAACGCGATTTTGGTCGTGCAGTTTAGCCGAGAGAGTTTCACGTTTTCCTGCCATTCACTCATAGATTGACTGGTGACCTTACCTTGTTGTAAGAAATAGAGTCAAAAATCTCGTTGATCTCGTCTGGGTGATTGACAGGCACGTAAATGGGATGAGAGGAATGGAGAGCGTCTAGGCGGAAGGCTCTCTGGAGCTGGTCCACAATGAACATCTCGAACTGACAAGAAAAGGTTTGGTTGAATATAGTTTCCAAAGCGCAGTCCTGTTTTGCTCTGAACTACAGCCATTAAGCAACCAATGATGTAAACGTAACAAGGGTAGCTTATACATTCGATTCAAAAAATGGAGGAGGCTCTGTTTTAGCCAACAGGGTTAATATCTGCACTTAATATTATACAAATCGGCCAGAGGTCTTTTTTTAAATCTGCATTAAAATTCAGGTCGTCCAGCGAAAGTTTTATCCAGAAAAAGCCGCACGCTAAAAAAATAAGAAAAGGATTTTCAGCGCGCTTTTTTAAGCAAGATATAAACCAAAGTTAAGATTTATACTTTATAAAAGATAAAGTTACCTTACCAGATGTGACAAAAACTTCACATCATCAAATTCAAATGTTTCATTCTGCGAGAATATCCTAATAACAATACTGCCTGTATCTTTACTGACGATATTGAAGAAATGCTGGAACCCTTCGATTTCTCCCTTAAATGAGAAATTTCTTTATAGAATCTGGCGAGACAGACAGGTTTTCAAAAATAGTCGCCATATTCTTAGAAAATTGTCAAAACTGGCAATGCGTGCATTGATAAAGAGCTTGTGTTATGGGATGTTGTAAAATTCTACACCACTTACCACGTGCCATTCTGGATAGACATGGTTCCTACCGACATTCTCCGCAAAACTGGCGAATCCTTCGTTAAGCCAGAGATCGTCCCACCAGCTGGGTGTAACCAGGTTACCAAACCACTGAAATGACAACAGGGATTGACTTCAGTTACTACGGTCCAACTGAATGACTGACTGACTGACTCACTCACTCACTCACTCACTCATGGTCTCACTAAATCACTTACGAACTCACTGGTTCATTCACCGACTCGGTGATTCATTCAATAACTCCCTCAGATGACTGTTTCACTCGCTGATTCACTCACTGTCTCGCTGATTTTTTCACTGACTCGCGGATTTTATCAACAACTTGCTGACTTGCTCACTGACTCGCTGATTTTATCAACAACTTGCTGACTTGCTCACTGACTCGCTGATTTACTCACTGACTCTCTGATTTACTCACTGACTCTCTAATTATTTACTGACTGAATGCTTCACCCACTGAATCGGTGATTCGCCCATTGGCTCGCTCATTGGCTGACTAACTCGCTTGTTCACTGACTCGCTGATGCATTCACTGGCTGAGTGAGTCATGGATAACTACTGTCTGAGAGGTCGATTAAACGACAGACTCTTACTTTACGAATGACCGAAACAGATATTATCTGGTGAACAAGCCAGTGAGGTTCATTATGTGTATATGCGTCTAAACAGACATTCATATAAAAACCATCAACCAGTGAGGACGTTCCAGGTCAATAATATCAAGGTCAATTCCCAAAACGACGTTTAACACAAATTACCAAAGAACTAAGAAAGTACATAAAGTACAAAAATACGACGAAATCATACACAGAGAAGTGGTCAACAGTTTCCAGTTACGTAGGAAAGACGCCTTGTATGTTCTGGGCGACTGAGTGAAATCAGTATTCAAATCGTCTCTAATGCCGGAATATCAGTTGCCGATAACTAAATATGTATCTCACTTTTGCTTTGATTGCAACTGTTCATACATCCAACGTGGCGATCTAATTCAAAACAATGAATGCACTGCCGCTAGCCCAGTATTAAGCGGAATTAACACTAAGCGGAACAAAATCATGCAGCAGCGTGCCAAATTCTGAACGCTCTGCCCATATTTACTTGCAAAATCATGCAGCAGCGTGCCAAATTCTGAACGCTCTGCCCATATTTACTTGCAACAGAACTCATTATAACACTTAAGAAACTTGGAGCGAAGGGTCTGATGGAATAACCTTGACACAGCAGTTTTTTGCAGTGACACTGACTGAAATCGTCCACACACCACGCAAGATCTAACAAATGCTTCAAGGCGAGATATGTACACGCCATATGTAGGACCCTTCGGTATACTGCTGTCAAAGTAAAGATAATTTGCAATATTAAAATTGAAACTATCCATCATGTCGAAAAGTTTGCGAGAGAGGAAACCATTTTTTTCTTCGCACAGATATAGGTCCAGATAAGATGTACCATCTGGAGAGTCTGTGGTTTCCTTTAAATCCAGCAAAGGTGGGCAAATATCTTTCACAACCGTTGCTATATATGGATTGTTGATAGCCATCACATCATCAATATACCTTTAGTGGAAGAGAAAGATCGGCCCTGGTGAGGATTACTCCCATAATAGTTTCTGCATATAATCATATTCTTATGAGACACGTAATAGGTCTGCCAAAAGGGACCCATACACCTATGACACCACATGCTGAACAAGCTAGTGAGGCCCATTGTGTGTGACGTTACCTAGCGAACAAGCCAGTGAGGCCCATTGTGTGTGACGTTACCTAGCGAACAAGCTCATGGAACTTTCTGTGTGTTACATTACCTGGTGAGCAAGCTCGTGAGCTACGACCACGGCGACATTGTTCTTGTCGTATGAGCCAGAAACGTTGGGGTCGAACAACATGGCGGTTTCTCTGTAAATGATAAGACCCCAATTTTCCATTCCGCGAAACAGAAAATCCGGGACAGCTGCCATATCTGTGTAGAGAAGATGGGGAAATGGAGGTGTTAGAAAATGAACTGAAGAATTTAAAGCAAAAGAAAGAACAAGGCATCCGTGTCTTCTTTGGAATCTGATGCCCTAGGCCGCCTTCTGATATAGAACTGTGACTCAAATGAAAAATCCGAAGTTCAAGGTCCCAAAACTGTGCGAATTACGATAAGGGTTGGAATTTTCATTGAGATCAAAAAATTGCCTCCTATAGTGAAATAGATACGGCTTGGTAAAATCATTTTGGTCATTTATGTTTTTCAAGAATCACTGACCTAGTTTGGGTAGCGGATAATCCAGCCCATAATAGTCCTGAAAAAAGTCCAGCACCTCCACTGACAGATTTAGAGCATAATCCGACTGATGAAGAGCTTCCGGCCGAGACCACACGCCGATCTGAAACAGCAACAACAATCTTATCTATTACTTATTTACTTATTTTTTTTATTACTGTGACGTTTTCATTCCCAAAAACTATCCATTACTCTACTCTATTTAAATCGATATTTTCGGGGATTTT
Source organism: Liolophura sinensis (assembly GCF_032854445.1). Classification (NCBI taxonomy): domain Eukaryota; kingdom Metazoa; phylum Mollusca; class Polyplacophora; order Chitonida; family Chitonidae; genus Liolophura; species Liolophura sinensis. The sequence continues at coordinate 1,283,741 of NC_088296.1, read as the reverse complement.
ATAGTTTGTTGGTCGAAGCAACCGTTTTGAGCCCAGTTGTGGTTGGTTTCCTCTCGAGTTGTACGTCCTGTTTCCGTCCGCCATAATGCTGACCACCGTCTTATAAGTGAAATCTGCTTGAATACGGCGTAACGCACCAATCAGATAAATAAATTCCCTTAGTGGATATATCGATATATCGATATACTTCTGCAATTAGGTCAATCGTAAATGTTAGCGCAACGTTAGGCTTGACATGCCGAAAATATTGAGAACTGCAGCTTGTTCTCTTACGATGGTGTTCAAGTCTATTGGTTGACGGAGAACCCAAAGCAAAATCAATGCCCCGCAGCAGATACCTGACAAACTTTCTGACTTAAAACAGCAACAGAACAGCGAGAGCTGGATGCAAACGCCCGGCCTGATTGTTCAAGAGTTGTCATTCGCAGCGGGCCAGAGCTTCATCAGAGCCATAGCCCATTTAATGACAAGCGATCGGTATAATGATATAGGAACGAAGTTGTCCGAGTGTCCCAGTTAATTAACTTTACCTTGACGTTGTTTTGGGTTCTCATCTCATTACCCGTATACTTAGACACAACGAAGGCCAGTAGGTATGTGGATATCCTAGTTGTTGTGTTGAAACTGTCCGCGGTCATCCCATTTTCCCTGCAGAAGCAAAAAGACATGAACCATATAAAACACCAGAGTATAGAGAGTAAAACCAGAACACCAACGACAGTGTAATACACGTACAGCATAGGTAGTAAACATAGAGAAGCGACGACAGTGGAATACACGTACAGCATAGAGAGTAAAAACAGATAAGCGACGACAGTGTGGTAGACGCACAGCATAGAGAGTAAAACCAGAACAGCGACGACAGTGTAATACACGTACAGCATAGGTAGTAAAAATAGATAAGCGACGACAGTGGAATACACGTACAGCATAGAGAGTAAAAACAGATAAACGACGACAGTGTGGTAGACGCACAGCATAGAGAGTAAACCCAGAACAGCAACGACAGTGTGGTAGACGCACAGCATAGATAGTAAAACCAGAGCAGCGACGACAGTGTGGTAGACGTCCAGTATAGAGAATAAAACCAGAGCAGCGACGACAGTGTGATAGAGGTATACCATAGAGAATAAAACCAGAGCAGCGAGGACAGTGTGATAGACGTACAGCATAGAGAGGAGAACCAGAGCAACGGCGACAGGGTGATAGACGTACAGCATAGAGAGGAGAACCAGAGCAACGGCGACAGGGTGATAGACGTACAGCATAGAGAATAAAACCAGAGCAGCGACGACAGTGTGATAGACGTACAGCATAGAGAGGAGAACCAGAGCAACGGCGACAGTGTGATAGACGCACAGCATAGAGAGTAAAACCAGAACAGCGACAATAGTGTGATAGAAACACAGCATAGAGAGTAAAACCAGAACAGGGACAAAAGTGTGATAGAAACACAGCATAGAGAGTAAAACAGAGCAGCGACGACAGTTTAATAGGCCTACAGAGTAAAACCAGAACAGCGACGACAGTGTGATAGAGATACAGCATAGAGAGTAAAACTAGAGCAGCGACGACAGAGTGATAGCTGACACACATTACCGGTGAAATATGGCATCTTGTCAAGCTACCCTAGTTAGATTTAATTCACACTGTTCTTAAAACGTTTAAGTAGTATCAAATAGTTGCAAAAGCCACTTAATCTAGAAAAGAAAGAATTTAACCCGTTTTTATACAGAATATAGCTGTGAAATTCTAAAAGTCGTTTTTATATCAAAACTGACATTTTTTCAGAGATGGTTTCAGAGAAAGACTCTGTTCTGGTTCCGCAAAGCCACTGACCTTGGTTGACTGCTAATTAGAGGCATGTTAGACAGTGCCATGTAATCGTCCCTCCTCACCAACGTGATATCAAACGTGGCTTTCAGCGCTGGTTCGTCAAAACATGGGAAGGCTTTTCGCGCGTCAGTTGACTGGAATTGGGTAGTGGCCAAGTACCTGAGAAATGACAGGAAAATAATTCCTCATTTTTTTTATTTGCTTTATTTACATGGAAAGAAAACGCTACGACGAAGAATATATCAAATGAAAGACGATCAAGATAGCTGGAATTGTGTGTGTGTGTGTGTGTGTTTTTAGAATGTTCCAACGATGTTCCCGAGGTACATAAGTCAAGATGACTTTGAATACACTTTGGAACAAGCGATACCATTTTTTATCGATGAACATGAAAACATTGTTCGACTTGAGTCTTAATACAACTCCTTGGCAAATAAGCATCTCAGGCGAACTGTGTCATAGTTGTTTCTAAATTCGCTTAATCCGGGGTTATAGGTTGCATGAGCATTCATGTTTATTATGTCAGCAAGTCCGCTTAATCCGGGGCTGTAGGTTGTATGAGCATTCATGTTTATTATGTCAGCAAGTCCGCTTAATCCGGGGTTGTAGGTTGTATGAACATTCATGTTTATTACGACGGCAAATCTGCTTAATCCGGGGCTGTAGGTTGTATGAGCATTCATGTTTATTATGTCAGCAAGTCCGCTTAATCCGGGGTTGTAGGTTGTATGAACATTCATGTTTATTACGACGGCAAATCTGCTTAATCCGGGGCTGTAGGTTGTATGAGCATTCATGTTTATTATGTCAGCAAGTCCGCTTAATCCGGGGTTGTAGGATGTATCAGCATTCATGTTTATTACGACGGCAAATCTGCTTAATCCGGGGCTGTAGGTTGTATGAGCATTCATGTTTATTATGTCAGCAAGTCCGCTTAATCCGGGGTTGTAGGTTGTATGAACATTCATGTTTATTACGACGGCAAATCTGCTTAATCCGGGGCTGTAGGTTGTATGAGCATTCACGTTTATTATGTCAGCAAGTCCGCTTAATCCGGGGTTGTAGGTTGTATGAACATTCATGTTTATTACGACGGCAAATCTGCTTAATCCGGGGCTGTAGGTTGTATGAGCATTCATGTTTATTATGTCAGCAAGTCCGCTTAATCCGGGGTTGTAGGATGCATCAGCATTCATGTTTATTACGACGGCAAATCTGCTTAATCCGGGGCTGTAGGTTGTATGAACATTCATGTTTATTACGACGGCAAATCTGCTTAATCCGGGGCTGTAGGTTGTATGAACATTCATGTTTATTATGTCAGCAAGTCCGCTTAATCCGGGGTTGTAGGTTGTAGGAACATTCATGTTTATTACGACGGCAAATCTGCTTAATCCGGGGCTGTAGGTTGTATGAGCATTCATGTTTATTATGCCAGCAAGTCCGCTTAATCTGGGGGTGTAGGTTGTATGAGCATTCATGTTTATTACGACGGCAAATCTGCTTAATCCGGTGGTGTAGGTTGTATGTGCCTTCATGTTTATTACGTCAGCAAGTCCGCTTAATCCGTGGGTGTAGGTTGCATCAGCATTCATGTTTATGACGTCGGAATGGTGCTTTATGAGCAACTAAGATACCTATATTTGCACAGATACGAATTAGGAATTTGATCTACATGTAGATTGTGCCTAAAACATCGGCTGCCTTTCACTTATCACTGGAAACTTTTGACAGCCTCCTCCTCACATGTCACCAGCTTTGTTTACTTTTTAATATTACTTCTTACATATTTCTGTGGGAACTGGTGTTCTCGTTGTTCTGAAAATAGGCATTACTATCATTGACTTGGACAGCATTTCTCGGTGTAGTACACTGAGAAAATAAATCTGTTAACTTTGACAGAAAGCCTGTCGTGGTGATGGTAAAATGTATTCAGTTATTGTAGCAGATGATTCTGTTAAACATAACACACATATTCTATTAATTTAACATAAAGAATCTATTAGACTAACATGATATTATGTTGAACATGACAGAATATTATGGTATAATAACAGAATACATTCTAGCATCACTCCGACAACAGACTTCTGTTAAAATTAACAGATAAATTTTTTGAGTGTAGTGGTAAATAAATCGCGGACTCTTAGATTATCATAACACAATTATAACAGAGCGTTAGTTCAGACTGAAGTTTACTATACACTACGCCTGAATGCTCATACACTCTGAAATAAGTCCACAGCATGTTATATATTTTATTTTGTTAGCAAAGTTTTGTGTGGTGTGATCAGTTCGGCGACTTACACAGATTGGCTGTTTTCTTGATACGCGCTGAGATATAGTCCCCTCAGATCGTTTTTCAGAGGTCCGGAAAAACTCATGCGGATGTTGTAACGCGATCCTTCATCAAGATCAGCGTCTAGATTGAACACCACGAACTCACGGACGCTGTCCAACTGGTAGTCAACGATCCCTGGTGGCGCCGATGACGTCGACTCCCCGGCAGCGGAGCTCAGAGAAATCGAGCTGTTCACCAGTTCCAGCTCTTTGATGTGCAGTGTGATGTTGTTAGTGGCTTTCTTGCACTCCAGTAGAATGTCCACCGACCCTTGAAACGTGAACGATTTAGGGTCAGAGGTGTACATCCGGGGCTCCAGCTCTACTTTGTAGTGAACTGGAAATAGTGCAGTGGGCAAGCGCATGTAAGGCACATCCGTCGGACCCTCCGTTGATGTCATGGTAGCGGAGGTTGTCGACTCCGGGGCGGGACTTCCACCAGGGCAATCGGAAATAACACCTGTTAAAAGACATCAAAGTTGCGTTTTCAATTATATGTATCATATTATATATTTCTTCCATGCAATAATAATTTTACGATCAGCCATGATTTCAGAACGAAGTTAAAAAAAAATAAAAAATTGATTTGTCCAATGGTGTTTACATCAGTGCATGGAAAAATCATAGCTGATCGTGAAATTATTATTGGATGAAATAAATAGATAATAATATATAATAATAATAATGATTATTATTAATTATTTATTATTATTAATAATGATATATACGGACAATTCACAACAGTGTCTCATTGCAGCAAGCTGGTAAATTTCTAATACAAAAGACATCAGCATTATTATGCTGCCTCACTATCAACACCATACACAAGACACCCAAGATAACACCCCATCCTTTGACTGTGTAGGGATTATCCAGTCAATCGGGCCTTGCATTATCCTGTTATGTGGAGCGCCAATCCACTAAGATGGCCAAATTCACGGCCTTGGTAAGACCCACCTCGGGCTTGAGCCCACGCGTGCCGTTTTCGATACCATCTGACAAAGCAGCTGAAAACTGGTTAAAGACTTAATACCAGATTTATCTTTTAGCCAAGCCTTCAACGAGTTAGGCTAAAACTTTAAACAAAATCTGACTTATTACAAGTATTAGCTAATGCACTTTCGATCAACTGAGCCCAGTATTCTAGTAAGAAAAGAAATGTCATTTTTAGCGAACAGACACCATGCTTTCACATGAATATGTAAATTGGTCAATTAGTGAATGCTTAGTGAATACATAAAAGAGATAGTTTGGCTAAATGACTAACATACTAATTGTTTACACAAATCAATAAAGACTCAATAGCAATATGACAGATAAACCACGATGGCATTTTTATACTGTCAGATAAACCACACTCAGATCTCTAGGCTGCCAGATAAACCGCAATGTGATCTGTAGGCTGTCAGATAAACCACACTCAGCAATGTGATTTGTGGGCTGTCAGATAAACCACAATGTGATCTGTATGCTGTCAGATAAACCACTATCAGATCTGTAGGCTGTCAGATAAACCACAATGTGATTTGTAAGCTGTCAGATAAACAACGATGTGATCTGTAGTCTGTCAGATAAACCACTGTGAGATCTGTAGGCTGTCAGATAAACCTCGATGTGATCTGCATGCTGTCAGATAAACCTTGATGTGATTTGTAGGCTGTCAGATAAACCATGATGAGATCTCTAGGCTGTCAGATAAACCACTATGAGATCTGCAGAATGTCAGATAAACCACTATGAGATCTGTAGTCTGTCAGATAAACCACTGTGAGATCTGTAGGCTGTCAGATAAACCTCGATGTGATCTGCATGCTGTCAGATAAACCTTGATGTGATTTGTAGGCTGTCAGATAAACCATGATGAGATCTCTAGGCTGTCAGATAAACCACTATGAGATCTGCAGAATGTCAGATAAACCACTATGAGATCTGTAGTCTTTCAGATAAACCACGATGTGATCTGTAGGCTGTCAGATAAACCTCGATGAGATCTACAGGCTGTCAGATAAACCACGATGTGATCTGTAGTCTGTCAGATAAACCATTATGAGATCTGTAAAATGTCAGATAAACCACTGTGAGATCTGTAGGCTGTCAGATAAACCACTGTGAGATCTGTATGCTGTCAGATAAACCACTATGAGATCTATAGGCTGTCAGATAAACCACTATGAGATCTATAGTCTGTCAGATAAACCATTATGAGATCTGTAAAATGTCAGATAAACCAAAATGAGATCTGTAGGCTGTCAGATAAACCACTGTGAGATCTGTATGCTGTCAGATAAACCAGGATCTAATCTGTGGGCTGTCAGATGAATCTCGATGTGATCTGTATGCTGTCAGAAAAACGACAATGTGATCTGTATGCTGTCAGATAAACCACGAAGAGATGTGTAGGCTGTCAGATAAACCACAATGTAATCTTTAGGCTGTCAGATAAACCACAATTTCATCTGTATGCTGTCAGATAAACCACGAAGAGATGTGTAGGCTGTCAGATAAACAACAATGTGATCTGTAGGCTGTCAGATAAACCACTATGAGATCTGTAGTCTGTCAGATAAACCTCCATGTGATCTGTAGGCTGTCAGATAAACCACTATGAGATCTGTAGTCTGTCAGATAAACCAGGATCTAACCTGTAGGCTGTCAGATAAAGCCTAGATGTGATCTGTATGCTGTCAGATAAACCACGAAGAGATGTGTAGGCTGTCAGATAAACCACGAAGAGATGTGTAGGCTGTCAGATAAACAACAATATGATCTGTATGCTGTCAGATAATCCACGAAAAGATGTGTAGGCTGTCAGATAAACAACAATATGATCTGTAAGCTGTCAGATAAACCTTGATGTGATCTGTAGGCTGTCAGATAAACTTCGATGTGATTTGCAGGCTGTCAGACAAACCACGATGTAATCTGTACGCTGTCAGATAAACCACTATGAGATCTGTAGGCTGTCAGATAAACCACTATGAGATCTGCAGGCTATCAGATAAACCACTATGAGATCTGTAGTCTGTCAGGTAGACCTCGATGTGATCTGTAGGCTGTTAGATAAACCACAATGTGATCTGTGGGCTTTCAGATAAATCACAATGCAATCTGTATGCTGTCAGATAAACCACGAAGAGATGTGTAGGCTGTCAGATAAACAACAATGTGATCTGTAGGCTGTCAGATAAACCGCGATGTGATCCGCAGTCTGTCAGATAAACCACATTGTAATTTGTAGGCTGTCAGATGAACCACAATGTGATTTGTAGACTGTCAGATAAACCACAATGTGATCTGTAGGCTTTCAGATAAACCACTATGAATTCTGTAGTCTCTAAAATAAACCACAGTATGATTTGTAGGTTGTCAGATTAACCGCAATGTGATTTGTAGGCTGTCAGATAAACCACGATGTGATCTGTAGGCTGTCAGATAAACCACGATGTGATCTGTAGGCTGTCAGATAAACCACGATGTGATCTGTAGGCTGTCAGATAAACCACGATGTGATCTGTAGGCTGTCAGATAAACCACGATGTGATCTGTAGGCTGTCAGATAAACCTCGAAGTAATCCGTATACTGTCAGATAAACCACTATGAGATCTGTAGTCTGTTAGATAAACCTCGATGTGATCTGTAGGCTCTCAGATAAACCTCGATGTGATCTGTAGGCTCTCAGATAAACCACGATGTGATCTGTAGGCTGTCAGATAAACCTCGATGTGATCTGTAGGCTGTTAGATAAACTACGCCACGATGTGATCTGTAGGCTGTCAGATAAACCTCGATGTGATCTGTACCCTCTCAGATAAACCTCGATGTGATCTGTAGGCTGTCAGATAAACCTCGATGTGATCTGTATACTGTTAGATAAACCACAATGTGATCTGTGGGCTGTCAGATAATCTAGGATGAGATCTGTAGGCTGTCTACCTATTACATCGTACATCATTTGATTGCCTAAACATAACACTGTGTTTTATCTGACAGGCTACAGATCTCATCGTAGTTTATTAATTGTTTACAGGTCGCATTGTGGTTAATCTGGATCGTAGTGTATCTGATTGCCTGCTCATTACATCGTAGTTTGTCTGGTGGCCTAAACAATAGATCGTAGTTGATTTGGGGGCCTACAGATCCCATTGGGGTTCATCTGACCGCCTACAAATCACATCGTGATTTATCTGACCGCCTACAAATCACACCGTGATTTATCTGACTGTTTACAGGTCACATTGTAAAATATATTTTTCAAGGTCATGTCAGGAATATGTTTACGTCACCTATAGCCAATTTGTACGGAAAGTGACCAAGATTATGTTTTTGTGGATTTTTGCCGTAGGCTTATTTAAAGGTGTTATTACACGTCGTAAATTCTCTTGAGAGATGATCGAGAGCCTAGCTGTTCTGTGAGGCATAGTTCCTACATGGTTTACAAATTCAAGATAAGTTTCTCTGGAAATTGGTGTATATGGATCGTTCAATTCACCTGCTGATTAACTGCCGGTTGATTGATTGATTGATTGATTCAATCATTGACTGATTGGTGTTTAACGCAGAGCTTAAGAATGTGTCACGTATGAGGGCGTTCAGGTTTGTGCAAGGTAGAGAAAACCGGAGAGTTTGGCGTACACCACCGACCTCCCGCTGGTATCTAACAAACCTCCTGACGTAAGGTCGTAACCCAAAAAGCGAGACCTGGATTTGAACACTCGACCCCCGTGGTCCAGGACCTTATCGTCACAGGACTTTCTTGTTTCAGCCAGCGAGACATTGTAACAAAGAAAGTGTTTGTAAGTATTTGTTAGCCAGTCATACGAAACAGGTAGATTGTGTGACACGCAGTCCTAAACCTATGACAACGTAAACAACCATTAACCCCTATTCGTTAACGAATTAGTCCGGCTATAGGAGGGAAAGAACAATGTGTTTCGAAACTGATGGCATTGTGTTTTCTGTTCACCGAGGCATGGGTCAAGAAATACGGCTGGCGGATCACTATAAACTATTCAAATACTAATCCATTTTCATTCCTCACACAGCTTTATGAAATGTAATTTTCCACACACTTCTCCCCCTCCCCTCCCAGCTGCCTTCTTATCTCTTTTATAGAACTTTTATAGTTCTCCTTTATAGAACTGTTGTCAACAAACCCTTAGCTATGCATACACCACACGACAGTCGACAACGTATTATATATGCGTGTCATGTGCAGTAAGGTATAAAGGGCATTCGTTTCATATACCAATGCTTGTGGCAAAAGAAGTAATTTGCTCGTATTAAAGCTTTTGTTGGCTACAATAAAAGTTAACCTCTGGACCGTTTGTGTCTGCGTGCCGCCTTAAAGATATCTTTACGACATAGTTTTTTTTCGGGGTGGGGAGGAGAGGGGAAGGGAGGAGAGGGGAAGGGGGGAGAGGGGAAGGGGGGAGATGGGAAGGGAGGATCTTTGTAGGGCTAACTAGATCGTAAAGACTCTCCCTAAACTCAGACAGCTAAAGCTGGATACATATGGTGTGATTTAGTCCGGTATGGATTTGTCGTATATCGATTTGTCATGCGGGCGTGCTATGTGATTGCGCCTTATTAAATAGCGTTTGACCTATTTCCGTTGGACTTGTTGAATTCCACACGTTGATACGACAAATCTTACAGTGTGGTCCCTTCACAAGCGATAGCTCTCTTTCACCGAAGTCCCTTGTACCATGAAGTCATGAGTTCTAATCCAGCTCTCGCACCTTCGGCTGCAGCTGGGAGTCCGGAAATCTGTCAAGTACCTGAGGAAGAGCAGTGGTTTTCTTCCGGGCATTCTGGTTCCATCAGCCCATACAATCTTACCGCCGTCTTCTAAACAAGTTATTCTTGGATACAGCGGTAAACACAAGTAATTTAATACGTAACTATAATGCATCTTATTTCAAAAACTACTGTCAAAATAAGAATTCAGCATTTCAGAAATAAAACTGAACAGTATTGACATAACCATGCTCAGTTTTATTGGAATAAAAGTGTTCAATTTAGAAATAAAAAGAAGAAAAACTTGTTTCAAAACAGGTCATTTTGTTTCTTCCAGAAGTGGAATTTATGTCAAACACATTCATTTATATGTTAAAAATAAAACCAAGATGATCACAAAACCTAATAGTCTACTTGGTTCAAAGGTCATTATGCTCAAATGAAATGTTTCTTCGTGGATTCCCGATATCCATGATCAAAAACATTCATTACGCCACAATATTCACTTCACAATAATACTGCACAAACAAGTGGTAATCTTACTTCAAGAGCAGAAGAACAATTTAATGTACAGATAACAGCTGATTTGTTCTGCTTGGTACGGATGCATGTATAAGGTCAGCTATTATATTATTGTCATTAACCCTAATTATTGTCTTCACAACATCTCATCGTCCTTGTAATAGTTGCTGTTTTCTAACTGTTAATGTCACCAACAGATTTAATGTTTTGTTTTTCATTGCTATTAGTTGTACAGCTTTGTTGACTTAATATTGTTTCCCCCCAGGTGTTTGATCTTGATTTTTGAACTTTTATAACGCAGTTAAAGGCCTTCAAAGAGCGAAAACGAGTCGGTTTATGCCGTTAATCTAGACGCGGCTGTCACCTTTCCCAACTTAACAAGCAGTGCGGACCTCGTTGAAGTGTCCTTGAAGTCTACCGGCGTTGAGCATTTGCCAGCGCGGACCGCGTTGAAGTATCTAATGATGGACTTTCGGTTACATCCGTATGCGCCAGGGAAGGTTCACTCTGTCGTAATATGAGGTTGTTTAACCATTAAACTCCACCATAAACCTGCTCGATCAGGCATGTCAATGCTAATGCCATTCGTACAAAGCACGGTAAGGTATTTTAGAACTAAAAAGACTTGCGCATAAATAGTCTTGTTTTAGGTAACTGGAACGAATAAATCCGAGGGCAAAGGCCATTCCAACCTGACTGTCACAAAAATTTCAGTGTAAACTGTATCTAAAATACTACACCCTACTTGCAGTTTTACAAAAATATAAAAATATGAACGTAATCTGATCTAATTAAACATGTACAACATAGAAACGAGACGACAGTGTGATAGTTCGCAAATGGTTACACGTAAGGGGTGAAATACAGCCTCTTGTCAATTTACCTCACCTAGGGTTTTATTTTAACTGTTCATGTAAATGCATAAAAAGTAGCAGCTTACACGCCCCCTAGAACCATGGCTTAAGTAGAATCAGGTAAAAACTATGCAGTTAATTCATACATCCATAGCTTCCATAAATGTCAATGCGAGATCTGACGTGCCTTTGCAAACGTCTTCCTTATTTCCCTCCGAATAAATGAATACGGCGTACATTTCTCACTATAGCTTTTCTTTGATTAGACATATAAATCTTCTTGGAAATACCAGTGCAAGGTTTCCAGAGGGAATTAAGGTTTCTGTGATCGTTTTGGTCAATAATTAAGTAGTGGAGTGAAGCCAAGAGTGTTTTCTTCAGGCTGACGAGAGAGCGGACGAGAGAGCGGACGAGCGAGCTGACGAGAGAGCTGAAGAGAGAGCTGACGAGAGAGCTGAAGAGAGAGCTGACGAGAGAGCTGACGAGAGAGCTGACGAGAGAGCTGACGAGCGAGCTGACGAGAGAGCTGAAGAGAGAGCTGACGAGAGAGCTGAAGAGAGAGCTGACGAGAGAACTGAAGACAGAGCTGACGAGAGAGCTGAAGAGAGAGCTGACGAGAGAGCTGACGAGAGAGCTGACGAGAGAACTGAAGACAGAGCTGACGAGAGAGCTGAAGAGAGAGCTGACGAGAGAGCTGACGACAGAGCTGACGAGAGAGCTGACGAGAGAACTGAAGACAGAGCTGACGAGAGAGCTGAAGAGAGAGCTGACGAGAGAGCTGACGAGAGAGCTGACGAGAGAGCTGAAGAGAGAGCTGACGAGAGAGCTGACGACAGAGCTGAAGAGAGATCTGACGAGAGAGCTGAAGAGGGAGCTGAGGAGAGAGCTCCAGGCCTTCGCCTTGAGAAAATCCATTTAGACTTTGACAATGTCAGGTAGAAGATTCTAGTGCACTTTACGTTTTGTCCCCTGAATCCTTGAATAGTTCCTTGCGAACTCAGATTTCATTGATTGATCGTTCAGCATTTACATGATGAGCTGAAATAAAACCTTAGCAAATTGACAAAGAGATCGTGTTTCACTGGATACATGTGGCAACTATCATTCTACTGCCGCTGCTTAGGTTTTGCTCCCTACGCTGCAATCTTTTTATATTTTAAGAATTCCGATAGTATAACTAAAGACGCGCAGTGTAATCCTATGCGGAACCTTATATCTTATCTTAACCTATTTAATACGACAAAGACGGACGAAAATTCATATGATCGAACTCTTTGACTTCAAATGAGTATTTATTCATACTTGAAAAAAGATTTTAGTATGTGGCTTGCAACAGTTTAGGAATGATATATTTGGCAGAGTGAAATATTTTGCACAGTGAATCATTTGGAACAGTGAAACATTTTCGCAAATAAACGAATCACAACCCAAGTGTACAGGAGAGTTCAGAGAATACACAAAGAGTTTACATGATTCATATTTGAGAACACGAAGAGATGATAAAACACAGAATGATGATGACGACGATGACGACGATAACAAATAAATAAACATGCATACTTCACAACTGGTGCTCCACACAACCCTTTTTTATTTTAATTCTCTTTTCTGGTTTGTTTTGATTCAATTTTGGTGGGTTTCCACGGTCAAGGATCTACATGGTGTGTTTGTTTATTACACTAATGTCTATTGTCAAGTACAAAGAGCAGACAGTTTTTGCCTGAGACGAAGTCACTGGCATCCTAGATGTTTACACTTTGTCACCAAGGCTTCAAGAGCAATAAAAATGTGTGGTGAGAAGAGGGTGGGAGAGAAGGGCTGATTGTACAAATTTCCAATACAAGGCAGCCGGATTGGTCCCACATCGGTAATGTCAGCGGTTGTGAGTCGCGCATTTTAGTTATTTGAACCATATCCAGTAACCAGTAACAGTAAAATGGACTGAGCGACAAGACCGCCATACAAAGCCCGCTTAAAAAAGACATACCTTGGCTCTTTTTCTCAAGCCATTCATTGAAACTTCATAAAATGCTGATCACCGGGTCAAATATACAACGTTATTTATGTGCTTATCTCTTTATTTCTTGGTACTGACTGATTGATTGGCCTTTTGATTGATTGATTGATTGATTGATTGCATTGCATTGATTAACTGGTTGCTTGATATATTTATGTTAGCGGAGTGCCCGGGGTAGACCCCTCCCCTTTGCCAGGTACCTGACAAACCTCTGGAGCTAAGCCCACACCCTATCCAGCGAGAGGTGGGTACCAGCATATACCGCTCCAAACGTGTGCACTTTAGCCTGTGTGCTTATGTTGTATAACCTTACCTCAGGAGCTCTGATTTGAACTCTAATTTATTTATACCTACAGGTTTAAAGGGTTAGCCGTGTAGCTATGTAAGAGTCGGGTGATCCTGCCCGAGACATGTTGGATCTGTCCCTCAACACAATAACCGCTTTGTCACACAAGAGTCCTCTGTTCTCCCGACCAGCACTTCAGATTATTTGACGATACGGCACAAGCTTTAATCGCACTAATTACCGCAACGCGATACTCTCGCGTTAGTCACCCCTCTGGCTCAAATCTCGAGGCGTTTTTTTTTTTTCTTTTTTTGGTGTCGACTATTTTCTCGTGACACAAACCACCGTTTAAACTGGAATGAACAGATGTTATCGCTCACCCCCGCGCTCGCCTGGGTGTTCCATTTAAGCAGTTTTACAATCAATGATTGCCACATACTCTTGGTGTCATTTATTTGCCTTGAAAAGTCGCTAACCTCAACAAAGAGAAGTCAACCGATTTGAGTTGAAAACTCGACGAGAATGTCTCATAATTACAGTGCATTACTTGATCCATGACTCTATGATCACGTGGAAGTCAATAGCTTTAGTTAGTCCATGGATCTCATTGTAGTACTTGTGAATGAACGTGTATAAAGAGCCCTGTTTATAGCGAATACATATCCCAAATAGTATAGCAGAAATTAGATCCTGTGTGTTGTATGACAATTTCAAACAACGTTATAAGTTATTCTCGCACAAAATGAAGTGTGTCAAGTAACTTCCAAAACTGAAGTGTGTCAAGTAACTTCCAAAACTGAAGTGTGTCAAGTAACTTCCAAAACTGAAGTGTGTCAAGTAACTTCCAAAACTGAAGTGTGTCAAGTAACTTCCAAAACTGAAGTGTGTCAAGTAACTTCCAAAACTGAAGTGTGTCAAGTAACTTCCAAAACTGAAGTGTGTCAAGTAACTTCCAAAACTGAAGTGTGTCAAGTAACTTCCAAAACGCCGTCTCAAGTTTTCTGAACTTTTACAATGAGTTTAAGTCTCCGACAGGTAAATATGGACAGATGTCCAGAATCTCTGGCGCCCTGCTTCATGATTATTTCTGTTTCCGCTTAACCAGGGGCTAGTGTTAAATTATATTTTTGGTGTTGAATAAGAATCGCTACGTTGGATATATGAACAGATCAAATCAAAGCACGACAGAAAAGAATGTACATATTTCAACGGCATCTTCGGAACCAGCATCTTGTATGAGCCAGCATTTTTTATGAACCAGCATCTTGTATCAACCAGCATCTTTTCTGAACCAGCATCTTGTATCAACCAGCATCTTGTATCAACCAGGATCTTGTATCAACCAGCCTCTTGTATGAGCCAGCATCTTGTATGAACCAGCCTCTTGTATGCACCAGCATCTTGTATAAACCAGCATCTTGTATGAACCAGCCTCTTGTATGAACCAGCATCTTGCATGAACCAGCATCTTGCATGAGCCAGCATCTTGTATGAGCCAGCATCTTGTATGTACCAGCATCTTGTATGAACCAGCATCTTGTATGAACCAGCATCATGTATGAACCAGCATCTTGTATGAACCAGCCTCTTGTATGAACCAGCATCATGCATGAACCAGCATCTTGTATGAACCAGCATCTTGTATGAACCAGCATCTTGTATGAACCAGCCTCTTGTATGAGCCAGCATCTAGCATGAACCAGCATCTTGTATGAACCAACATCTTGTATGAACCAGCATCTTGTATGAACCAGCATCTTGTATGAACCAACATCTTGTATGAACCAGCATCTTGTATGAACCAGCATCTTGTATGAATCAACATCTTGTATGAACCAGCATCATGTATGAACCAGCATCTTGTATGAACCAGCAGCTTGTATGAACCAACATCTTGTATGAACCAGTATCTTGTATGAACCAGCATCTTGTATGAACCAACATCTTGTATGAACCAGCCTCTTGTATGAGCCAACATCTTGTATGAACCAGCATCTTTTATGAACCAGCATTTTGTATGAATCAACATCTTGTATGAACCAGCATCATGTATGCACCAGCATCTTGTATGAACCAGCAGCTTGTATGAACCAACATCTTGTATGAACCAGTATCTTGTATGAACCAGCATCTTGTATGAACCAACATCTTGTATGAACCAGCCTCTTGTATGAGCCAACATCTTGTATGAACCAGCATCTTGTATGAACCAGCATCTTGTATGAATCAACATCTTGTATGAACCAGCATCATGTATGCACCAGCATCTTGTATGAACCAGCAGCTTGTATGAACCAGCATCTTGTATGAACCAGCATCTTGTATGAACCAGCAGCTTGTATGTACACGATGTAGAAGGATACTGAATTCATTTATCCGAGGAGAACAATCGTCATCATTGAATCTGTCGACTGCCTCTCTTTGTATGAATTCGCTTTAATTTCTGTAATTTACTTACATAGTTCTTTGGAGGTTTGTGTTAAACGTTGATTTGAAAATTTATTTTGCAATTCCTTATTCATCCAGAACGTGCATTTTGTTTGGTGCCTTGTATACGAATGTCTATTTCCACACCTAGACTGATATCCACGTACGTTTCACGCGGCACACACGTGCATTACCCATACATACAGGGTGTCATACTTGTATAAATTACGACTGAAACTCAT
The DNA here is from genome assembly GCF_032854445.1 of Liolophura sinensis. Taxonomy (NCBI): domain Eukaryota; kingdom Metazoa; phylum Mollusca; class Polyplacophora; order Chitonida; family Chitonidae; genus Liolophura; species Liolophura sinensis. Next base: position 1,267,480 of record NC_088296.1, on the reverse strand, counting down.
ATCTTGCGCACACTCCCACCCGTCCATTCCAATTCCAAACGCGCACTTGCCCACCTATCTCCTATGTGCCACGACCCATCAACGCACCTAATACTCAACACCAAGTTTCAAAAGTCCACGTGGAGTTGTCGCATCAAATTTTTGCATATTAAGTACCCATTTAAACTTCGACCACACGTTTCAAACCACAACGTCGAGTCTAACCGGACCGTTAACATGGAAAAACGCGATGTGAACTCTCGACGTCGACTTTTGTAGCTGGACGTCGATTCGATACGATGCGACGAAACTTGAAGGTTGTCACACCAGCATTTTCTCGTGAGACATATACATGTTAAAAGAATGAGTGTTAAAGCAAGAGTGAAACTTTTTTCATACTAATTTTCACTTTTTGCGTATTAAAAAAAAATTAAAAGTACACCCTCGCACAAATGACATCAGAGGTGTACCCGCCTTCCGTGTACACGGCTAAAATCCACTGTATCACGAACTGCCAGCAACTTCTACTGTAAATATTCAAACTTTGTTATTAAAATGTACCCTTAACAGTGAATTAGGTAAGTTAAGAATGCAGACATATTTCCACTGCACTATAAAAAATAAGACATTTTATTAATGTATAAAGAAATAGATAAGTAAACTAATAAATCAATACATAAATAAGGGAACAATAAACCCAAAAGTAAACACACAAAGCAAAGGCCTGACCACGGGGAAATATTTTGTCAAATAGTAGGCCCTATACAATGTGTATCAACATCGGTAGACAGCTGTGTGATTTGTGACCGTGTTTATCTCGAATGCTGTAAAACACGGCGTTGGGATATAGAAAAGTGCTTTCGTCGCCTTCGTATTATTGAAGGCTGTGACATGAGGTGTGTAAGTTGTTACATGATCTACTTTAAGAGAGTTTTATTTCATCAAATACATATTTTTGCGTGTATATCTGTGTGTGCGTGCGTGCGTGCGTGCGTGCGTGTGTGACAAGACGCTGAATCAATTTGTGAGTAAGACACAAAAGTGTCATGATATAAAAATGTCTAAACCACGTTTACGTCTATCGTTTCGTCGCGTGCATTCTCTCCCACCCGTCAAACCACGCTCTGTCCTCCCCGCCCTCCAACACACCGCCCACCATTACCCCACCGTTAATGCACAGACTTGTTACAGTAGGCCTATATGGGCTTTATAATGCTAAGACTTGTTACAGAAGGCCTATATGGGGTTTATCATGCTAAGACTTGTTACTAAATATCTACATGTATGTATTTGTTCAACACAGAATCAACGGTGGTATATCCTCGGCCCTATAACAGGTGCTTCAACTCATTCACCTCTCCATTGCGCATGCGCTCAGATGGGTTAACGAGGAATTGCATTTATTCGTTCACAGAAGATTAACAAAACCATAAAGCTGCCATACATATCACATCTCCACACTATGACTATTAATGACATACGGCTGTTACACAAAAACCCTACACATTCTTTCCTCAAACCTTGTGGTAAAGGACTAAAAGGTCTCTAGCTTAACGCCGGTTTTTTCAGGCATTTTTTTTTTCATGTGCTAATTTGGCCGACACTGTGCGTGTCGACGAAAATGAAAACAATCGTTCTTGTCAAGCATTTTGAGATTTCCACCTCAGACAGCCTAGCCGACAGTAGCATACATGTCACTATAACGGATATAGTTTATTCATTTATCTATTTATCTATCTGTTTATTTATTTATATATTTTTTATTTATTTATTTATTTATTTATTTTTATTGGTGTTTTACGTCCTACTCACGAATATTTCGCTTATACGACGGCGGTGGGAGCATTGGTGGGAGGAAACCTCGGACAGAGCCCGGTGGAAACCCACGACAATCCGCAGGCTGCTGAAAGGCCTTCCCACGTACAGCCAGAAAGAAAGTCTGCATGTACTGGACTTCAACTCACAGCGACTTCAACTCACAGCGCATTGGTGAGAGGCTCCTATATTATTGTCCCACACTGGCGTACTACCACCACCACCCCCCCCCCCCCCCCCCCACCAACGGCCACGTACACCACATGAGGCATTATTAAAATTCAACCAAATAAATAAATTAGGTAAGTGTACAAGGCTACCCTTCGTACAGTGCGCTTGAACGAAATTTGACAATGTGCAAAATTATTAGAATGAGATAAAATCGCACTTGACTTTTCCACACTGCTTCTTAGGAGATGGGATACGCACTCCCTGCGTGACACAATCTACTTCAATGCCACAACCTTCTTATTCTAATGATGCTCCTTAAGTTTACCCAGCACCTGCCAGGTTGGTTTTATAGGTCTTGATGTGACAGTGGTATCATCGCGCGAAGCCCTACTGTTAATATGACAAATTATGAATCTACACAGCCAGAACTGGGACGTGAGCAAACAGAAAAGTGGTCGAATTCCGCTGAGAAAGCAACGACAAAGGAGGCCTTAGTTATTACTATATGGCTGTATATATTAAATCGGTATAAGCGTTAGCAAACATAGTAATGAATATAGCTGAGCCTTATAAAAAGCTGGTATATATAAGCCGACAGGAACAAGACAGATCGAGGTAGGACACGGTACATCTTGAATAAATCAAGCCAAATACTATTCCAGGTCAAAGACATTTGGCCCGGTTGTTCAAAGCAGTTTTAGACTAGATACCAGACTTACCCTTAAGCCAAGTCTTCAATTTTGTATATACCCCTCAGATAATTGCGTAAGAGTATATTAGATATGAACTAAAAATCCTGCTGTTATACTTTGACTTGGGCTTTGACAAGCTTTGGATGCTGAATTTGGCTAAACTTTTAAATTTAAAATAATATTAGCGAATACACTTTCGAACTGACGTATTCAAATGACGCCCCAACAGGTTTTACTCGCCTAGACACGGCGGTAAAAAGGACATTGTCCAAAATAGTTGTCTAAAGCAAGTTAATATAACAAACAAGTAAAATAACGATGAAAAATCATGACAGTGTTAAAATCCTGAGGGTGTTAAAACACGGGTAGTGTTAAAATACAGATAATTTTGAAACAAACATATTGTCAATCATAATGACGAAAATATTTTAGCCTGGTCAAACGGCCATACGAGTGCCGCCAATCGGGAACATTAGCCTGCCCAAACAGCCATACGTGTGTCACCAATCCCGAACATTAGCTTGCCGAAACGGCCATACGTGTGTCACCCCAATCCCGAACATTAGCCTGCCCAAACGGCCATACGTGTGTCGCCAATCTCTGAGCGTCAGCAAGGACTGGCGGGACGGCGAGGGCAGGACAATCCATAAATTTGGTTGCAGCTTAATAACACAGATATTAAGAACATGAGAATTTTATCCATTTGGAAGAACAAAATGATGAAAATTAAAGTCCTTGTACTTGTCATCAAAGTGGATCATAAAACTCACGATAGGAGTCATAAATTAGATGAAAATTAATTTAAATAAACGTGTAATTTTTGTTTTAAAATATTTTTGTCGCTCTTCCATGTGTTAATTGTCGTAATTGGTGATTATCGCAAATGTTAAATATCGTAAGTGTTGATTGTCGTAAGTAAGTGCTGTTTGTCGTAATTGTTGATTGTCGCAGTTGTTGATTGCCGTAAGTGCTGATTGTCGTAAGTAAGTGCTGTTTGTCGTAATTGTTGATTGTCGCAATTGTTCATTGCCGTAAGTGCTGATTGTCGTAAGTATTGACTGAGGTCTACTCTTTGCAATGGAAGATTATTCACAGTCCCCAGAGTGTTTATTATGGTTCCATGAAGTGATTTCCGCGCGTCTGAAGCGATTAGTGCCACCTGACGTCAGGGGGAAGGAACCAGTCAATCATATCGTCCAGTAAAGCGGATACATCATTTTGCCCTGGGACGTCATATTGTTGTCGTGATGACCTAACTTGGAGCGGGTCGTGGTCCAGTGGTTATCTGTGTTTGCCTTTTAGTTGCCATAGGACAATTGAGGGGCGGGTCGTGGTATAGTGGTTATCGGTGTTTGCCTTATAGTTGCCATAGGACAAATGAGGGGCGGGTTGTGGTATAGTGGTTATCGGTGTTTGCCTTATAGCTGCCATAGGACAAATGAGGGGCGGGTCGTGGTATACTGGTTATCGGTGTTTGCCTTATAGCTGCCATAGGACAAATGAGGGGCGGGTCGTGGTATAGTGGTTATCGGTGTTTGCCTTATAGCTGCCATAGGACAAATGAGGGGCGGGTCGTGGTATAGTGGTTATCGGTGTTTGCCTTATAGCTGCCATAGGACAAATGAGGGGCGGGTCGTGGTATAGTGGTTATCGGTGTTTGCCTTATAGTTGCCATAAGACAAACGAGGGGCGGACTCAAAAACGACCTTGGGTACCTGTGAATCCCTCGTTGTCAGCGTTTATGGGCCCTGGGTGACAATAGGCGGTGTTTATGAGCCCTGGATGACAATAAGCAGTGTTTATGAGCCCTGGGTGACAATAGGTGGTGTTTATGGGCCCTGGGTGACAATAAGCAGTGTTTATGAGCCCTGGGTGACAATAGGCGGTGTTTATGGGCCCTGGGTGACAATAAGCAGTGTTTATGAGCCCTGGGTGACAATAGGCGGTGTTTATGGGCCCTGGGTGACAATAGGCGCTGTTTATTTTGTTTTACATTATTATCACCACTAGTAAATTTCGAACACAAATGTTGAAGAACGCCGAGGTCGCTGGGGTCACGGTGATGAGGCAGGAAGTGATGTCAGAGAACACAATCAGTCTCAACGTTTGTCTCTAACAATACTTTATGCACGTGCATTTTCGCTATCTAGAGTATGAGCAACATGATTCTAACCAAAATCTGAAACAATTTTATTGATGACTGCCGATTAAATACTTCCGCCGGAGGAGACAAATGATGAGGCTAAACCTGCGTGTCACAGGTTCCCAAGGTCAAGCTTGTCTAGTGGTGACATTGACGCAACGCATGCGCAGTACGCATCATCATCAGACCTGTCTCACGGAAATCCAGCAGTATATTCACCATGTCAGAGATTTATCGGTCAATATCCGATAGGTAAGAGAAACTTACGTCATGTATATCACGGTGTCCATTTGTTTTCCTCCACCCATAAAACTGATCGCTATCGCGTCAGTGAAAAGGCTTGAGTATGTTTTCTAGGAACATCTAGCCAAGTAGATAAATAAAAAGATAAATAAGTCGTGTTAATTGGTCTTTACCTTCTCAGTGACAAGAATGCGAGCCTAGAGAAGCTTGAAAAATGACAATTACCTTCTCATTCACACAAGTTTGGGAGCCTGGGGAAGTTTGACAAATGACAAATACCTTCTCAGTGACAAGCCTGACAGCCTGGGGAAGTTTGACAAATGACAAATACCTTCTCAGTGACAAGTCTAACAGCCTGGGGAAGTTTGACAAATGACAAATACCTTCTCAGTGACAAGTCTGACAGCCTGGGGAAGTTTGACAAATGACAAATACCTTCTCAGTGACAAGTCTGACAGCCTGGGGAAGTTTGACAAATGACAAATACCTTCTCAGTGACAAGTCTGACAGCCTGGGGAAGTTTGACAAATGACAAATACCTTCTCAGTGACAAGTCTGACAGCCTGGGGAAGTTTGACAAATGACAAATACCTTCTCAGTGACAAGTCTGACAGCCTGGGGAAGTTTGACAAATGACAAATACCTTCTCAGTGACAAGTCTGACAGCCTGGGGAAGTTTGACAAATGATAAATACCTTCTCAGTGACAAGTCTGACAGCCTGGGAAGTTTGACAAATGACAAATACCTTCTCAGTGACAAGTCTGACAGCCTGGGGAAGCTTGACAAATGACAAATACCTTCTCAGTGACAAGTCTGAGAGCCTGGGGAAGATTGACAAATAACAAATACCTTCTCAGTGACAAGTCTGACAGCCTGGGGAAGATTTCCAAATGACAAATACCTTCTTAGTGACAAGTCTGAGAGCCTGGGGAAGCTTGACAATGACAATTACCTTCTCAGTGACAAGTCTGACAGCCTGGGGAAGTTTGACAAATGACAGTTACCTTCTTAGTGACAAGTCTGACAGCCTGGGGAAGATTGACAAATAACAAATACCTTCTCAGTGACAAGTCTGACAGCCTGGGGAAGTTTGACAAATGACAATTACCTTTTCAGTGACAAGTCTGAGAGCCTAGGGTAAAAATCTCCTCTAGAAATAAATTACACCAATACCAACAACACGTTGTGAAAATTCTTCTCTTCCTGGTAAATTACACATATCTGGAACATAACTCGTGCATATGTCTGCTTTAGAATACTAGTTCGATCGATTTGTTTTCTAATGGAATGACTTCAGTCCTGAACACCCAGATAACTCTTCACTCTGACCATGTCATGTTCGGCCGTTTTGGTGAAGGAAATAGTAACAGTTAAATCTTTTGCATTTTGTATGCTAAGTATTTCATTTTCATAAGACACCACACCGAAACCAAATATATTTCACCGGCTTTAGGAGCTATGTTTAGAAATGTAGCTAATATCATGGAGAACTTAATGGGTACAATGTTTTTAAACCCAAATTTTTTTTTGCAATCTCGTCTATCGTGCTCAAAGGTACCTGACCTACCGGGAGTGGTGTGTGTGTCGAGAAGGTCCTGCTCATGGGTACCCTGACCTACCGGGAGTGGTGTGTGTGGTCGAGAAGGTCCTGCTCATGGGTACCCTGACCTACCGGGAGTGGTGTGTGTGGTCGAGAAGGTCCTGGTCATAGATACCCTGACCTACCGGGAGTGGTGGTGTGTGTGGTCGAGAAGGTCCTGCTCACGGGTACCCTGACCTACCGGGAGTGGTGTGTGTGGTCGAGAAGGTCCTGCTCAAGGGTACCCTAAATTACCGGGAATGGTGTGTGTGGTCGAGAAGGGCCTGCTCATGGGTACCCTGAATTACCGGGAGTGGTGTGTGTGGTCGAGAAGGTCCTGCTCATGGATACCCTGACCTACCGGGAGTGGTGTGTGTGGTCGAGAAGGTCCTGCTCATGGATACCCTGACCTACCGGGAGTGGTGTGTGTGGTCGAGAAGGTCCTGGTCATAGATACCCTGACCTACCGGGAGTGGTGTGTGTGGTCGAGAAGGTCCTGCTCACGGGTACCCTGACCTACCGGGAGTGGGTGTGTGTGGTCGAGAAGGTCCTGCCCATGGGTACCCTGACCTACTGGGAGTGGTTGTGTGTGGTCGAGAAGGTCCTGCTCATGGATACCCTGACCTACGGAGAGTGGTGTGTGTGGTCGAGAAGGTCCTGGTCATAGATACCCTGACCTACCGGGAGTGGTGTGTGTGGTCGAGAAGGTCCTGCTCACGGGTACCCTGACCTACCGGGAGTGGTGTGTGTGGTCGAGAAGGTCCTGCTCAAGGGTACCCTAAATTACCGGGAATGTGTGTGTGGTCGAGAAGGTCCTGCTCATGGGTACCCTGAATTACCGGGAGTGGTGTGTGTGGTCGAGAAGGTCTGCTCATGGATACCCTGACCTACTGGGAGTGGTGTGTGTGGTCGAGAAGGTCCTGCTCATGGATACCCTGACCTACTGGGAGTGGTGTGTGTGGTCGAGAAGGTCCTGCTCACGGGTACTGTGACCTTACCGGGAATGGTGTGTGTGGTCGAGAAGGTCCTGCTCACGGGTACCCTGACCTACCGGGAGTGGTGTGTGTGGTCGAGAAGGTCCTGCTCATGGGTACCCTGACCTACCGGGAATGGCGTGTGTGGTCGAGAAGGTCCTGCTCACGGGATACCCTGACCTACCGGGAGTGGTGTGTGTGGTCGAGAAGGTCCTGGTAGATACCCTGACCTACCGGGAGTGGTGTTGTGTGGTCGAGAAGGTCCTGCTCCATGGGTACCCTGACCTACCGGGAGTGGTGTGTGTGGTCGAGAAGGTCCTGCTCATGGGGTACCCTGACCTACCGGGAGTGGTGTGTGTGGTGGAGAAGGTCCTGCTCATGGGTACCCTGACCTACCGGGAGTGGTGTGTGTGGTCGAGAAGGTCCTGCTCATGGGTACCCTGACCTACCGGGAGTGGTGTGTGTGGTCGAGAAGGTCCTGCTCATGGGTACCCCTGACCTACTGGGAGTGGTGTGTGTGGTCGAGAAGGTCCTGCTCATGGGTAACCCTGACCTACCGGGAGTGGTGTGTGTGGTCGATAAGGTCCTGCTCATGGGTACCCTGACCTACCGGGAGTGGTGTGTGTGGTCGAGAAGGTCCTGCTCACGGATACCCTGACCTACCGGGAGTGGTGTGTGTGGTCGAGAAGGTCCTGCTCATGGATACCCTGACCTACCGGGAGTGGTGTGTGTGGTCGAGAAGGTCCTGCTCATGGATACCCTGACCTACCGGGAGTGGTGTGTGTGGTCGAGAAGGTCCTGCTCACGGGTACCCTGACCTACCGGGAGTGGTGTGTGTGGTCGAGAAGGTCCTGCTCACGGGTACCCTGACCTACCGGGAGTGGTGTGTGTGGTCGAGAAGGTCCTGCTCACGGGTACCCTGACCTACCGGTAGTGGTGTGTGTGGTCGAGAAGGTCCTGCTCACGGGTACCCTGACCTACCGGGAGTGGTGTGTGTGGTCGAGAAGGTCCTGCTCACGGGTACCTTGACCTACCGGGAGTGGTGTGTGTGGTCGAGAAGGTCCTGCTCATGGGTACCCTGACCTACCGGGAGTGGTGTGTGTGGTCGAGAAGGTCCTGCTCATGGGTACCCTGACCTACCGGGAGTGGTGTGTGTGGTCGAGAAGGTCCTGCTCATGGATACCCTGACCTACCGGGAGTGGTGTGTGTGGTCGAGAAGGTCCTGCTCATGGATACCCTGACCTACCGGGAGTGGTGTGTGTGGTCGAGAAGGTCCTGCTCACGGGTACCCTGACCTACCGGGAGTGGTGTGTGTGGTCGAGAAGGTCCTGCTCACGGGTACCCTGACCTACCGGGAGTGGTGTGTGTGGTCGAGAAGGTCCTGCTCATGGATACCCTGACCTACCGGGAGTGGTGTGTGTGGTCGAGAAGGTCCTGGTCATAGATACCCTGACCTACCGGGAGTGGTGTGTGTGGTCGAGAAGGTCCTGCTCACGGGTACCCTGACCTACCGGGAGTGGTGTGTGTGGTCGAGAAGGTCCTGCTCAAGGGTACCCTAAATTACCGGGAATGGTGTGTGTGGTCGAGAAGGTCCTGCTCATGGGTACCCTGAATTACCGGGAGTGGTGTGTGTGGTCGAGAAGGTCCTGCTCATGGATACCCTGACCTACTGGGAGTGGTGTGTGTAGTCGAGAAGGTCCTGCTCATGGATACCCTGACCTACTGGGAGTGGTGTGTGTGGTCGAGAAGGTCCTGCTCACGGGTACTGTGACCTTACCGGGAATGGTGTGTGTGGTCGAGAAGGTCCTGCTCACGGGTACCCTGACCTACCGGGAGTGGTGTGTGTGGTCGAGAAGGTCCTGCTCATGGGTACCCTGACCTACCGGGAATGGCGTGTGTGGTCGAGAAGGTCCTGCTCACGGGATACCCTGATCTACCGGGAGTGGTGTGTGTGGTCGAGAAGGTCCTGGTCATAGATACCCTGACCTACCGGGAGTGGTGTGTGTGGTCGAGAAGGTCCTGCTCATGGGTACCCTGACCTACCGGGAGTGGTGTGTGTGGTCGAGAAGGTCCTGCTCATGGGTACCCTGACCTACCGGGAGTGGTGTGTGTGGTGGAGAAGGTCCTGCTCATGGGTACCCTGACCTACCGGGAGTGGTGTGTGTGGTCGAGAAGGTCCTGCTCATGGGTACCCTGACCTACCGGGAGTGGTGTGTGTGGTCGAGAAGGTCCTGCTCATGGGTACCCTGACCTACTGGGAGTGGTGTGTGTGGTCGAGAAGGTCCTGCTCATGGGTACCCTGACCTACCGGGAGTGGTGTGTGTGGTCGATAAGGTCCTGCTCATGGGTACCCTGACCTACCGGGAGTGGTGTGTGTGGTCGAGAAGGTCCTGCTCACGGATACCCTGACCTACCGGGAGTGGTGTGTGTGGTCGAGAAGGTCCTGCTCATGGATACCCTGACCTACTGGGAGTGGTGTGTGTGGTCGAGAAGGTCCTGCTCATGGATACCCTGACCTACCGGGAGTGGTGTGTGTGGTCGAGAAGGTCCTGCTCACGGGTACCCTGACCTACCGGGAGTGGTGTGTGTGGTCGAGAAGGTCCTGCTCACGGGTACCCTGACCTACCGGGAGTGGTGTGTGTGGTCGAGAAGGTCCTGCTCACGGGTACCTTGACCTACCGGGAGTGGTGTGTGTGGTCGAGAAGGTCCTGCTCATGGGTACCCTGACCTACCGGGAGTGGTGTGTGTGGTCGAGAAGGTCCTGCTCATGGGTACCCTGACCTACCGGGAGTGGTGTGTGTGGTCGAGAAGGTCCTGCTCATGGATACCCTGACCTACCGGGAGTGGTGTGTGTGGTCGAGAAGGTCCTGCTCATGGATACCCTGACCTACCGGGAGTGGTGTGTGTGGTCGAGAAGGTCCTGCTCACGGGTACCCTGACCTACCGGGAGTGGTGTGTGTGGTCGAGAAGGTCCTGCTCACGGGTACCCTGACCTACCGGGAGTGGTGTGTGTGGTCGAGAAGGTCCTGCTCACGGGTACCCTGACCTACCGGGAGTGGTGTGTGTGGTCGAGAAGGTCCTGCTCACGGGTACCTTGACCTACCGGGAGTGGTGTGTGTGGTCGAGAAGGTCCTGCTCATGGGTACCCTGACCTACCGGGAGTGGTGTGTGTGGTCGAGAAGGTCCTGCTCATGGGTACCCTGACCTACCGGGAGTGGTGTGTGTGGTCGAGAAGGTCCTGCTCATGGATACCCTGACCTACCGGGAGTGGTGTGTGTGGTCGAGAAGGTCCTGCTCATGGATACCCTGACCTACCGGGAGTGGTGTGTGTGGTCGAGAAGGTCCTGCTCATGGGTACCCTGACCTACCGGGAGTGGTGTGTGTGGTCAAGAACGGAGCGAATGTATTAATGGTACGGTGAATTATTCTGACTGGATTTATGCTGTGCTACAGCTGTGTTACAACAAAAACTTATACAATCAGACCGGTTTACCATAATCAGTGTTATGTTGTGAATACGTGTTAGGCGATTTCAAAATAGTTATGTTTATTGTCTAATTATTATGCCTTATACTAGCGGATTAATACCTGGTGGAAAGACATGAGTTCCGAAGTTCAACCTGATCATCAGTTAGGTTGACTATGACTGGAGATGACAGATTTGTTACCCTGGTTTCTCTTTTACTCAGAATGTCATATATGGCGGACAGTGCCAAGCGTTTGTCATCGGAACACGCCTTGCAATTGAAGTAGTCATGTATATTGTGACAGATGTATATATTGTAGAAGTGTGTACCGTTCTTGTCTAAGAAGATGGACGTTTCATTAACGTCTTAACTTGCACGATGTGGAGGGGAGGGGGTTAGAGATGTGGTGGGGGGGGGGGGGGGGGGGTGAAGGAAGGGAGAAATGTCGGTAGAAACAGCGCACGCCGTTATAGAGCACATGTACTTGACAACTTTCGGACAAAACGACCTGGATGTGTGCGAACGATCATACTGATCAGGAACTCCGCTACTCGACTCCTGCACTCCTAACACATGCAAATCTAACCTCCAGGCGTTATATGAGAAAAACGTATATTCAATTACATCACACCGGAAGTACAAACAGCCAGTAACCAATTAACAGTTAACCACTGTTCGGTGAATCCGTTTGACGTAAACCGGTCTTAAAAGCTAAGAAAATCTAAAGATCGAATAAAAAGTGGTTTGTGGCATATGCTATACAGTCAGATATCTAGGCTTAGACTTCGGAGAAAAATGAAGTTACCGCATCCTTGTACACTCATTTTTGACTAAGACTGAGGTTGACGGCGTGTGTACAGACGGAGTATCCTTATGCGTGCACCAGAGCAGCTGGCCTGAACAACATCACTATATTGCAACTATCACTTTCAAAACGCACTTAGCCAGTTGAGTGAGTGAGTGAGTGCTTGGGGTTTAATGTCGTACATCAGCCAGTTGAGCGAGTGCTCAGGGTTTAACTTCGTACATCAGCCAATTGAGTGAGTGAGTGAGTGATTAGGGTTTAACATCGTACATCATCCAGTTGAGTGATTGAGTGAGTGAGTGTTTGGGTTTAACGTCGTACATCAGCCAATTGAGTGAGTGAGTGAGTGATTGGAGTTTAAAGTCGTACATCAGCCAATTGAGTGAGTGAGTGAGTGAGTGAGTGCTTGGATTTAAAGTCGTACATCAGCCAGTTGAGAGAGTGAGTGAGTGAGTACTTGGGGTTTAACGTCGTACATCAGCCAGTTGAGTGAGTGTTTGGGTTTAACGTCGTACATCAGCCAATTGAGTGAGTGAGTGAGTGATTGGAGTTTAAAGTCGTACATCAGCCAATTGAGTGAGTGAGTGAGTGAGTGAGTGCTTGGATTTAAAGTCGTACATCAGCCAGTTGAGAGAGTGAGTGAGTGAGTACTTGGGGTTTAACGTCGTACATCAGCCAGTTGAGTGAGTGTTTGGGGTTTAACGTCGTACATTAGCCAGTTGAGAGAGTGAGTGAGTGAGTGAGTGAGTGCTTGGGGTTTAACGTCGTACATTAGCCAGTTGAGAGAGTGAGTGAGTGCTTGGGGTTTAACGTCGTACATTAGCCAGTTGAGAAAGTGAGTGAGTGAGTGAGTGAGTGCTTGGGGTTTAATGTCGTACATCAGCCAGTTGAGTGAGTGAGTGAGTGCTTGGGGTTTAACTTCGTACATCAGCCAGCTGAGTGATTGAGTGAGTGATTAGGGTTTAACATCGTACATCATCCAGTTGAGTGATTGAGTGAGTGAGTGCTTAGTGTTTAACGTCGTACATCAGCCAGTTGAATGAGAGAGTGAGTGAGTGCTTGGGGTTTAACGTCGTACATCAGCCAGTTGAGTGAGTGAGTGAGTGTTTGGGGTTTAACGTCATACATTAGCCAGTTGAGAGAGTGAGTGAGTGAGTGAGTGCTTGGGGTTTAACGTCGTACATTAGCCAGTTGAGAGAGTGAGTGAGTGAGTGAGTGCTTGGGGTTTAACGTCGTACATTAGCCAGTTGAGAATCGTGTTCAGTGGAAGCGGCAAGTGCAACATTCGTATGCTACTTTGAACCACGATTGCTATTATTATAATAATTATTATTATTATTAACCACACAGGTGTAAAAATTGGAAATGTGTGCTTGTGTTATGCTTAAATATACGCTTTGGTGTGTGTATCCGCTGTGTGTATATCTGACAGCCTTCTCCTTACCCCCCGCCCTCCCATGTTATATATCCGCTTAGGTGTGTGCACGTATATATCCGCTGTGTGGCTGTACCATCACTCTGACTGATAGCCTTCTCCTTGTCCCCTTGTTTGAGCCCTAGTAATGTTTTCTATCATTAGTAATTACTAACGCATCTATTACCATTTCTCTCTACATAATCCTGCATACAACAATTTTACTTTTCCCAACAAATATGTAAAACCACCATCATACAATGTTATTTCCGTATGAAAAAGGAGCAAAAATATATGTATACGCGTAAAGTTTAACTCTCTCTCGTAACCAAATAAAGTATGTTTAAACTAAGTACGATTGATTGGCGTTCAAAGTTGATAATCAGAAGACCTGTTTAAAACACAGACCTGAACCACCTTACAGTCCCCACAGTACACACCACTATGTCAATAAGGCATAAAGACGACATCACGTAAAAATGAAGCAATCAATAGTGTCTATGTTATAGGCATGACATCGAACTCAAATTTTAAACTCCTAGTCCGCGAACGATTTCTTGGTCAAATATAAACATAGCTATCTCTGTAGCGCTTTGATTGCAAACCGCTTATGAAAGTCCCACAAGCAGGCCATCCTGGACGTTTTAGATAATTGCAAAGATTTTAACCTTTAACACTGCGTGGATTGTCTCATTTAAACTTGAGTTTGTCATTCTCATTAGACAGTAATGATACATATTTCGCCCACCCCCCTAACCTCACCCCCCTCCTTTCACCCCCAACCTTCTAAGCTCGGGCTGTAATAACCACCAGAATGCGTCAGATAGCTTATGCTTTGCCTTGCAGTGGTACATATCACTCTTTAGAATGAAGCCAGCAACATAATCCAGGGCATGTATGTACGAATGTATGATGACAGAACAGGTAGGAGAAATCCCAAGGACAAAAAACGTGTTGTCTAAGAGGCACAGGGAACTTTCTCTACCACTTTTTTCTTACATGAGCTGATTAAAGTTATTTACTTAACTAGTGTTATTAAGTTACTTCTGTGACTAGTGCTTTACGCGGTACCGTAGAGAATATCACATATACGACGGCGGGTAGCTTTATAGCGAAAGGAATCTGGGTAAAGCCTGGGGAGATCCACGACCATCCGCAGGTTGCTGACAGACCTGCCCAGGTACAGCCGGAGAGGAACAAAAATATTCAAGTTTAAGTTATTTGATTAAAGTATCACTTTTTCAATGGAAATTGTTCTATTTAGGTACGTTTTACATTCATTTGGCAGTTCATTTATGAAATATTGATTTTATCTGTTCCTATAGTTTCTGTTGTTCATTTTACAGTATAATGAATGTGGAAAAGCTTAAATTTTAGAACCTACGGAACGAAATGGACAGAATAAGGATTTGAAATTAACAAACACAGCAGACAATGTTGGTTTAAACTTTGATTTAAATTCCGGGATTATTAGCATATAGAATACTGTCTTCAAAAAAGTTGGATTTATTTTTTTAGAATTTTCAGCCCAGAAACCAGCATTTGGAAGTTGGATTCTAAAGTTAGCCTATCTGACCATATTGGTTTTTGCCACTTAGCGCTCATACACAGCATTGTTTCATCATTTCAATTGCATATACACATAGATTTAGGATTGCACTCGCCAAAAAAACCCTGAAACGTATTATTTAAAATTAAGCAATATGGACGTGACCTCAGTGATACCGCCTGGGTCACTACAGAGCAATGTAGATTCTGGATGTGACCTCAGTGATACCCTCTGGGTCACTACAGAGCAGTGTAGATTCTGGATGTGACCTCAGTGATGCCCTCTGGATCACTACAGAGCAGTGTAGATTCTGAATGTGACCTCAGTTATGCCATCTGGGTCACTACAGAGCAGTGTAGATTCTAGATGTGACCTCAGTGATACCCTCTAGGTCACTACAGAGCAATGTAGATTCTGGATGTGACCTCAGTGATACCCTCTGGGTCACTACAGAGCAGTGTAGATTCTGGATGTGACCTCAGTGATACCCTCTAGGTCACTACAGAGCAGTGTAGATCCTGGATGTGACCTCAGTGATACCCTCTGGATCACTACAGAAAACTGTAGAGTCAGATGCTTTAAAAACATTCTACCCAATTGGAAGAACTCTAAAAAATATAAATCCAACTGTTTTCATGAACAGTGTTTAATGGTCTCTCTCCTGATTTACGTGATAAAATATTTTAGTGTTTTCGTTGCCTTTACGTCCGTGTATTTTTCTTTCGCCATGTTTTTCATCGAAGTCACGCAAGAATAACAAGCATTTACAAAGTCAAAAAGAATGCTTTCTAGCAGAGTCCTCATCCCAACCACTCCCTCTAGCTCCTCTACACGAAAAACACATTTTCACCTTTGTTAGACTACCAAAAGTGTTTGTATTTAAACTCCTATCGTGCGCAAGACGGATGCGTTATTTCTCAAGAATGCTTTATTTGATGGCACACTCGCGATCGTGCGCGCGACAAACAGCGGATAAGTCTCGTTTTGCTCAGAGACGAGGCCAAAAGAACGGCAGACAAGAAATGCTTTCTGTAGCACGAACGCCGTTTTCAACAAGTATTACAATATTTTTACAAGCAAGAATGAAAGAAAGACGAGGAAGAAAAAAAGAACAATATTCATTCAAAACAGATCGAAATAAACGACGTTGGCATACATATCTACCCGATGTGCCTCTGTCAGAGGTGTACAATACACAAGTGTTACACAATGTCACGTGCGGTACACATGACGCTTGTGTCCTTTGTGTACAGGCCGTGGAGAGAAAAGCCGATATGTAAGCTTTCTTACACAATGAACAACTGGAGACGTCAACAACGTCTTGTAAGCATTTGCAAACACGGAACTACAATAGACAACGCCTACAACTTGTAAGTATTCCCAGACACGGAACTACCACAGACAACGTCTATCTGTTTATATGTTTATATGTCTGTATGTCTATTTGCGCGTCTGTCTGTCTGTCTATATGTTTAAATACCTGTATATCCATCTGTATGTATATCAGTGTGTCTGCCTGTTTGTCTATTAGTATATATGTCTGTATGTCTATAAGTCTATCTGTTTGTCTGTCTATATGCCTGTATGTCTATTTCTATGTCTTTTTGTCTGTTTATATGTCTATCTGTATGTCTATCAGTCTGTCTGTCTCTATGTCTATATGCCTTATGTCTGTCAGTCTGTCTGTCTGTCTGTCCGTCTGTCTGTCCGTCCATTAGCCTGTATGTCTATCTGTATGTCTATCTGTATGTCTATCAGTCTGTCTGTCCGTCTGTCTATAGGCCTATATGCCACTATGTCTATCAGTCTGTCTGTCTATTAGTCTGCCTGTCTATAGGTCTATATGCCTGTACTTCTACCAATCTGTCTATCTCTCCATATGTCTGTATGTCTATCTGTATGTTTATCAATCTGTCGGCCAGTCTATAGCTATATATGCCTGTATATCTGTCTGTATGTCTATCAGCCTGTCTATATGTCTGTATGCATACATGTACATCGCAGTGTCTTGCATTCGATAAGCATATGGAAATGAATAATGTTTTGTTTTTTTCAAGCATCGGTAGCTATAGAATAAATAATATGCAGAGCACATGTAAAAGGCTACGGCATTGGGAGTAAAATCAGTACAGCGACGGCGGTGTGGTCGTTCGCAACTGGTCATTTACCTGAGCCAGGATTTTATTCTGACGGTTCATACATAAACAGTAGCAATGTACACCTTTTTAATATTTAAAGAAATAAGGAATACGGAAGTGCAAAAGAAAGAAAGAAGTAAAGATTAAAGAAATGCAAAAGAAAAAATAAGGAATACAGAAGTGCAAAAAAAAGGAAAAAGGAATAAAGACGTGCACAAAGAAAGAAATAAGCAATAAATAAGTGCAAAAGGAATAAAAAAATAAAGAATACAAGCGAAAGAAATAAGGGATACAGAAGTGCAAAAGAAAGAAAGAAATAAAGAATAAAGAAATTCAAAAGAAAGAAATAAGGAATAAAGAAGTGCAAAAATAAAGAAATAAGGAATAAAGAAGTATACAAATAAAGAAAGAAATAAGGAATAAAGAAGTATACAAATAAAGAAAGAAATAAGGAATAAAGAAGTGCAAGAGAAAGAAAGAAAGGGTAACTGTGACTGCGCTAAAACGTAGACAAATCCGCTTTATGTTAAGGATGTGTATACTATAACACGTATTAGGTTTTAGTTAAACATTTAGTTCCTTTTCCCAGACAGTTTTTGGATGTGATTTTACTGAGGCCAACAAAGCACGCTGTTCTCAGTGCTATAGTGTTGGCTACTTTAGTCCTCGTGTATATCGTGTATGTAGGTATTAATCAGGACAAAAGAGTTGTTTACCCATGCATGGCTGGCTGTATCACAATAGAAGCCGTTCAGTAATTCATCTGGCTGGCAAACACCTCAGACAACAGGCCCGACCCGGTGAGGACGTGTGCGAGACGCCTAAATCCCCGGCACCAGGATTCGTATTTAAATTACCAGTGCTTACAAAGGTAAACCAAGAAAAGGATTGAGGCGGTGTACAAAGTTTAAACTTCCTAGCCCAAAACTTTTAAACTGTGGTTATGTTTGCAGTTTTGATCGAGGCATTTTATAAAAGTGAGGCAATGGCTTAATAGACACCTCATAAGGATGACCGGTGGGGTAGAGGTGTAGGGTGGAGGTGTGGGGTGGAGGTGTGGGGTGAGGCTATGGGTCGGGTGGGGTGTGAGTAGAAAAGTACATTTAACTATTGATAAACAATATATGTTGTACTCGTTTAATTTTTCACATCGTGTTAAACAATCGTCACATAAATAAATTACCTTTTGCAGACGTGTGAACGGTATATAGTCATTGACAAACTGACAACGTCACTAGCTTGTAGACCATCCGGGTGACCATATGTATATTCGACAGTCCCTTTTTATCATAGACCGAAAACTAACGTCTTTATTTCAAAATGTCGTAAATCATCGGTTGAATCTCGATTCAAACTTTTTCTTCCTCTGCGGAAGGTCTGCCCGCAACCAGACTCATTTTTTCCGAATTTTCCCTCTATTAGCTGACGTATGCACTTTCACAAAATGCCACCCTTGGAAATGTATGTAAGACACTTGGGACGTTGTTTGGTTAACATCGTAGTCTCAGCTACAGCGAATCTTTTGAGAATTTAACACTGGTCTTAATCGTTCCGCTTTAATAACGACACATTAGTATGGCAGACATACGTGAAAACACAGGAACGTGTCAGACAGTTTTAGTCTGTGAATAGATTTAGTGAACAGACAAGTAAAGGCTAGTTTTAGTCTACGAACAGATATAGTGTACAGATAAGTAAAGACTAGTTTTAGTCTATGAACAGCTTTAGTGTACAGACAAGTAAAGGCTAGTTTTGGTCTATGAACAGCTTTAGAGTACAGACACGCAAAGGCTAGTTTTAGTCCATAAACAGCTTTAGTGTACAGACAAGTAAAGGTTAGCTTCAGTCTATGAACAGCTTTAGTGTACAGACAAGTAAAGGCTAGTTTTAGTCTATGACCAGATTTAGTGTACAGACAAGTAAAGGCTAGTTTTAGTCTATGAACAGCTTTAGTGTACAGACAAGTAAAGACTAGTTTTAGTCTATGAACAGCTTTAGTGTACAGACAAGCAAAGAGTGGACAACAGGATCCCAAGCTAAGTTTCTTCGTACATCTGAACAGTAAGGTGATTTAGAAGCTTTGATATGAGACAGGTTAATTTATAATAATATAAATAGGCTAATAATTAAATTAACTTTGTTAAACAATTATATATTATTTATTAAAACTGAGACAGACGAAAGACTTATAATGACTACACTGACCCACTGTGGTTTCTTTTCTTTCTTTCTTTCTTTCTTTCTTTCTTTCAAAATGCAGATTGTCGTGATCAAAGTGATGCAGCGTGGAATTTGAGTCGTTCTTGAGCGTATTTGAGACTTACACCTAATCTTGTTATACGTTCCAGCCACCTGGTCGGAGCTATCTGATCTAACACAGCTGGCAGGTACAATGAGCAGGTATGTAGGCCATACATAACCTAATTTTCCATGGTGCGATTTGCAGGATTCAACAAACCTAACATGCGAGCTGTCAACTCGATTTTTGTACAAACATACGAATGGAGCACATTAGGTACTATTTTAAGTTCGAGAAATCGCGTGCGCCGTGTTGCGTCGACAAGTCGCACCACGTGATGGGGATTTTCCGGTTTAGACACTTCCACTTTTAACTTTAAGAAAAGGATAAATGATATACATGTAACCATGGCTATTTCGGAAGAGGGTGGAAAAAAACCGAAACAACAACAGACATTTTGTTCTGATGTTCTTTCATCTGTAATTCTCAGGGGCCATGAGAAGCGACATCGGAAACATGATGTAGTGGCGCGTACCTCACGAACATATAGCTAAAAGGTAAGACAGGGTCTTACAGTTACAGAAATGACTCGCACCTGATTGGTTGAAATTGTACAAAACGGCGGGGCTTTTTAATTTTTCAATGTGCGCGATCTTGCCTTGCACAGCGATATCTCGGTCGTGCTAAATCACAAAATTACAAAGGCATGCTTTACAACGGATCCATTTTACAAAACTCTCCCAAACTTGTATCAAGCGCATTTACAACCTATCCATTTTACAAAACTCTCCAAACTTGTATCAAGCGCATTTAGGCCTACCACGGTGCTGTATGTCCTGGAACGTGAGTTTTGATTGACGACTGGTATATGAGTGTCTGTAACGACTCATATATTCACTATGCGTTGTCACTGATGTTATACCATTTGTTCCGTACGATGATGTCGTAAAACGTGACCTAGCGCACACTTTTATAAAACGTAGAATATCGGAAAAGTATATTAGTAGTTTTCAAACATGACGCTGACGCTGGTTTATGGCGCCATAAAGAGACATATCTGCAAGAAAGAGACAAAAAAAGTCAAACATATACTAAGCGAGTTTGTGAAAATGAGCCAAGGATGTTAAGTTCTTGTAAGATATTTATCTTTCTGTTTCAATCACTGGAACGCTAAGTGACAAAGACCTGACAGTTGGTCAAAGACTGGCAACACTGTTGATCGCCAAACTAGAAAGCAGACAAACTGTCAGCTACAAAATCTCGGGGTTAAATCCGAGTATCAGCTTATTAAACGTATGCACTAACCTCTCGGCCACCACAGTCAGGTCATTACTTTTTGTTATTGTAACAAGCACTTGCACTGTAGCCAGGTATGGTATGTAGATGACATTTGTCGAAGTTAAACGATTCATTGATATCATTAACATTTCTCGAGCCGTAACGAAACAACAAGAATAACAAGAAAAGTCAACAGCACAAATCAGCAGAATTACAAAAATAAGCCATATCAAGATGATTAAGTTGCTGATAAGTCATTGATTTTTCTTGTTGTTTGAATGAGTTTTAGTTTTGAACATAGATCCAATCTTTAAAAAAAACACCAAGGGTATCCCAGTGCCAGGCACTGCGCCATCTCTCGTGGTACAGTTTTCAAATTGCCGTGTTTATTACGTATACATTATCGGGGATAAGTGATGTAATACAAAATTCTGACGAATCAAATCGCTCTCGCCTGTTTAAATGAAGGCGTGCGTCCCGCACCCTGGTACAAATGAGAGTCCGCGCTAGACAAATGGCCTAAAATGCGACTGTCACCAGGATATTGCCGTTTTAACACATACAAATCCGGTGACGGCTGTGCGTGAACCTCAACTACACACAATATCGTGTATCCAAAAAACGCACACACAAAAGTTGTGTCTAGGCACAATGGTTTTGTTTTCGTTTGCCTCAATGATCAGTTTTGACAGCTTTATAGAAAAACAACAACAACGGATACATAAAAGAGTTTCTGGAGATACCTGGCATCTAATTTATGTGCGAGGTTACGAAAACTTACTGTGCAGAAATAGTGAAGGTGCAGTGCAGCGGAACGGTTAGAAGTCTGACATGATAGCGCCATAGACACGTAACACAATATGTACGTGGTACACCACAACAGAGTGAGAGAGACAATAGGACACCTGACATTACCTGAGGCAAAATACAGCTTTATAAGCAATGCCAATTGTTAATCTTCGCTGTTGTTTCTTTTTTACCTAATTATGTAATCCATTTATAACTGGTTTTATTTAAACATCCGCTAAAACTTCTCCGATGGCTCGTCACCATATGGCTATAATGCCTATGTGGAGTTCAATCACGCACTCATTCATCCATTTCAATCGCTAGGACTCACGAGAAACAGGATCAAAACCGGCCTTGGAGAGATTGGATAGAGTGTGTTGACTTTTTTCGCTCTCACACCATGTGGGACCTTAATGACAATACCCTAATTTTTCTAATTTTTTGCGACAAATATCAGTAGTGCTGACAGCAGAATATCATATTTCTTTATCAGCTTTTTGGAACAGTAAATATATGAGTATGTTGTTCATGAGATGGCCTAACCATATGAGAAAAAAACAACTATCCCTGCTACAGTTACACGCATACGTGCTGAAAAGAACAGATCAGGTGTTCTAAAAATTAGAAGAAATAGGGTAAGCTATGAATGACGCTAATGCAGTCAAGCCTTCAATGGAAATCACGTGTCGCCAAAGTTGGTCAGTACTTTGCCATGAGTCAGTGGTTTACCCCAGGTACTCCGGCCTCTGCAGCCGTAAAACTGACCGCCATCGTGTGTCAGTGAAAATTTGCAGTCAGGCGTTAAACAACAATGAAATCAAATAAACAATTTGAGTGAAAATATTTGCCAGGACATAACCGGGGTTTGATTGCCACTATCTCAAGTATTTATTTTATGGGTGTTTTACTCCGCACTCAAGAATATTTCAGCTATACGACGTCGGCCAGCATTACGGTGTGAGGCTACAGCAGAACCCGGGAGAAACTCCGCGGGATGCTGGGCGACCTTTCCACGCACAAGTGTAACGACGAAGTGTTTAGATCCTAAACACCCGTGTAAGTGAAATAACGACGCGACTCAACTGCAGTTGTCAGCGTATGACGGCGAATCTTCAAGTCGCCCAACGATCAGCGACGGAAACCAACTACGTTTGACCAGGTGATTTGAGTGGAGTGGAGTCGCGCTCTAATCTCTTGTGCATGCCAAGCTCTAATTAAACCACGATTTCGTGTGTCCGAGCTGGTCATTTAAACCACTATCTCGTGAGTCCGAGATGTTCACGTAAACCTCAATCTCGTATGTCCGAGCTGTTTACGTGAACCGCAATCTCGTATGTCCGAGCTGTTTACGTGAACCACAATCTCAAGTGTCTGAGGTGTTCACGGAAACCACAATCTCATGTGTCTGAGGTGTTCACATAAACCACAAGCTCGTGTGTCTGAGGTGTTCACGGAAACCACAATCTCGTGTGTCCAGTGAATAAATGAATATGTCATAACGTCACGATGACAATATTTCAACCATGTCAGGACGAGAACACGATGACAACCATGTCAGGACGAGAACACGATGACAACCATGTCAGGACGAGAACACGATGATAACCATGTCACGACGAGAACACGATGACAACCATGTCACGACGAGAACACGATGACAACCATGTCACGACGAGAACACGATGACAACCATGTCACGACGAGAACACGATGACAACCATGTCACGACGAGAACACGATGACAACCATGTCACGACGAGAACACGATGACAACCATGTCACGACGAGAACACGATGACAACCATGTCACGACGAGAACACGATGACGACCATGAATCAATATGGTTCATATATGGATATAAAAATGGCAACATCCAAAACCAAACAAAAAGACAGACGTATTTAAATCATTTTCGAAAAGAAGCAAGTGTCTAAAATATGTAAACCGCTTGCAATTTTTAGATGAATTTTTAAACACATTATGCCGAATAACCTAATTGTGTTTAATATATTTATTTATTTCATTTAATTGGTGTTCTACGCCCTACTCAAGAGTATTTCCCTTATACGACGGTTGCCAGCATTATGGTGGGAGGAAATCAAGCAGTGCCCGGGGGTAACCCACAAATGTCGAACGAATAAATCCACAAGATATATAAAATGACCTTCGGATAAGATGGCCGATAGGTAAACAGCATTTAGGTACACATTGCTCTACCCAGTACCAATGAGATGAACATGAGATAGGGTAGATCAAATTTGTGTTGAAGGGAGTTAAACCACTGCAGCTACCACCGCGTGATGAAAGGACATATTGTATAAAAGATGAACACAGAGAGTAAAACCAGACCAGCGACGACAGTGTGATAACTGGGAAATGGTCACACGTAACCGGTGAAATACGGCCTCTTGTCAATTTACCTCACTTGAGGTTTTATTCTAACTGCCCACGTAATACCTTAAATAGAAACAAACTTCACGCACCATACCACCGTGGTTTAAGCAGAGATAGGTGCAATTTGTTAGGAGCCACAGGTCTAGTCAGTCGCAACAGGCGTACGAAAGTTTTCGTCAGTGGTCAACATGACGGCAATAGTGCCCTTTCATGCTGAAATCTGTCGGTAATAGATTCCATGACGATTACACCGGCATTTGCTAGAAAGAATCAACAACGGAATCAAATCGCAGCTTTCTTGTGAGCCCATAAGGGACGAATGTCCGTATCGAACTCCGGCGAAACACTAACCCAATCAAGCCATGTTCATTCTCCCATAAAAGTGACAACAAGAGACCAACTACTTTCTTCTCTCGGCTACGCGACACATGGCGATCCAGCATGAACGACCAAGTACTCGAGCTTTACAAAGTTAGCCTCGTCACTGCGGAAGTTACAGTTAGACAACAGCGTTATTGAATTTGTTTAATTATGCATTTTGACGTCCGGAATACGAAGAGTAGACAGGAAGAGTAATTCATCATCACATTACAGTTGTATAACTCTTCAGCTTTATACAGTGACATGTACGCTTACTGTTACGGTAGTTCGGTTATTAAAACGGTCTGAGGAAAGATGATGGGGCCTAGTGTGTCATCCTCACCCCACCATCCACTGTACAAATTGTCAAAGTGATTATACCCTCTAGTGAAAAATAAATCGGACATTTTAGAACTGTAACAGTATTCTAATACACTTGACTGGTGATTTAGAATGATTATGAAGAAATATCCAATTATGAAGAGGATAGCGATGGCATGACGATGATGATGTTTACGATGATGATGACGACGTTTAAGATGAGGATTTTTAGCGTGATGATTTTTACGATGATGCTAATGATGTTGCTTACAGTGATGATGATGCTTACGATAATCCTGATGTTTACGGTGATAATGATGATGTTTACGGTGATGATGACGATGACGACGGAGAAAATGGCTGTGATGAGGCCATAATATACTGTGACGTAACGATGATGCGTGTACGTAGACAATAATAAATCAATAAAGTAGGTAATGAAAATAATGATGATGGGAATGAGATCAGATGAAAATAAACGTATGTTGTACCAAAAAAGGAAATATGCAAATCAGAAGTTGACAGTGAAATTAGCACTAGAACTTGTAATCAACAAATCTTATCACACACCTGTAGTAGGTGTAATAAGGGTAGTCAGCAAATCTTACCATACACCTGTAGTAGATGCAATAAGGGTAGTCAGCAAATCTTATCATACACCTGTAGTAGGTGTAATAAGGGTAGTCAGGAAATGTTACCATACACCTGTAGTAGGTGCAATAAGGGTAGTCAGCAAATCTTATCATACACCTGTAGTAGATGCAATAAGGGTAGTCAGCAAATCTCACCATACACCTGTAGTAGGCGCAATAAGGGTAGTCAGCAAATCTTATCATACACCTGTAGTAGGTGCAATAAGGGTAGTCAGCAAATCTTATCATACACCTGTAGTAGGTGCAATAAGGGTAGTCAGCAAATCTTATCATACACCTGTAGTAGGCGCAATAAGGGTAGTCAGCAAATCTTATCATACACCTGTAGTAGGTGTAATAAGGGTAGTCAGCAAATGTTATCATACACCTGTAGTAGGTGCAATAAGGGTAGTCAGCAAATCTTATCATACACCTGTAGTAGGCGCAATAAGGATAGTCAGCAAATCTTACAACACACCTGTAGTAGGTGTAATAAGGGTAGTCAGCAAATCTTCCCATACACCTGTAGTAGGCGCAATAAGGGTAGTCAGCAAATCTTATCATACACCTGTAGTAGGTGCAATAAGGGTAGTCAGCAAATCTTATCATACACCTGTAGTAGGTGCAATAAGGGTAGTCAGCAAATCTTATCATACACCTGTAGTAGGTGTAATAAGGGTAGTCAGCAAATCTTACCATACACCTGTAGTAGGTGTAATAAGGGTAGTCAGCAAATCTCACCATACACATGTAGTAGGTGCAATAAGGGTAGTCAGCAAATCTTATCATACACCTGTAGTAGGTGTAATAAGGGTAGTCAGCAAATCTTACCGTACACCTGTACTAGGTGCAATAAGGGTAATTGCATTAACCAGTACATTTAGTAAATATAACAACAAAACAACAATAAATAAATGCGCAAATAAATGAGTGAATAAACTATCAAATACATGTAAATGAATACATAAAATGGTGTTGCTGTACTCACAGTGATCGTTTTCTTTCGCCATCTCCAGGCAGGCCTGCCACTGGGCTTCTGGGGTCGGCTTAGTTGCCCCTCCCCCGGGATAGTTACAGTGACATTCGAATTTGCGTGCCGGGGACGCGAAGTGGACTATTACACCGACCCCTACAGCAATCAGGATAGCTAGCAAGGCCAAGACAAATCCCATGGCCGTGCTTATGCGGCAGCCTCCACTTTTGGGCCTTGAGCCAGACTCGGTCAGCTGCGTCCGACTGCTGGTGGAACCCTCCCCATTCAGGTCACTGAACTCGTACGATTCCTTCATTGTCGTTGATTAAACCGGAGAGTGCAACTTAGCGTAATAAACGTCACCGATGTGACTGGAATCGACGTAGTTGACGTCACAGATGTAGCGCGGCGCGCAAAATCTGCAGGGTGCCGTGATGTGGTTCACACTGATGAAGAGCCAAGTGTGTGAGGGGTGTGAGGGGACCTGACTGAATGTTACAGGTAAGTCGACCAGGTGACTTACACAGTGTATCAGCCAGATAAATTATCCAGGTAGAGATATGAATTTATTCAAACAGGTAAATCACAGGAAATTCCACAGGATAAGAACAAAATCTGTTGTTTGAACTTGATCAACACCTGTGGAAAAAAAGAGAACAGAGTGAAATCAACATTCACAGGCAAAATGAACAGGTATGGTTATTGTAAACCAATGGAGGTGGGAGGTTGGGGAGTTAAGGCCTAGTGTATGCGTGTGTGTGAGGCGAGGAAATGGAGACAGTATCATCTCACGGATATATTAAGCACACATCGGGTCTCATATTTACTGCAGAGCTTATACAAACAAAGCAGGATAACCTGGAGAGCACTTGTAAATCCCTTTTTCGTTTATCACCTGTTTAACGGCCCTAAGGAGCTTGCCATTGCTAACACTCGGAGCATATTCCTTTGTAAATGTCTTCATTCTGACACTCTACATTTGTCTGTGTAAATGGCGTCATCTTTGGTTATGCAGTTATAACATAGGGGTTGTCTCTTTCACAACACTCCGTTTACAGATTTTTGTGCGTTAATGACTTCCCTTTGTTGACAACCATCTCTGACGGGTATAACGTACATGTATTCAGAAAAAAAACATCTCCGTAAGACAGTCGGCGTGGATCAGGAGTATTTATAGCTACAGGGTAAATCTTCGTACGAGGCAAAGTTGCAGTCCTGTAAGAATCTGCCTCTGGTTACGTCCCATTTTACTGTGTGCCACTCCGAGAGAATTATACCAGCCTGTACGCATATCATACATATATCTTACATCTTTGTGGAAAAACTTTTCAAGATTGACGTTTCATGATTGACTCATTAGATTTGAGTGTTGTTTACGGTATTTTCCAGAATATTTAGAATACATATATATGACGGCGGCCAAGTTTATGGGTGGAGAAACCCGCAGTGCCGGTGATAAACCCTCGACCTTCGGCATGTACCTGACAAGCATGCTTATCAAACGCCTGATTTATTTCCAATAATATACTAACAGCAACATTAGATCGATAGTAGCGGAGATCTTGGTAGTTTGTTCACTTTCTTCCTATCAGCGAAATAATGCACAGATCAAATTATGGACACTGAACATGTAATTTAACACATTTAGGATTCTTTACTTCTTCGACGGCGGTCATTTTTATGGGTGGAGGGAACCGAAGTGCCCGGCGTAAAGAAACCGACCACTGGAAAGTTACTCAGGAATTTTTACACATATGGACACAACATTGGTCGTCGACAAGTGGACGACAAGCGGCCGTCGACAAGTGAACGACAAGCGGCCGTCGACAAGTGGACGACAAGTGACCGTCGACAAACGTTTTACCGCACAAACGGCCACGCGAGCGCCACTGATCGATTACTGTCACCTAGGGCCCTCAGACAGTGAGGGCGGGCAAATCTAGAATCCCTCTGTCCATGTGAACAGGTAATATAAGTCAAAACAGCATGTAAATCTCAGCTATAGGCTTATATTGATATGCATCAAGTAATCTTATCACGGGCACGCCATTAGTACACATGCACCTTCAGCCTGAGTAAGAAGCCACTGTTTGCGTAGTTACTTGTTTATTTATTTATTTATTTGATTGGTGTTTTAAGCCGGACTCAACGGTATTTCACTTCTATAACGGCGGTCAACATTATGGTAGGAGGAAACCGGGGAGAGCACGGAGGAAACCCAGGACCATCCGCACGTTGCTGACAGACCTTTCCAGGTACTGCCGGAGAATAGGTAGAGAACAGGTAGAAGCCAGGAATAGGTAATATAACGCGAAACAGACAACTGTGCACGTAAATCTCAGCTTTATATTGACATCAAATAATCTTTCCACGTGCACATCATTACTAAGTACACCTGTACCTTCCGTCTGAGTAAGAAATCACGAAATCATTTGTCTTTCACTGTTTAGTTTCCAGGGCTTAGTAGAATTTCTATTTTTGTATATATTCGTCCATGCCAATATTTTTCACAGAAATTGTTTGTGTACTTGTCAATATTTATCTTATTTTCTGATTATTTCTCGGAGATTCTGAATAGAATTTCTTTTGTCCAAGGATAGCAAATGATGACATTTCTCAAAGATAATTTTCTATGATTATTTTCGGCTGGACAGTACAGTATGAAATGGTCCTCTTAATTTTAACCGAATATTTCACATTTTCTTACATACATGAGGATTGATTTCTTAGAAGTCGTTCCACATTCCACTTTCTAGTTGTTTTTTATATGCGAATATCTTCATGCTACAAATTTACAGTGCATGAAAGCTCTGATATTATATGTGACTTACCGCAGCGTGGCCACAGGCCCGGCCAGAAATGTCTTAGACGGCCTGTGTTCCCAAGCACGAAGGCAGTATTACAGGCGCGAAGTGCCGTGGATAGCGCCAGGCGATCACCGGCACAATTACAACACAACAGCCTGTCTCTCGTTATCAATCACCGCCAGCTTTACACCGAGGTCCAGTCCACTCGGCGTTGCATTTCAACTATCTGCGGGGGTGATCAGGTTGTGAAAATGTACCTGGGTGAGTTAATTACCTCACGGAACGAGAGAGCTACTAGCCTATTAGGCGAACAAATTTGTAGGCGGGGCTAAGAGGATTGTGTTACCTGACAATCACCAGTATGAGGCGGTTAACGCCGTGTCCTGACCACAGAGTTATAATCCCACCATCCCTGATATCCGTCTACCCTCTTTTCTTCATACACCTTGTAACCGGACCACTTGTGTCTAATTGTGTACTATATAAAACGTACGTTAATTAATCCTACAGGAAAAGTTTATTTCTTTATCTGTTTAATCGTTGTTATAACGTCTAACGCCGTGATCTTACTTTTACACAAATAAACCTATCAATATCTTCTACATGGTAGAAAAGTGGAAACTACTTGAGGTGTTAAATTACGCTAGAATGCGACAGCTACACTTTTTACATAGCAGCCCAGAAATGTATGTATGTATGTAATAATTTATTTAATTATTTATTTGATTGTCTTTTTACGCTGTACTCAAGACATCTGACTTATACGACGGCGGCCAGCATTATGGTGGGAGTACGTATGTAATAAATACTTCTTTTTTTAATTTATTTGCTCTTTGATGGGTTTATCACTGGATAACTGCTGCGTATTTGTTGAAATCGATTGAATCAGAAGTCTTGTGAAATTTGTTTTTGTTTCCCCAATACTTTGCATGCAGTATGAAGAAAAATAATAAAACGATAAAGCCCAGACTGTTTGTTCTATGTTTCTTTCATGGACCTGTTTTCTCCTCAGTTTAGCTCTATTCTTTCCACTGAAAAGTCTTCTAAAGAGGTTTCGTGTTTAAGCGATGTCAGGGACTAAACTGTGGTGTGTTTGACTGAGAGGATGCCGTTGTTAAGTGGTGTCATTAATCGGGGACTTAGATGGGAGCTTTGTTTAAGTGGTGTCAGTGTACAGGGACTGAGAGGGTGTCCTGTTTGATATGGGTGTCGTGTTTTAGTGTACAGGGACTGACAGGGGTGCCTGCTTAAATAGTGTCAGTACACAGGGACTGAGAGGGTGTAGTGCTTTAGTGGTGTCAGTATACAGGGACTGAGAGGGTGTGGTGTTTTAGTGGTATCAGTATACAGGGACTGAGAGGGTGTGGTGTTTTAGTTGTGTCAGTATACAGGAACTAAGAGGGTGTCGTGTTTTAGTGGTGTCAGTATACATGGTCTGAGAGGGTGTCCTGTTTGATATAGGTGTCGTGTTTAAATGGTGTCAGTATACAGGGATTAAGAGGGGTGCCTGTTTAAATAGTGTCAGTATACAGGGACTGAGAGGGTGTCGTGTTTAAATGGTGTCAGTATACAGGGACTGAGAGGGTGTCGTCTTTAAATGGTGTCAGTGTACAGGGACTGAGAGGATGTCGTCTTTAAATGGTGTCAGTACATAGGGACTGAGAGGCTGTCGTGTTTAAATAGCGTCAGTGTACAGGGACTGAGAGGGTGCCGTGTTTAAATGCTGTCAGTCCACAGGAACTGAGAGGCTGCCGTGTTTAAATGGTGTCAGTACACAGGAACTGAGAGGCTGCCGTGTTTAAATGGTGTCAGTATACAGGGACTGAGAGGATGTCGTGTTTAACTGGTGTCAGTACATAGAGACTGAGAGGGTGTCGTGTTTAAATAGCGTCAGTATACAGGGACTGAGAGGATGTCGTGTTTAACTGGTGTCAGTACATATAGACTGAGAGGGTGTCGTGTTTAAATAGTGTCAGTATACAGGGACTGAGAGGATGTCGTGTTTAAATGGTTTCAGTATACAGGGACTGAAAGGGTGTCGTGCTTAAATGATGTCAGTATACAGGAACTGAGAGGATGTCGTGTTTAAACAGCGTCAGTATACAGGGACTGAGAGGGTGTCGTGTTTAAATAGTGTTAGTATACAGGGACTGAGAGGATGTCGTGCTTAAATGGTGTCAGTACACAGGGAATGAGAGGGTGTCGTGTTTAAACAGCGTCAGTATACAGGGACTGAGAGGGTGTCGTGTTTAAGTGGTGTCAGTATTTGATCATATCTGATATAACTAGAGAGTATTTTGTGGGGTGTCAGGCGTGATTTCAAACCAGTGTGATAGGGTAGGGTCTCATGTATGGCGTCAGTATGCGATTGAGTGGAGTGTCATGTCTGGTGTCAATGTAATGGGGTTTCTATCAACCGTAATTAGGTAGAGTGTCGTATAAGATGTTAGTATTATGTGATTGGATGGAGAGTTATGTCTGGTGTCAATATACGGTGACTGGGTGGGTCGTCTTCTTTGTGTCTGTATACTGTGATTTGGTGAGGTATCGTGTTTAGTGTCAGTATACTGTGACTGTGCGGAGCATCATGTCTAGTGTCAGTATACTGTGATTGTGTGGAGCATTATGTCTCGTGTCAGTATACTGTGACTGTGTGGAGCATCATGTCAGGTGTCAGTATACTGTGACTGTACGGAACATTATGTCAGGTGCCAGTATACTCTGACTGCAGAGCATCATGTCTGTTGTCAGTATACTGTGACTGTGCGGAGCATCACGTGTGGTGTCAGTATACTCTGACTGCAGAGCATCATGTCTGTTGTCAGTATACTGTGACTGTGCGGAGCATCATGTGTGGTGTCAGTATACTGTGACTGTGGGGAGCATCATGTTTGGTTTCAGTATGCTGTGACAGGGTGGGCCTTCAAGTCTGATGTCAGTAGACCGTGACTTGGTGTCGTGTTTAGTGTCGGGTGTCTGTCTTAGTGGGTTATCCTCAACATGAACCCCGCCTGCAGTGTACTGCAGTGAGATGTCTTTGTAATGTTTCTCAAATTACCGCCCAAAATGACGTTAAAGATGTAGGGAACAAGCGCACATCCTAGTTGATATAAATTTCTCTCAAGGAAGCAAAAAATCATTTCTAAAGATGATATGAATTTTTCTCAAAGAATCAAATATCATAGCTAAAAACGATATAAACTTCTCTCAAACAAGCAAATATCATCGCCGAAGACGATGTAAATTTCTCTGAAACATGCAAATATCTCAAGGCGGTAGAGCTCTGGAAGAAACAAACAAATCTCAAAACGTCCTTGGCCGAGGGGGATAGCACGCCACAGCGGAATAATGCCTCTCACCAGTGTGGTCACTGTAAGTTTGAATCCAGCTCATGCTGGCAGCATCTCCGACCGTACATGGGAAGGTCTGTCGGCAACCTGTGGATGGTCGAATATTTCCCCCGGGCTCAGCCCAATTTTATCCCACCATAATGCAGGCTGCATTATTTCGTATAAGTGAAAAGTCCGGAGTAAAACACCA
Organism: Liolophura sinensis; assembly: GCF_032854445.1. Lineage (NCBI taxonomy): Eukaryota > Metazoa > Mollusca > Polyplacophora > Chitonida > Chitonidae > Liolophura > Liolophura sinensis. The sequence continues at coordinate 1,235,176 of NC_088296.1, read as the reverse complement.
ATCAAATAAATAAATAAACAAGCAAATCTCAGTTGAAGGCCAATTTAGTTCAAGCAAGCTGAAGTTCGAAAGGGCTATAAACATCTCTGAAGCAAGCAAATACTCTTACGCGTATAGCTGAAGATGACGTGTGTTAGCAAACAAATATCTTAGTTGAAGACGATATAAATTTATATCAATGTAGCCAATTTGTTAGTTTAAGTCCGTATACACTTATCTCCAACAAACAAATATCTTAGTTGACAGCGATATAAAAATTGCCTCACAGGTGTGGTTGGTTTGTGTGTGTGTGTGTGCGTGTGTGTGTGTGAAGAATTACCTAAGCTCCCGAATACCTTTGTGCCAATAAGGTCAGAGTTCACGTATTAAGGTCAGAGTTCACATATAAACTGTATTCTGAAATTACAAGGTGCCTGTGTGATATTTACACGAAGAGTAAAATATTTCTTCGGCATTGAATTGTCAGCCTGAAAGTCAATATTTCTTCGGCATTGAATTGTAAGCCTGAATGTCGTTATTTCTTCGGCATTGAATTGTCAGCCTAAATGTCGTTACTTTTTCGGCACTGAATTGTCAGCTTGAATGTTGTTATTCGCAGTGACATAAAATTCGCTATACATGTAAGGATCTCACAATGCAAATGCCATAGAAGAAATCAGAAGGTTATTAAAATTGGCTATGGCTATGGTAAAATTAGATATAAAGTGTTTAAAACTTGTATCCACGACGTATAAAACATCAGTCAACCGATCATTGAAGTGTAACTGGACGCCACAATAGGTAGAAGCTCGTGCTTATAAGCACCTATTGGTTTAAATAAATGTCACTATTCTTACAAGCAATGTCAGGCGAATGGTAAAGAATACCTAAAACACTTTGGCTGCATTTTTCATGTCCAGATTATCATGTGTAATAACATATAACGGTACAAAACAAAGTTAACAACTTTCACTTTGGGGGTTAAAAATGGCTTCGAAGTACTGTTTTCTTCAGGCTCCAGCGTTCAGTCCGGAAATTTAGTTGTTTGCAGCGGTGACGTCAACGATGATTCCTGTTTAACAAGAACTCTGTAGGTGACAGACCGTGTGGGTCTGGCCAATTGGGTCGGGGGTTTGGGGAACAGACCGAATGGGGGTAGGTATAGGGGCGCGGAGGTGGCGCTAAGCTTTCAAGCAGAAACCACGCAGTATGTGTATACATGTCACCTTATCTACATTGTAGCGACACGGTTCATCGGTCCCGGGGCACTTCAGGGGTGTTCAGCAAGTTCTGAGCAACAGCCATGATGACGTAATTTCTGAAGAAATCCGACAGTTGATGGAAAATATGCATAATATAGAGGAATAATAAACAAGAGTAAATAATACCTCCAAACAATTTTGGGTCACATTTTTCTTCATAGAAATATTATCTGTGTTTTAGAGTTCATCTTCATGTATGCTTTAAGTGAATCGGTTTACATGGTTCACAGAAACGGTAACTTTTGGTGCGAGGAATTTGTGTGTGTAAGGCACATACGATTGAAGCGATAACCAAAATATTTTTATTTATTTATTTATTTATCTATGTATTTATTTATATTTTTATTTATTTGATTGGTGTTTTACGCTGTCTTCAAGAATATTTCACTTATACAACGGCGGCCAGCATTATGGTGGGTGAAACCGGGCACAGTCCGGGGGAAACCCACGACCATCCGCAAGTTGCTGGCAGACCTTCCCACTAACGGCCGGAGAGGAATCCAGCATGAACTGGACTTGAACTCACAGCGACCGCATTGGTGAAAGACTCCTGGGTCATTACGCTGCGCTAGCGCGCTAACCGACTGAGTCACGGAGGCCCCCTACCAAAATATGTAGTCGTTGTTTTAATTGACAACTGTCAAAGATAAAAGCCCACCTTAGTGCGGTGGCCGTGGTCAGCGAAATGGTATGAACCCATTAAAACCTACCTAGTGCAGTGGCAGTGGTCAGCAAAAAGGTATGAGCCCATTAAAACCCACCGAGTGCGGTGGCAGTGGTCAGCAAAATGGTATGAACCCATTAAAACCTACCTAGTGCGGTGCCAGTGGTCAGCGAAATGGTATGAACCCATTAAAACCCACCGAGTGCAGTGGCAGTGGTCAGTGAAAACATATGAACCCATTAAAACCTACCTAGTGCGGTGGCAGTGGTCAGCGAAATGGTATGAACCCATTAAAACCCACCTTAGTGCGGTGGCAGTGGTCAGTGAAAACGTATGAACCCATTAAAACCTACCTAGTGCAGTGGCAGTGGTCACCGAAAGGGTATGAACCCATTAAAACACACCTTAGTGCGGTGGTAGTGGTCAGCAAAATGGTATGAACCCATTAAAACCCATCTTAGTGCGGTGGCAGTGGTCAGTGAAAACATATGAACCCATTAAAACCTACCTAGTGCGGTGGCAGTGGTCAGCGAAATGGTATGAACCCATTAAAACCCACCTTAGTGCGGTGGCAGTGGTCAGCAAAAAGGTATGAACCCATTAAAACCCACCTTAGTGCGGTGGCAGTGGTCAGCAAAATAGTATGAACCCATTAAAACCCACCTTAGTGCGGTGCCAGTGGTCAGTGAAAACATATGAACCCATTAAAACCTACCTAGTGCGGTGGCAGTGGTCAGCGAAATGGTATGAACCCATTAAAACCCACCTTAGTGCGGTGGCAGTGGTCAGCGCAAAGGTATGAACCCATTAAAACCCACCTTAGTGCGGTGGCAGTGGTCAGCAAAATAGTATGAACCCATTAAAACCCACCTTAGTGCGGTGCCAGTGGTCAGTGAAAACATATGAACCCATTAAAACCTACCTAGTGCGGTGGCAGTGGTCAGCGAAATGGTATGAACCCATTAAAACCCACCTAGTGCGGTGGTAGTGGTCAGCAAAATGGTATGAGCCCATTAAAACCCACCTAGTGCGGTGGCAGTGGTCAGCGAAATGGTAGGAACCCATCACAAACAGGGCTCCGTATTCTTCTTTGTTGGTGTTATTAAGCTTAAATCTCAAAAGCAATGCTTCAAAGTGAAGTCAATCTGAACGGATTTATGAGTGACTTTAACGAGATGTGTAGCGTACTCGTACTTGTGCTAGATTTTCGGGCCGTTTGACGTTTGGCGTGACTTGCAGATTTTCTCGATCGCCAGGTCATGTTTATACATGTATATCCATTGTTTTAAATCCAGATACACTGCGGTGCGTTGATAAAAGTCTGTTTGTCCCTGTTGACCCGAATGAAGCCAGAAATCGGTCAGCAAAATGAAAAGGAAGTCATATGAGTAAAATATGACATATCATTTGTCTATAATTTATGTGTTTATTTTGTTGTCCGTGGATTGAGGGGAGACTAAGTGTTTGCTTTACAAACATGGCCTGAAGCGCGGTGTTGGATACTTCGGACTAGGGTTGGTTTTACAGTGTGGTAAGTGGCGATTTCTCCTTGTTAAAAGCGACACTTGTCTTGGTGTAATGGTTGTTCGCGATGTCGCTGTGTCGTATATCAGGAATGCGTGCTCGAGTTGCGAGTTATCATTACGATAATAGAAAGCGGAACAAGGAAAATGGGTACAACACCAGAAAAATACCTCTAACCCTCCTTCTCACCAAAATAAGAAACAAGACTTTTTCTTAACCCATTCTGGTGAGTAGATATGTCTTACCACATATCTGTTTTTTTTTTGGTCAATTTGACGAATTAGCCTTGCATATCGTGGATCTTATGTCAAGATTTTCTTCCTTTTTTTTTTAAAACTGTCGGATCTTTACCGAACGTTCGGAGTTTCTAATACCGTTCGTTACGTCGCCATATTTACGATACACTTTTCTCACTGAAAGAAGAACACATGGATTTCATTTCACTCTACTTTATAACTTTATAATTACAAATACATATATATATATATATATATATATATATATATATATATATATATATATATATATACTCCGGATGGAATATTCCGGCTTCCAGAGGCGAGTCAGTCCACGTAAAGTCACTTTCAGGGGAAAATGGGATGAAATGTACCTAATGGCACAAAGAGACAATGAACGATACAAGTTCCAAAATAGCAAGTGGCGAAACTCAAGCTCAAAAAGTGCTGCGTACAGAAAATGGAGTATAAGTGACGAATGTCGAATGGCGTGAAAGCCGATATCTCCAAACCCAGCAAAATCCTTCGCAGTCAATGACAGTAAATATGACTGCTCCCAAATGGACTTGAGTAAATAACTGCTCATAAGTGGACTTGAATGAATGAATGCCCTGAAATGTCTGCGATCTTCACTCTGTCACTCAATTTTATAGACTAACGTGAAAGAAAATTCTGGATAGTTTGATCGTAAACATGCTTACAACACCGATAGATATTTCCAGAATGTATATCCTATGTACAATGACACTAAACTCATAAACACCAAAGCCTCAAGAACGTTGGACTGAATTACAGTGCACGCTATAACGTAAACAAATAGGATAATGTAGGTGAGACAAAGGCTCTGGAAGAAATAAACTAAAATCTAATGCAATATTTAAAGACGGGTCCGTAACACAAGGATCATTTTCGCGACGTGGCACCGAGTAAATGCTTTTGCCAACAACCAAACTTTTAGGAGAATTCCTGATCATTCCGAGAACAATGATCGACTGGCATAAAGCCTGGATCCGATCCCATAAATCCATTCCTGACTTCAGTTTAATTTGGAAACACAATTTTAGAGGTTATTTTTCAACCCTACAAATCAAAACTTTTATCACTTCATAAGTGTTATCGTCAAACAAATGTCTACATTCCAGACCCGAAAACTAATTACTGTAACGAGGTTTTAATTCTGATGTAAGGCAGAAATGATTTTGTGGACTGGGTCTCAGTATTTGATGCCTGTGACTCATAACGTCGCTCTAACGTACGTCCTGAGGATCTGTCCGTTGACTCATAACGTCGCTCCAACGTACGTCCTGGGGATCTGTCCGTTGACTCATAACGTCGCTTTAACGTACGTCCTGAGGATCTGTCCGTTGGCTCATAACGTCGCTCCAACGTACGTCCTGAGGATCTGTTCGTTGACTCATAACGTCGCTCCAACGTACGGCCTGAGGATCTTTCCGTTGACTCATAACGTCGCTCTAACGTACGTCCTGAGGATCTGTCCGTTGACTCATAACGTCGCTCCAACGTACGTCATGAGGATCAGTCCGTTAACTCATAACGTCGCTCTAACGTACGGCCTGACTTGGTCCCAGTATTTGATTGCCTGCGGTTTAGTCCATTGAATCATAACGTCGCTCCAACGCACGGCCTGACGAAAATAAATGACATAAAACTGTCCTTTCGTCCAAAACATGAAGGCAATGAAAATTTGGAGATGAAAACTGTGACTCTCTTCAATTGAATGACATGACTCATCAGCCAATCAAATTTCCCGACTGCTTATTGTCACTAAGGCCCCATACGAAGTGAGAGCGGGGAAATTCACAAACTTTTCAATCCAAAAAGGGTTTTTGAAACTCACATTTCGTATGTTCTATAGCCATCACAGGAATTATAACAGTCCTTAAAATTCACTGCTACAGTAGAATAGAGCTTTGCACAGGATAAGCTGTTTAAGAGTCAAAAAGAGAAGCCTTTCATAGGAACACTATTCCCCTGAATACATGAATTATAATGTCTTTCATTTCGTCCCAAAGAAAGAGATCAGATATGCTGTACATTGTAACCAGCGAATAAATAACCACGAAATAATGTGTCCAAAAATTGCCTGGAGGCAAACAGATGGCGCATAATGACGCCATGTACCACATATATAGTCAGGTAAGGTACACTGTTAAAACAGATGGCGCATAATGACGCTATGTACCACAGTTATAGTCAGGTAAGGTACACTGTTAAAACAGAAGGCGTGTAATGACGCTATATACCACAGTTACAGTCAGGTAAGCTACACTGTTAAAACAGACGGCGTGTAATGGCGCTATATACCACAGTTATAGTCAGGTAAGGTACACTGTTAAAACAGACGGCGAGGAGTGAAGCTATATACCACATGTACAGTCAGGTAAGGTACACTGCTAAAACAGATGGCGTGTAATGACGCTACATACCACAGGTATAGTCAAGTAAGGCACACTGTAAAAACAGATGGCGTGAAATGGCTCTATATACCACAGTTAGTGTCAGGTAAGGTACACTGTTAAAACAGACGGCGAGCAATGATGCTATATACCACAGGTAGAGTCAGGTAAGGTGCATTGTTAAAACAGACGGCGTGTAATGGCGCTATATACCACAGTTATAGTCAGGTAAGGTACACTGTTAAAACAGACGGCGAGGAATGAAGGTATATACCACAGGTAGAGTCAGGTAAGTACACTGTTAAAACAGACGTCGTTTAATGACGCTGTATACCACAGTTATAGTCAGGTAAGGTACACTGTTAAAACAGACGGCGAGCAATGACGTTGTATACCACAGGTAGGGTCAGGTAAGGTACACTGTTAAAACAGACGTCGTTTAATGACGCTGTATACCACAGTTATAGTCAGGTAAGGTACACTGTTAAAACAGACGGCGAGCAATGACGTTATAAACCACAGTTAGTGTCAGGTAAGGTACACTGTCAAAACAGACGGCGTGTAATGGTGCCACATACTACAGGTTTAGTCAGGTAAGGTACACTGTTAAGACACACGGCGTGTAATGAAGCTACATACCACAGGTATAGTCAGGTAAGGTACACTGTTAAAACAGACGGCGTGTAATGACGCTATATACCACAGGTATAGTCAGGTAAGGTACACTGTTAAAACAGACGGCGTGTAATGACCCTATATACCACAGGTATAGTCAGGTAAGGTACACTGTTAAAACAGACGGCGTGTAATGACGCTATATACCATATAAGAGACAAGAGACAAAATCAGCATTTTCTAAGTGTTGAATTGATACAACATCGTTAGTGCTGTCAAACGTGATTGCTTACGTTATAAAATGCTACGCCCGTAATGGCCCTTTGCTAATATTTTAATTTAATGCTAGGTGGCAGGATTTGGAAAATTTATATTAAGAATCAGCTGAAAATGTTAATTTGATTAATAAATTAAGATACTGTTAGATTAAAACCCTTTTTTTTCCAGGGATTTTGTAAAATGTTACCTTTCGTAAGTGTTAGGGTAGATTTGTTTATATACATGTGTGTATATTCAACACTTCAATTGAGCATTACCCTTTCGGTGGCCGAATGGCTAGAGCGTCCGCCTCGAAGTCGGGAGATCCGGGATCAAGCCCAGGTCCAGTGTTACCAAAGACATTAAAAATGGCACTTGCTGCTGTCTCGCTTGGCGCTCAGCACTGAGAGCTTAGAGCAAGGATTTAGGACTGGTTGACCCGGTGTCAGTCTAATATTACTGGGTGAGGTGTCAGGTCTGGTGTCTTCGACATGATACTTCAGTGACGGCAGCACTTTGGCGGCATGGACTTGCCGTTTCACTAGGAGACACAGCATATGTACAATGTGGCCTTGTCATCATAAAACTGGAAAATTTAAAGTGCAACGTTACACCCTAAGGATACATTCATTCATTCCTTCCTTCAATGCAGCATCTAACATTCCAGTTTTAAGAGTGTAGTTCTGTTTGTTATGCATGGGGCAGTCATCCTCACACAGCACTGGTTTGTGCTTAGATAAGTCAGGTGATATCTCGGCCTAACCCTCACACACTATTGTTACATACAACCCTGACATTCGTCTACCACTCACAAAAGGTGTTTGCTGAATACTGAATACGAATCCGGCTTTACGGGTATCACTTTCCACAGCTAAAGAAAGTTGTTCAATGGATATATATACATGTGATATATATACATATATATAAAATCAAATCGGCACTGGTCTCTTTTCTTGTCCAAAAAAAATGTACCCAAAACTATATCCAAAACTACATCCAAAACCTTATCCAAATCTATATTTAAAACAACCGGTATCTTCAAATCTACATCCAAACTCAAAAATTAATCTGTTAATTTTAACAGAAAGTCTGTTGTTTCAGTGATGCTAAAATGTGTTCTGTTATTATAGCATAATATTCTGTTAGTCTTACAGAATGGTTACGTTGAATTAATAGAATATGTGTGTTATATTTGACAGAATTATCTGCTGTAATAGCAGAATACATTCGAGGGGCACTCATGCAGCCAACAGACTTTCTGTTACAATTAAAAGAATAATAATTGGAGTATTGTTACTTTGTTGTCAGCTAATTTGGTGCAATTCGGCCACCACAGAATTCAAGCATTAAATAAATGCAGCTTTGGCCCCGGGATCACGAAGCGACCTTATACTTAAGTCAAAATTTCTATCATTAAACTTGGTATGTTTTTTCCGTTAGCTTAGCTGAAATTTGTTTTACAATGATTTACCAAGAATTTACGGTTGCCCAGTAATATTCCGATCTTGTCATAAAAGAAATATTAATTTTAAAGTGATTTAAAATTTCTACATAAGTCAGTAAGATCGCTTCGTGATCTCGTGACTTTTGTGTTGTCTCGTTTAAGAAAACACGGATAATATGAAAAAGTTTGATTTTGTCCTGAGCCTTGTCTGTATGCTAAACTGTGTGGTCTTAATGGTAAGTGTCTCAAATATTACGCCGTTAAGATTTCCCTGGTCCAGTTTTTCAACATGTTTTTTTCTCCTTTTTTCGAAAGTTACGTTGTCATCTCTTTCAACTGATGCCTAGATATCGCGTTCTACTTTTTTACTTTGTTGTCAAAGTTTCATATTTATATGAAGTATTTAGTGAATGAATGCTTGAAGGTTTTGCGCCACGTCGGCAGCTTTTCAACCATATCGTGGCCACTCCCTAGACAAAAAGCCAGCCTGTTTTGGGTGTATTCCTACCAGTCTATAAGCTCAGCGGGCGGTGAGTATTACGTTGGGTAACTCTGGGGTTTACTTTTAGCATCAATAGCCGAAGCTCTTTCTTTAAGGGCTGCTTGTCAGAGCCGTCAACTTAGCATTTTTCGCTGTGATCTACGTCTTCACACATCATAAGGCAGTACACTGTGCCCGGAACAAAACGCAGAGTTGCAAATTTGACTTCTCCTACCCTCGGGGTCGATTCGGGCGGCAGCGTGAAAGGGAGCAGGGAGTGCAAGTTCGTTATACCGTATGTGTACATTAGATTTTAGTGTAAGACATTTTATCATTTTCTTTCTTATTTTTAACAGAATTACATTGAAGCTAAACCATCAAAAATCAAAGTGACAGATATTAAACATACAGATAAATGAAGCACAAGTTTGAACGTGTACTTTTTAATTAGTAATCATTTTGTGGTTACTGAAGTATGTTCTGCTCAATAATAAAGAAAAGTTTAACATTTTTATACACATCATAACTACTTGATGCAAGAAGGTAAGTTACATAAACATTGCTGCCACGGTTGTGTGAAATGCTTTCGGTTTGACATGTAAACTGTACACAGCAAAACGTTTGCTGGAAAACTGTGTCGACGAACAGTTCATGGAAAGATATTTTTTTATTTCTGAATAAGGTTCCAAATAAATCGTAGGTCAACAATGCAAAATGTTCAATGCATGGTAGTGTATGGTTTAGAGGGGAAATTCATCAGAAACTTACCAAATACCGGTGGTTAACGCCGGGCACTTCAACTTCTTCCACCCACAACAATGAGCGCCACTGGATCTGTTTCAAAACCCACGACCAACCGCAGGATTCTGCGAGACCTTCCACGTATGACCGGAGACGAAGCTAGCATTAGCTGGACTTGAACTCACAGCGATCACACTGGTGAGAGACCCATGAGTCATTGTGGTGCGGTTATAAGCTACAACAACAGAGGCCCCCAAGCTTTATGTAGCATTCTCTATTCCTGACTGATTCTGTAATACTGACAGAGGCACAGGCCAGGGGAAGTTACTCTGCGCTTCAGATTTATCCCCTTTCCTGGTAAACACTTGAGCCTCTTTTCCGGAAGTTGTTGGTCTTATTCGTTCATTCATGCCGGAAATTATTCATTCATGCCCAAAATTTTGATAAAAAATACCCCTCTATTTCATAAGTGATCACTGTGTTGAATACCGGGCCTGACGTCAAGACTTCAGCAGTTTTGCCCCACTGCTACTGTGTTCCTATTTATTTATTTATTTATTTATTTATTTATGATTTGAATTTACCTATTCATCTGATTTCATTACAATGTCACTGGGAAGTATAAACATTGATTAACTTATTTCTATGAACACACAAACAATTTAACAACTAATATTACATCATAATTCACGTAAAAAAGAGCAAATGATTGCATAAAATAAGGTGATAATTGGCGCCTCCTATAATACCAATATTAATAGAGGACTTACAGGGCAGGCATATGCATCTCTCATTACACCTTAATCCCAGACGACTTACAGGGCAGGCATATGCATCTCTCATTACACCTTAATCCCAGGCGACTTACAGGGGCGACTTACAGGGCAGGCATATGCATCTCGCATTATACCTCAATCCCAGACGACTTACAGGGCCGGCATATGCATCTCTCATTACACCTTAATCCCAGACGACTTACAGGGCGATTTACAGGGCAGGCATATGCATTTCTCATTATACCTCAATTCCAGACGACTTACAGGGCAGGCATATGCATCTCTCATTATACCTTAATCCCAGGCGACTTACAGGGCGATTTATAGGGCAGGCATATGCATCTCACATTATACGTCAATCCCAGACGACTTACAGGGCAGGCATATGCATTTCTCATTACACCTTAATCCCAGACGACTTACAGGGCGATTTACAGGGCAGGCATATGCATCTCGCATTATACCTTAATCCCAGACGACTTACAGGGCAGGCATATGCATCTCTCATTACACCTTAATTCCAGACGACTTACAGGGCAGGAATATGCATCTCGCATTATACCTCAATCCCAGGCTACTTACAGGGCCGGCATATGCATCTCTCATTATAGCTCAATCCCAGATGACTGACAGGGCGATTTACAGGGCAGGCATATGCATTTCTCATTATACCTCAATTCCAGACGACTTACAGGGCAGGCATATGCATCTCTCATTACACCTTAATCCTAGACGACGTACAGGGCAGGCATATGCATCTCGCATTATACCTTAATCCTAGACGACTTACAGGGCGATTTACAGGGCAGGCATATGCATCTCTCATTATACCTTAATCCCAGACGACGTAAGGACAGGCATATACATCTCATTACATCTTAATCCCAGACGACTTACAGGGCGATTTACAGGGCAGGCATATGCATTTCTCATTATACCTCAATTCCAGACGACTTACAGGGCAGGCATATGCATCTCTCATTATACCTTAATCCCAGGCGACTTACAGGGCGATTTATAGGGCAGGCATATGCATCTCACATTATACGTCAATCCCAGACGACTTACAGGGCAGGCATATGCATTTCTCATTACACCTTAATCCCAGACGACTTACAGGGCGATTTACAGGGCATGCATATGCATCTCGCATTACACCTTAATCCCAGACGACTTACAGGGCAGGCATATGCATCTCTCATTACACCTTAATTCCAGACGACTTACAGGGCAGGAATATGCATCTCGCATTATACCTCAATCCCAGGCTACTTACAGGGCCGGCATATGCATCTCTCATTATAGCTCAATCCCAGATGACTGACAGGGCGATTTACAGGGCAGGCATATGCATTTCTCATTATACCTCAATTCCAGACGACTTACAGGGCAGGCATATGCATCTCTCATTACACCTTAATCCTAGACGACGTACAGGGCAGGCATATGCATCTCTCATTATACCTTAATCCCAGATGACGTAAGGACAGGCATATACATCTCATTACATCTTAATCCCAGACGACTTACAGGGCGATTTACAGGGCAGGCATATGCATCTCTCATTATACCTTAATCCCAGACGACTTACAGGGCAGGCATATACATCTCTCATTATACCTCAATCCCAGACGACTTACAGAGCAGGAAGATGTTCTGAAAATCAAAAGACACCACATTGTCCTGAGCACATGCCGTCCCTAGTTATCGCCCCTTTCATGTTCAACCACGTACATGTGACCGTCGTAAATTATACAGCACAGTGTTCTAAGAAGACCCATGTACGTATTTGGAGATTGTGATTTTAATTTTCTTAATTGAAATAATTTAATTTTAATTTAATTTTAATTGAGCAAAATCATTTGTATGTTATATATGTACTTTTTTTTCCTTTTAAAACCATTCGTAGGTTGCTAGCAGACCTTCCTACGTACGACCAGAATTTATGCTTTTAATTAGTGTATGTGGGTCAATTTCAAGAGGCCAACTATCACGTGTATTCTTTCAGATTGCTCACTGATAATGATAAAACATCTGCGTGGATTTATAACATAACATTCAGCGGATTCAGAATGTACAAAGATTACTGTTTGTAATCAAAGGAAAACATCTGCGTGTATTTATAATATGACAAACAGCGGATTCCGAATGTACAAAGTTTACTGGTCGTAACACAGGAAAACATCTGAGTGGATTTATAACATAAAATTCAGCAGATTCCGAATGTACAAAGTTTACTAGTCGCAAACACAGGAAAACATCTGCGTGGATTTAAAATACAGCATTCAGCGGGTTCCGAATGTACAAAGTTTACTAGTCGCAAACACAGGAAAACATCTGCGTGGATTTAAAATACAGCATTCAGCGGGTTCCGAATGTACAAAGTTTACTAGTCGCAAACACAGGAAAACATCTGCGTGGATTTAAAATACAGCATTCAGCGGATTCCGAATGTACAAAGTTTACTGGTCGTAAACACAGGAAAACATCTGCATGGAATTAAAATACAGCATTCAGCGGATTCCGAATGTACAAAGTTTACTGGTCGTAAACACAGGAAAACATCTGCATGGATTTAAAATACAGCATTCAGCGGATTCCGAATGTACAAAGTTTACTGGTCGTAAAAACAGGAAAACATTTGTGATGATTTATAACATAACATTCAGCGGATTCCGAATGTACAAAGTTTACTGGTCGTAAACACAGGAAAACATCTGCATGGATTTAAAATATAATATTCAGAATGTACAAATGTCCAGTATTCCTTCAAAACTGATGGTATGTCAGTAATTTAAAGGATTAGTGTCCAGAACAAGCTAATGGTCCTAATTATACAGATTATGACTTCTTTAACACAGTATTCTATCGGAAATGCTTCTGAGAAGAACAATAATGACATAAAATCCACTGAAAACAAGGTCTGGTTTCCTCCCACAACAATGCTGGCCGCCTTGGGTTTCCCCTGGGCCTTTCCGCCCACCATAATGCTTGCCGCCCTGGGTCTTTCCTCCCACAACAACGCTGGCCGCCCTGGGTTTCCCCCGGGCCTTTCCTCCCACCAAAATGCTTTGCCGCCCTGGGTCTTTCCTCCCACAACAATGCTGGCCGCCCTGGGTTTCCCCCGGGCCTTTCCGCCCACCATAATGCTTTGACGCCCTGGGTCTTTCCTCCCACCACAATGCTGGCCGCCCTGGGTTTCCCCCGGGCCTTTCCGCCCACCATAATGCTTGCCGCCCTGGGTCTTTCCTCCCACCACAATGCAGGCCGCCCTGGGTTCCCCCCTGGGCCTTTCCGCCCACCATAATGCTTGCCGCCCTGGGTCTTTCCTCCCACCACAATGCTGGCCGCCCTGGATTTCCCCTGGCCCTTTCCTCCCACTATAATGCTTGTTGCCCTGGGTCTTTCCTCCCACCCCAATGCTGGCCGCCCTGGGTTTCCCCCGGGCCTTTCCTCCCGTCATAATAACTCCTCATCAATGACCGGCAATGGGTGGTTATCGACAAAACAAACAGCGTTCGACACAGGAATATTCAGTTCTAACGCTACCGCGTCCCATGTGATTTTAAGCGCTATAAAAAACAATCAAGGTGAAGCTTTCCTCTTACTAGTGTGCTCTCAGTTCTAAGACTCGAAGATATCAAAGAGGCGCTGGATGCTTTGAAGGAAGCTGGTGCTTTAGCACCTTTATGTACATACAGCAGAAGACTAGAAACGGAATTCTGATTCTCTTAGTGGAATTTTGATTCTCCAGATGTTCAGCATAATGGATGATAAACGCAGCAATGACAACCTCTGTTCAGATTGCTTCGCTTTCATCAAGCGATACGGTACTTTGTACCACAGTACTTTGCACCACAGTATTTTGTGCCACCGTACTTTGTACCGCCGTATTTTGTACCACCGCACTTTCTACCGCCGTATTTTGTAACACCGTACTTTGTACCGCCGTATTTTGTACCACAGTATTTCGTACCACCGTATTTTGTACCATCAATCCAACGTATAACAGTGTCTCATCTAATACCTAGGTTGCATGTAAGATAATTGAACAGTGATAATACACACATTTTTCAAAAATTATTACGGGGAAGCTTTTACAGATCTGGATGCCGGGTTTGTAACCAGCTAGCTATTCCATGCGTCGACTTTTACGCAACCCGAGTCATCTCCCTTGACTTGACATTGATGCAACATCGATGTAGCAGTTTTATCATATCAGTATGAGTGTAATATTAACTTACCGAAATTTAAATGATTCTATGACTTATTGGTTATTAGAACTGAGTATTCCATCACTCTACTGTAAACCAATGCAGTGTATTAATTACTGTAACATGGTATCTGAAATTCTCATTTCATAGACACTATGTCAGACACCTGAAGTTTAGGCCGACGTAACCATGGACATACTAGGCTAAAGGAAACATAAAAGGATCTAAGAAAGACTTCCTTGCGTTTCCTGCTTGTTACATGAAGGGTCAGTGTCGAATGGGTAAGATGCTTGTCCGTTTATCCCCATAACACTGACGTAGCGGATGAATAAAGAAAACATTCTGATGTATGGGGTTATTTATTCAATTCATTGAATTTTCTACGCCGTACTCAAGATTATTTAACATATAAAACACTGAAAATGAGGCGAGTAAGGGGAATTAACACGAATTACCATGACCATTAACAATCACAGTAGTAGCCGTAACAGGAATGCCGGTTCTCGTGGTTAAAACTTCTATCTTCTCCGGAAGTTTAGCCTGTGTAGGATATGGCCATCTTGCCTATGTCACGCAATGATCTAACATCAACCAGCATACATCTGCTGATGTGGGGCGATGTGCTCAACTTTTATCTGTTACTGTTCACCTGGATGAACTGAATGTGTTCCAACGTAATAAATTTAGAAAATAAATAAGGTACGAATAATGTTCCAAACTAACATGGCTTTCAAATGGTTAAGGTGAACTTTTAACAAACGTTGTAATTTAAGTGTTAATGTGGTGTACTCATGATTCAAGCATAAATATTTAAATTTTCATGAATGGATCAATAATCGTTCATGTGTAAGGCTAGCCTTATTAATTGGTCGTTGACGTTCTACAACATCGTTCTACAACATCGTTCTACAACGCTGTGGGTTCAAGTCCAGCTCATCCTATCTTCTGATCGGGTCTAACGTGTGAAGGTCTCCCAGCAACTTGCTGATCGTCGTGGAATTTGCCCCAGGCCTTTCTCCCACCGTAATGCTGGTTGCCGTCCTATAAGTGAAATATTCTTGAGTAGGCGTAAAACCCATATCAAATACATAAACAGATTAATAAATATTCCGTCCAACATAGAATCTTCCTTGCGTTTATGCCCTAATCAAAAATATTTCATACGACGGCGTTCAGCATTATGGTGGGTGGAAACCGGGCAGAGCCCTGGGGAAACCCACAACCATCTGCAGGTTGCTGATAGACCTTCACAGATACGACATACGACAATGAAGCCTACATGCGCGGGACTTGAACTCAGCCAAGGGCAATGGTGACAGGCCTCTGAGCGCAATGACTACTAGGCAACGGAGGCCCCTCCTTGGCCACTGAGGTAAAGAGATCGAACCCAGGACTGACAGTTTGGCTACGGATTTAAGGCAGGAAATACATCTGGAACATAACCGGGAGCGATCACCCCTTAACGTAATCCCTCCCAAAATCCCATGCACTTCTCCCCCGTCAAAACCATCCTCCTAGGCCAGGGTCCGGTACTTCATCCACCCATAAACTGGACTACCGCCATAGTTATCAGAGTGTTCCTATACATGTACAATTTATGTTTATTCGTAGACGACATTTCCGTGTAGAAACTGACATCACTAACAAGCCAGCTTACATCCTGCCTCGACACTGTTT